>NW_006921711.1:401013-452851 GCF_000298275.1 Orycteropus afer afer | reverse complement strand
ATTTCAGCTCACTAATGCCGAGGATATCAATCTTTATGCGTTCCATTTCCTTTTTGACAACTTCCAGTTTTCCTAGATTCATACTTCGTACATTCCATGTGATATTAGTGATATATTTTAGAGGAACACAATTTGTCTTAGGCTGTGTTCTCTAGAGAAGCAGAACTAGTGAAGCTTAGAGAGAAATTTATCTCAAGGAAATGGCTCACACAGTTGTAGAGGCTGGCAAGTCTTAAGTCCATGGGTTCAGGCATCAAGCTGGAGGCCTCTCCTGAATCATATAGACATAGGGGTTGATGATCAGCAGGCAATACAGATCACTTGGGTGTCAGGGAACATCTCTGGTCAGCCATCCCAAAGAGAAGCCAGAGCCATATAGTAGTCACAAGCTGAGTGAGCAAGTTTATCTTAATGGACCAACAGAATGGGAGAGGAATGGCCATACACTTTGTCACTGATTCCAGGCCCATGCTCTGTGATCCCCCATCCCAGTAGCTTGGGTTCCTTTCTGTGTTGGTACACAATGCTGTGTTCCTTGGAAGCTTCCTTTGTGAACTTCCCTGTATCTGAATTCTGTCATAATGAGTTGTGTGCTTTTCTCTGCTTATATGGAAAAAGCTAGTTTATGAATAATTGCTCAGTGATTACTACACCAGGGCAGGTTTAGTCAGAGTTGGCTTTGCTTCTCAGTGAGAAAGCATTTGGCCTAGTATTGCTGTGGTGAACAAACAGGCTTCTCCCCACCCACTTCCCAACCTGCCAAAAGCAAAAGGGGCCTCCCTGTTAGACTTCCTTGATATGAGAAACTCTGCCACTCATTCCTTTTTCCAATTGCAGGTTTTCCTTAGAAGGAAACACAGGGCATCCACTGAATGCTCAATAAATATTTGATGGAATATAATAATATTCATAGGCTTTCCCTAGCTAGGACTTTCTCAACCAACTCTCTTTCATTACTATGAGATGAAAGATCATCTCATAGAATTCATAGGTGGGATTCTTTGCTCTGAATTTTTAATTTGTAATCTTTGCTCTACTACTTTTATTTCTGTCAGAATTCTTGTGTGTTTATTTATAGTAAAAATATATTGCCATGTTCTACCTTTTTCTCTTAGGAGTCTAGAAGTCCAAAAAAAGATCACTTTCTTCCATCTTCTAGGAAGTACTAGTTTGTCTTTTCTCAAGAAATAGAAATCAATTCAACTTAGTCATTATATACTGAGTGTCTACTGCATGTAAAGCCTCAGGTGTGAGAGCCTCTGAAGGACTTAAAAAAATGTAAAAGTTTCTTACCTGTTTTTATATTTTTCATCTTGGTCCTTGAAAAAAAAAGATTTGAGGTGTGAAAAGGACAAGTGCTCTATGATAACAGAACTTAGCAAGTTACCCTGGACCCAGCAAAGCCATAAAGAAATTTATTAAAATAATTGACATACTATCTGTAGATTGGATAAAAGTAGTGCATCACTGTTAGACTTCCTAAATTTGATAACTGCACTGTGGTTTTGTAAGGTGTCTTAATTATCTAGTACTGCTATAACAGAAATACCACAAATGCGTGGCTTTAACAAATAGAAATTTATTTTTCACAGTTTGGGAAGCTAGAAATCCAGATGCAGAGTGCTAGCTCTAGGGGAAGTCTCTCTCTGTCGGTTCTGGAGGAAGGTCCTTGTCTCTTCAGCTTCTGCTTCCTGGTTCCTTGGAGATCTCCACGTGTCTTGGCACTATCTTAACCCATCCCTGCTCACTCACTTGCTTGTTTAATCTCCTTTATATCTCAAAAGAGATTGATTGACATAAAAAAAGGGGGGGGGGGATACCAGGTTTGCTGGTCTGATAGAGCCTGGTGGAACCCTTGAGACTGTGGCCCCTAGCTTCCCTTCAGGTCTGAAATTGAACCCACTCCTGTATCTTCCAGCCAAACAGAAGATAGGTATATGATCTGAACATTTACATTAGGTAGATACACTCCTTGGAGAGACCAATCATGGGAGGATAGAAGGGTTATATATGCACAGGGAGACAGCTCAGGGGCCAGGAGTGCATGGGAGAGAGGGACACAGGGAAGAGATAGCTATGAGGAAGAAGTGGGAGGGAAGCCGTTACATTGTGGGAAATTGCAGTCAATGTCATGAGGCAAAGTGTATGTGAGCTGCTGTATGGAAAGTGAATTTGCTCTGTAAACTTTCACCCAAATCACAATAAAAATTTTAAAAAAAAAAAAAAGAGAGAGAGGGAGAGAGATTGATTGAAGATACACTTTATACTAATCCTGCCTTATTGACATAACAAAGACTACAAATTCCCAAATAGGATTATAATCACAGGCAGAGCCAAGGGAGCTCTTTGCTGTGGAGTCATAGCAACCCCTCCTTGGATTTCCCAGGGGATATCACTAGGGAAGTAGATTGCCCAATCTTCCTTCCTTCCCGAGAACTGGATGGTGGGTTTGAACCACCAGCTTTCTGGCTAGCAGTCAAACAAATGCCTTAGGCACTATGCCACCAGAGCTCCCAATTCACAGGCTTAGAGGTTAAGATTTGTAATGCATGCTTTAGGGGGACATAATTCAATTTGTAACATAAGGGAATATCTTTGTTCTTAGCAAATAAACACTGAAACATTAAGCAGTAAGGAGAAATGACATCTGCAACTCACTCTCAAATGGTTCAGAAAAATAAAAAATATGTGTGCATATAAATATTAAACATATATGGGGAGTAAGTGGGAGTTCTCTTGTGATACAGCTTCTCTGTATGTAGAATTATTTCAAAGTAAAAAGTTTTTAAAAAAAAACCAATTTCACAACTAGTAAAGACCAGCACATTAGCATATAGTGTTAGAACATGAACAATTCAGTTCCCAGGGTGACTTCTTCTTCCTTACATTCCATGAAAATCTTATCACCTCCCCTTTTTAAGTAAATTTCTGCATCCAAAAAATCAAGTTCAACTCAGACTCCTCAAACTGAAAGATCTCAGCAGTGTAGTGTCCCTATTGTGGTGGCACTCCTTCAGACTAGGCAGCACTCTGCCTGATTAGCAATGCATGCACACAGAACCTCCTCAGTACAGCTTGATTTTTGTAAGCATAAAATACTGATCTTTCTGTTTTAAACCAAAAAGTAGCATCAAAGACTGAGAATCACCCAGATTTTTTGTTTTAGTCAGAAGTGTAGCTAACTGACTCATCAGAACAGTAGAAGTTTTAACTTCTCTTAAGGATATCAAATAGATGAATGTCACTTTCACATTCCTTCGGCATTTGAGTTGTGTAATCTACCGTATGAGTTGTATAATCACCTGGGGATATTGTGGAATATACAGCTAATGGTTTCCTCTTTGGTGTTCCAATTTAATTATTACTGTTCACTCTTGATTACCTTAAAAATACATGTTGTTAATTATCCCCCTGAATCAGTGGTTTAATAAATGCCACAGTGAAATTTTATTATTAAATTTTGTTAATATTTGATATCATCTTTGAGAAGTCAAAATGAAAAAGAAAAATTAAAATTAAATCTCACTTTTCTTTCTAAAAAAAAAGACATAGGGACTGCCTATTAGAGTTCTCACATTATAATTGAGTGTTAGATGCAAACAGAAATTGCTTTGACCTCAAACCTGCTACAAACGGCCTACTGAGGGGACCCGGAGAAGTGTAAGATGCATCATAGTCTGGGGTCTAGGAAGGTTCTTTTGTTGTTGTTGTTATTGTTATGACCTGGAGAAGTGTAAGATGCATCATAGTCTGGGGTCTAGGAAGGTTCTTTTGTTGTTGTTGTTATTGTTATGACCTGGAGAAGTGTAAGATGAACCATAGTCTGGGGTCTAGGAAGGTTCTTTTGTTGTTGTTGTTGTTTTTATGTGCCGTCGAGTTGGCCCCGACTCATAGTGACCCCTCCTTGGGTTTCCGAGGCAGTATCACTAAGGAAGTAGGATTGCCCAACCTTCCTTCCCAGGAGTGGCTGGTGGGTTTGAACCACCAGCCGTCTGGTTAGCAGGCAAGTGTCTTAGCCACTATGCTACCAGAGCTCCCGAAGTTTCTTAGGGAAAGTAATAGTGAGCTATCCCCAAGGGGAGGACAGAGCATTCCACACAGAAGGAAAAGCTGGAGGTAAAACCTGGAAGGCAGGGAATGTTGGGAGCTGGGTGGGGAGCAGCAAGTGGACTTTTATGAGCAGAATACAGGCTAGGGTTCAGCTGGGGAATGGTAGGACCTGGGGAGAGGAGCAAGAGATAAACCAAGAAAGGCATCACCCACCCACCGTTGAGACAACTTTGAATGCCGAGCCAAGGCGCATAGGCAGCCTCCTGTCAGTGATGGGAGGCTGGAGTGGGCTCTAAACAGTGGAGTAATATTACCAGAAATGCATGTTTGAGGCAGGCACTCTCTCTGGCAGGAGTATATGAGACAGATTGGGGTTGGGGCAAGGGAGGGTGAGTAACAGGGCTCCTCATGAGCTGTTAGCAGCTGGGATGGGATGGAGAGGAAAGAATCCATTTGTGTGAGTGTTGGGGGTAAACTCAATAGGATTTGGGGGCTGGTGCTTGTGGAAGGTGGGTGAAAACACAGAGTGGGAAATGACTTCAAGGTTTCAAACCTATGGGTATCCAGGGAAGATACCTTAGCCGTGTGCCTCTGGCACTACAGTAGAAGTCAGGCTGTGGCATTCCAGGAAGGGAAACTCCCAGGAACCAGGAGAGGCATGGAGAGGAACTTAAGACAAAGTGTGTATTCCTTAGGCCTTGGAGAGATGAAAATGGAAATCAAGAGGGCAAATTTTCCTTTATCTGCAATAGGAATAGACTGAACTGACTGGGTTCTGCCCTGCCCTCTCCAAACCACAGCACAGTGATCCCGGGAGCCCTAGCGTTCCTTCACAGGGTCCCATTGGACTCTGGCTAGAACCCACAGAAGAAAAGGCAAACATTAAACCCAGTGTATTCAGAGTTCATCACCCCTAGCACAATGTCTTCCACACCATGTACCTGTGGTATGAATTAGTAACTGATTTGAGGAGACCTGGAGAAAATAATTCAGTGCTTATAGCCCTTGTAAGAAGGGATTCATTGTTTACTTTGTCGCCTACTGAATTTTCCTGTCCTCCAGCACTTCTTCACCCCACACGGACCACCTGGAGTTCTCTGTGTGTGCCATCTGAGGCTCCCTCAGCCTTTGGAAGTATGGATTTCCAGGTACACTGGCTGCAGGACTCCCTTTTCCAGCCCCCTGCCCACCCACCCACACATCCCTGCTTTAGCAGTCACAGAGCATGCAAAGAGGAACATAAGAAATGGCACTTCTAGGTTTTCAGGGAAGAGCATTGCAATTTGCAGCTAGGATAAGAAAGTATACAGGCAGGACTCCAGAAGAGGCTACACTTTTCTCCTTCCTGTACTCTGACTCTACTTCAAGCCTTAAGATGCTCTAGAAACAGCTTTAGCCTAAGAGCAAGAGATAGAGCCATCAGCTCTGCCTCAGCTCCCCCTTCCCTTGGCCGCCAGCCACCTTGCACCCTAGCAGCTCACTCATGTATTTCACATGCAGTATGGAGATTTATGTCATTTGAACAAAAGTTTCGGGAGGGGGAGCCTCAGCAATATTTAAACTTAAATCACTACAGTAGTGTAATTCTTGAGTCACGCGGAGTTCTGGGTGACAGCAGAGGAGAAACCTGTGAAATTATAAGTAACTTCTCTGTAGAAATTTTCTTACCAAAAAAAAAAAAAAAAAAATCTAAAAGACCAATCTGCAGCTGTTGTTTTGGAATATTGACTCCAAGTATTTCCCTCCCACCTACCAGGCCCCTCTCCACAAAACGTCATGTAAAACTTCTGCTCATCTGGCTAAAATATAAATATAAGTGGTAACACATTACATCCTCTACAACACCTCGGTCTTTCCAGCCTCTGGATCTCTTTCTCTGAAGCCCTAAAGCATTTGATTATTGCGTCATCCCAGATAGTCCTTGATTTTCTACTCTTTATTAGTTTCTCTTTCATGTGTCTTAGTTTTATCTTCTCAGCTGGCCCCTGAGTTTAGAGATTAGAAACTGACTTTACTCAATATACAATCAGTGCTCAATGTGTGTTGATGGTTTGATCTTTCACCCAGGGCTTCGAACTAGTTCAGTCATGGCCAACACAGCGAAATCATTGACAGGCCTGAATTTGTAAACTGTGGGTGTACTAAAACAATAACCGGAACGGGAAAAATTACAGGCCAAAGCCCTGGAATGAGAGACTCAGAAGAGGCATAGTGAGCCCTTGCAGGAGCCTGATGTGGGAGACTGGATTATTGCCAAGACCATGGAGAGTGACACACATCAAAATTGTGCAATCACTGCCGTCTTTGAGTCGGGCACTGCTGTTTGTAACTCTGCTGTCATGAGATTTGGTTGCTATGCAATGCACATACTGCTCCTGTTTTCTAAGAGGGAGATTAAGTTCCTGGTAGGGTGTTAACCTGTAATTTTTCCCATTCCAATTATTGTTCCAATGCACCCACATTACAAATTCAGATCTATTTTGGTTTCACATCATTGACCATGACTGAACCAGGAAGAACTTGCTCAAAGTCCTGCTTTTACCATAGTAGACCACCTAACAGTAATTGTCTCCATCAATCCTGAGTTTCCTAAGGAGATTAGAGAGTGATGAACCTTCCATTTGAAACAAGAAAACCAAAACCAATCTCCTTACTATTGAGTTGGTTCCAATTTGTGGCCCCTCAGATCACCAGGCCTTTCTTTTGAGACACTGCTGGGTGAGTTTAAACTACCAACCTTCAGTTCAGAGTAAACTCTTTGTGCCTCCTAGGGGCCTTCATTGAAACAAGACAGCCCTCCAAAACTAGTCTTCACTGCCACAACCAGTTTAAGGGGTGATGTTTTTCATTGATTATACAAACCAGAGTTTTCCAACTCCCCAGTCTTTATGAGCAACTCACTGTCTAGGTCTTCCAGGATAAAAGTTTGGCAGTCCTTAGATTGCTGGGCCAAGGACCTATCCAGGGGCAGCAGGGGCAATGGTCCTGTGTTAAGTGGCAGCTTAACCAACCTCAGGAACCTCCTGTGGTTGGCATGATGATTGGAATAATCATGGAGCTTACCAGGGAGGTGGTTGTTGTTGTTATTTGCCGTCGAGTCAGCCCCAACTCATAGTGACCCCTTCTTGGGTTTCCGAGGCAGTATCACTACGGAAGTAGGATTGCCCAACCTTCCTTCCGAGGAGTGGCTGGTGGGTTTGAACCGCCAGCCTTCTGGTTAGCAGTCAAGTGCCTTAGGCACTATGCTACCAGAGCTCCCTACCAGGGAGGTAGTAGAGTAGAAATAAGAATAGGAGGTAGAAAACTGAGACTCAGAGGTTAGAAAGTGAAGCAGTAGACAAGTGGCATTCTGGGGTGAGGAGTCGAAACAGTCACGTTGCCCAGAACAAGGGGAAGAAGAAAATAACCAATGTCTGAGTTTCCCCAAGAATGTGTTCCTCTGCCAACCCATACACCTCTGTCCATGTACACAGTACACTTGTGTGCACCCTTGTCACTCATGCAGAGTCCGTGAGCCAGGGTGAAAGTAGGAACACATCTATCATGTTCCAGCCCTTGAGCAAGCAAGGAGGGAGTGCCTGGGAAGAGAGATAGGAAGCCCTGGGTCATTTTGACATTACGCTGAGACCTCACGGTAAGACAGCCCAGTTAGCAAAACCCCAAGCTGTGGCTCTTTACATCAAGACTTCAACTAGTTCAAACAGGTTCAGTCATGACCAACAAAGTGGAATCGGAACAGACCTGAAGTTTAAGAGTTGAGTGAAATAGAACGACAGCCAGAATGGAAAAAATTAAGGTTGAAGCCCTGGAATGGGAGACTCAAAAGAGATGTATTGAGCACTTTCAGGAGCCTGATGCAGGAGGGTAGATTATTGCTAGGTTTGTAGATAGCAATATACATTCAGAGTGGTGCTGTTGGCCACCATCTTTGAGTTGGGGCAATGTTGTTTATGACTGTACCAATTAAGAAATTTGGTTGGTTGCAACACACACTTTGCCCTTGTTTTCTAAGAGGGAGATTATGTTTCTAGCGGGGTGTCAACCCACAGTTTTTCCTATTCCAGTTATCATCACAATTCATTCACATTTTATAAATTCAAGTTCCTTCCAGCTTCTCTTCATCAGTCTGACTGAACTGGGAAAAACCAGTTCAAAGCCAGTCAGAACTCTGCCCACCAATGCCTCCTGCCCACCTGAATGGAGGCCAACTGGAGGCCCTGTGCTTTTTTCAGTCCCTGCAGGTTCAGAAGGGCTTTCCAAGTATTGCCTTGCCCCTCTATCTACCTTCCAATGGGTCTTCGCCTAATCTACCCATATAGACCCTCTCCAAAGTGCCTTTCTATTCTGTGGTACCAGACTCAGTTTTAGAGGACCTTTGAACTTCTTCCTTGGAAGGAAGATTGGGCAATCTGCTTCTGTAGTGATACCACCTCAGAAACCCAAGGAGGGGTCGCTATGAGTCGGATCCAACTCGACGGTAGTGAGTTTGGTTTTTTGGTTTGTTCAACTTCTTCAGAGTAATCTTGTTTATATGTACACAGAGTATCTCTGGAAAGGGAGTAACCAAAAAAGTTAATAACTGCTTCACTAGAATGAATATACTCTCATACCTGTCTCTAGTGGAACAATTTAAACTGACTTGCCTGGGTTTTTGTGTGTATGTGTGCCTATTTTTAAATCTCAAATTGTTTTCTTACTCTTTTTTTATTTAGATGGTCTATAGATTTTTCTGTTACTATTCAAGTATGAAGCAAAAAGTGGTCAGATCAGGCATGGTTGTTTATTCATTAATACATTCGTTCCACAGATATTTACAGAGTGCCTGTCTCTGCTTGCTTTGTGTGTTACTTCAGGCCACCATCATCTCTCATTTGGACTTCTGCAAAAACCAGCCACCTGGTCTCTGTGCATTTACTCTTGTCAGCCTGCAATCCATCATCCAGGTGGCGATCAGAGGGCTCTTCTTAAAGAGTAAATGAGATGATGCTCTTCTGCTCAGAGCATCCCATCTTGTTCAGAATAAAATCCAGACTCCTAAACTAAC
Source organism: Orycteropus afer afer (assembly GCF_000298275.1). NCBI lineage: Eukaryota > Metazoa > Chordata > Mammalia > Tubulidentata > Orycteropodidae > Orycteropus > Orycteropus afer. The sequence continues at coordinate 443,757 of NW_006921711.1, read as the reverse complement.
ATGCAAAGCTCTACTGCTCTAACCCCTCCATCCCCCTTCAACCTTATCTCTTACCACTCCCTCTCCTTCCTGCTCTAGCCACTCACCTTCTTTGAGTTTCGCCAACCTCCAAACCATGTTCCAGCCTCAGGACCTTTGCACTAGCTACTCCCTTTTCCTGGAATGCTCTTCCCTAACCACACAAGGCTGTCTCCTTGTCTTTCCAATCACAGCTTCAGTGTCATCTCCTCAGAGGACCTGCTTTGACCACTCAGTCTACAATAACTACAATAACTACCTAGTCGCTGGCTAGTCACTTCACCTATTTTAATGTTCTGCATAGTCCTTTCACTATCTTATCATTTTCCTGTTTGTTTACTTTTTAAAATTTGTTGTTTGTCTTCATCTACCAGAATAAAAGTTCCAAGAGGGTAGGATTTTGGTCTGTTTAAATTGTTGCTGTATCTCCATAACCTGTGGCACATGACAAATGCTCTACAAAATAACTGTTGGATGATTGAATGGAGGAATGTATCAATCACAGTGAGAGATCATTGTGGTTTGGTGGTAGAATTCTCACTTCCATACCCCAGACCCAGGTTTGATTTCTGCCCAGTGTGACTAATGCACAACCACCATCTGTCAGTGAAGGCTTGTGCGTTGCTATGATGCTGAACAGGTTTCAGTGGAGCAAAGAAAGACTAGCAAGAAGGGCCTGGTGATCTTCCAAAATCAGCCAATGAAAACTCTCTGAATCACAATAGTCTAATCCACAGTCCATCATAGGGTTGGCGTAGGACAGGGCAGTGTTTTGTTTGGTTATGCATGGGATTGTCATGAGTGGAGCCTAACAACAACAATCAATTATAGTAGTTTAATTAAACACAAGAAAGAGATTAGTCTTTTTAGAATCAGTTTAAGGGGGAATAGAGCTGTTTGAGAAGCCCTGCTGGTGCAGTGTTTAAGCTCTCAGTTGCTAACCAGCAGGTCAGTGGTTTGACTCCATCAGCTGCTCCAAGGAGGGGAAGATGTGGCAGACTGTTTCCATAAAAATTTGCTGTTGTTGTTATTGTTTGGTGCAGTCAAGTTGGTTCCGACTCATAGTGACCCTTTGTACAACAGAATGAAACACTGCCCGGTCCTGGCTCTCCTCACAGTCGTTTCTGTGTTTGAGTCCACTGTTGCAGTCACTTTGTCAATCCATCTTTCTCTTTCTCACTGATCCTGGGCTTTACCAAGCATGATGTCTTTCTCCAGGGACTAATCCCTCCTGATAATCTGACCAAAGTACATGAGATGATGTCTCTCCATCTTAGCTTCTAAAAGAGCATTCTAGCTGTACTTCTTCCAAGACAAATATCTTTGCTCTTCTGGTAGACCATGGTATATTCAATATTCTTCACCACCACCATAATTCAAAAGCATCAATTCTTCTTTGGTGTTTCTTATTCATTGTCCATCTTTCACAAAGATTACAGCCTTGAAAACCCTGTGGGGCAATTGTACTTTGTCCTGTTGTTGTTATTTGCCGTGGAGTTGGACCAGACTCATAGTGACCCCTCCTTGGGTTTCCAAGGCAGTATCACTGTGGAAGTAGATTGCCCAACCTTCCTTCCGAGGAGTGGCTGGTAGATTTGAACCGCCAGCCTTCTGGTTAGCAGTCAAGTGCCTTAGGCACTATGCTATCAGAGCTCCATTCTTTGTCCTAGAGATGCTGTATGTCCTAGAGCTGCTGTATGTCAGATTCAACTCAAGGGCAATGGGTTTTGGTTTTGGTTTTGGGGGCTGTTTGGATTCTGTGTATTTGTAAAATTGCCTTGAGGTGCTAGAATCTTATCTGCAGATTAATCAACCATTTTAGGCCCCACCGCTTCCTGGAGACAGTCATAAAACCAGGAACTGATTGAAAATCTAGTCCTACCAGCCCTGTGGCTGGCCCTAGACTAACTCTGCCTCTCCTTTGCCATTCCATCCTGCCTCACAAAGTTTTCCTATCATTTCTCAAGCAAGAGTTTCATCCATGTGGGCCCGTGGGCCTAGCATAGAGCTGGGCACTGGGAAGTGCCTGGCAGAGGAAGATTTGCCAGGTAGTCATCAGGCCCTGGTGGGAGACTGGGGTCAGTGCAGAATGAATCAATCTTCCAAGGCTTAAGGGAGGTGGCAGGAGCTCTTGAGAGTGAGGTCTCTTTCCTCCTTGGGGCTCTGTCCCACAGCCTTCTCGCTACTCAGAATAGGGCAGTTGCGGGGGGAGGCTATCATCACCTATGAGTGCTCCTGCTTCATTTTACCTTATTTAATCCTCATCACTTAAAATATCTATGACATACATTACTGTTTACTCCATCTTGGATATGAATAAACTGAAGTTCAGAGAATTGAAGTAATATAGTAGGCCCAAGAGCTCATGGAAGATGAGTGTTATAGCCAGAATTGGGGCTCAGGTTCCTGTGGTAACAGTATGCCTTGCATATTCAGTGCCTTTTCTGAGACAAGGAAAGGAGGCCAGAGCCCAGCCTCTAGGTTTGGAACCTAAGAGTTAAGAAATCATAGCCCAAGAAAATGGATTGAGAACCTAAGAGCTCAGATAGAGTTTGTCCCAGGGAAGGACCAGGAGTTGTGGCGGGGAGGTTGGTTGCAGCGAGAGATAGTGGGAGGTCCTGCATCAAGGCTGATTCTGTCCCTATTTCCCAGTCTCTTTCCTAGAGGAAGGGAATCACACAAATTGTTGTTTTTTTCTCCCCTCAGTGTCACATCATTAGTTGAAAAATGGGGTCTAAAAAACACAGATCCACTGAGACGCAGGACAACATTTTTCTCTACTGCCCCCCCTAAGCCTTGATTTACAAAAAGGAAGTGACAGAAATGTAGAGGTGCCCACTGAGAATAATCTGGCCTCCTGGGATGGAGAGAACCCCTCAGGGTGGGAGAGGGTACTGTGGTTATGGGCAGAGGAGATGGAACACTGCCTTGAAGTGTTGTTTGGAGGTGCTCCAGCAACACAGGGTGGGGAGAACAGAGTGTTCTGTGAGACCAGGAATCTCTCAGCAGTAAAAACCACACCCTGAAGTTGGCCCTGAGAATCCACTGCCTTGGTCTCTCCTGGCCTCTCCCTCAATGGCTACCTGCCCATCTGCAGTGTCAGTAGGGCTACAGGAGAGGGCACAGGAGTTAGAAAGTACAGTTCAGCTCCCAGGTGTACCTTTGACATTACCAAGTGGAGGGTGAGGAGAGGCTGTTGAAGGAAGGTAGTTATACAGAACTAGTTCTTTATCTATTTTCTCATTGATTCAAAACAAAGATGCTTGATTACAACAGGAACCATAGTCTCTACCCCACCCACCCCTGCACTCCACCCCCACCTTCCAGTCAGCTCCAGCTGCCTCAGTGGAGCTCCAGTTACAACATACCACATTTCATTTCTCATCAGTTGCTGTTCCCAGAGAGCCTGGGCCCCCTGACGTTCACCTGCGTCTCAGCGAGTGCGTCACTGGCAGCTGGCTTTCATGATGGGCAAAAGCAGATGCAAACTAATGCTCTCATCTTAAATCTGAGAGCAGGTTGCGAGTGCCAGTGGGTACCCTGGCCGGCCTGGTTGCTGGGGTGATGGGATTGTTTCCATGGCCTCACAGTGACTAAGCCCCAGAGAAACAACAACAGGCTCCTCTCTAGGAAATGCATCATTTTGCCTCCACTTTTGCTGCTCCTGAAAGCCAGCCTCCCTGGGCCCAAGGTGACTGACCCCTTTGGGTGACGATAAGCCCACAGTCTGTGGCTTAGGCCATCTGGCACTGACGTGGCTGACAGGGTTTTGTCTTCCCTGTTAGTCCGTGCCGGGCAATCTCTGTTCTCCTGCTGTGGCCTTGACTCTCCTGTTCCGCGCTTCCCTCTTCTGACCTGAGGAGCCTTCACTTCCCTCAGCTAGGCTATATCAGGGTCCAAGATCCCTCTTTTCACCATTGTGAGCAGCCTTTCTCTTTGAACATAAACCCAGTTTCTGGAGTTAAGGGTCACCTCTGTGTCAAGTCTGGGCAATCTACTTCTGTAGAGATACCTTCTCAGAAACCGAAGGAGGGGTCGCTCTGAGTCAGAACTGACTCGACAGCAGTGAGTTTGGTTTTTGGTTTTTCTGTGTGAGGGATGTGCAGGGACCCTTAGCTGGTTAGGATGACTGAAAAGTCCAGCTGGCCAGCAGCCCACCCCACTGCTAGCCTCAGGCTGACTTCTCAGGAAAGGCTTTTCTTGACCATGCCTTACTTGTCTTTCATCTGATGCTGACAAGTGAGCTTTTCCCACCTGGGTTCATCAACCTATATACTTCTCAGAGGACTCTCCTTCCTTCAATCCCAACAACCAAATTATTGTCAAACCCTGGCTCGCACAAACAGTGTGACTGCTGCCCAAGAAGTTTTGCAAGGCAGGGGTGGGGCCCAACATAGGTCTCTGTATCTAACTACTATAGTAGCCCCTCATTCTTCCAGATTCTGCCATTACCTAAAGGAGAGATAGGAGGTGATGTCAGAGACCTGTAAAGCCCTCATCCTGCTCACAAGAACCACCAAATTCTGTTCTCAAATCTCTTGGAAGATATTCTTTCTGAAGTGTGATAGCCTGGGCTTACTTCTTCCTTCTGTTCTTTTTTGACCACAAAAATTCACATTGTCAGGGCTCCTGTAGGCAGAAGAACAGAATGGAGAGTGGCTTTGGGGATGGCAGGACATCAGAGGGAGTGTTTTCATCTGTTCATGTGGTGGAGGGGCAGTGTACACATTTAGGTGAATGTGTAAGTTGGTGTGTTATAAATCTGTATGCATTCCAGGTGTATCATTGTAAAGAGTTCACAGAACCAGTTTGAATGTAACCATATATTAGGAGGAAAAATGGGATATTAGGAAAAAGAATATGTTCCATCCAGGTCACTGACAATCATGACTAACAAAAGGAGGACATGTTCTCCTGTCTAAATGAGCAGACAGTGCTCATTGTAGTTCAGAAATTCAGCTTTTCAGAAGTTACTATCTTATGAGAGTGGTCTGCAGGAACAAAGAGAGAACATCAGGTGAGATTCCAAGACAAAGAATTGGCCCTGACAGCAGTTTGTCTCATCTATCTGTCTCTTTTTCCCTTTTCCCCCTACTCAAGCTGAAGGACCAAAGATCTTAGTTTGGGGAAGATCTTGAAATGGACTTTCTGAAGTATTTTCTTAGAATTTCAAGCATGAAACAGCTGGTATTTTAGTCCCAGAAGAGATTTGGCGCCTATAATAAAGAAGACACAGGTGAATAGTGGCTGAAACAAGTTAGAGGCTATTTCTCCCTCACGTAAAAGGCTCAGCAGACTTGATTGTTATTTGCAATATGCAGTGTCATATTCATGGTCCAGGATGGCAGATCCAGCTCCTGCTGCCACATCCCAATCCAGTGAACAGTAAGAAAGGAAAGGAAAGGCCACCCAGGAAGTTGAATATATACCTCCAGTCACATCAGCCAGAACCTTGGTACCATATCTCTCAGCAAAGGAGGCTCAAAAACAGAATTTTGAACTAGGTGGGCACATGTTTAGCTAAAAATTCCATTTCTACATACCAAGAGAGAATGGATTTTAGGGAATAGCTGGCAGTTTCTGCCTTAGTTGGCATGGTCCTTTCTTACCTTCTCCGCATTTCCCGTCATCCTGTTTTCACTCAGGTACTAATTACTGAGTTCCTGGAAAGTGCCGGCTGCACATTTAACAGCTGTGTACACAGTGATGAATGAGATGGAGCCTCTGATCTTAAACTGGGTGTCTGCTGTCTCAGGCTTTATTCCACCTGAAATCAACAGATTTCCCTTTACTTGCATCCAAAATTCTTTTTCTTTAATTTTAGCATTATATAAGAAAAGAATAATGAATCACAAGAATATTATCTAAAAGTTTTCAGCAACTTGATATGTGTGGTAGCTGATTCCCATTATACTTCTTGGAACCACACACATCATCCAAAATGCAAAAGCTTCATTATGAAACAAGACCACAAGTCTTGTTGATGTACTACCAATAGCTAGAATTTACTAGAAAAAGATCCCTTTATTTGGTGGGGGAGTGTTGTTGTTGTTGTTGTTATGTGCCGTCGAGTCAGACCTGACTCATAGCGACCCCTCCTTGGATTTCCAAGGCAGTATCACTACGGAAGTAGATTGCCCCATCTTCCTTCCGAGGAGTGGCTGGTGGGTTTGAACCGCCAGCCTTCTGGTTAGCAGTCAAGTGCCTTAGCCACTATGCTACCAGAGCTCCCAAGGACTCTTAAAAGAGACCCAAGAATGGGGGAATTGTCAGGAGATTCCACAGTTGGCCTCTTTACATATCCTCTGTCCATTCTCTTCTCTGTGTCTTTACCTATGGTTTTCTTCTGCCTGATATGTCTTCCTGTGCTCATCCGCCTCTATGAGTTTTCCCAGTTCTGCAAGGCCCAGCCCAGGCCCTTCTTTTCCATGAACTCTCCCCTTGCTACTCTTAAAAAAACAACAACAACCAAAAAAACCACTGCAGTCTAATCAATTCTGACTCAGACTCATAGCAACCCCCATCAGGTTTCCAAGGCTATGAATCTTTACAGAAGTAGATTGCTTCATTTTCCTCCCGTGGAGCAGCCGATGGGTTTGAATCGCCTGCCTTTTGGTTAGCAGCCCAATGCCTAAACTGTAGAGCCACCATAGCCCCTTTTACTACTCTTTTAGGCCTTTCGTCAGACCCACCTTGTTTATAGCTCTTGTATTATTTCTTGGGCTTGACTTTCATTCTCCCACCAAGAGTATGGGCTCTTTAAGGGCTAGGGAGCTCAAGGGCACTGAGCCTTTGGGGTCTGGTTAGATTGAATGAAGTCATATTGGGACAGGGAGTGGTAGAGGCCTCCTCAAGCAATCTAGCTCTGTCATACCAGAAAATGAACTTTTGCTCTTCTTTTAAAAGGCAGTCATAGAACTTAATGGGTCTGCTTCAAAATCTCAAGTGTGTTAATTTTTTTTTTTCTAAGTAACAGAAAAAATGCCAGACCATCCTGCTACCCCCTTAATCTGTTCCAAATGAGACCTTTCAGGAAGAAAACTCCCAAGAACATACTCTGCTAAGCGAATTGATTTCTGCTGTGAAGTGGGGTTGGGGTGGGGAATTGAGTTAGGAAAATACATGGAACCTGACATAAAAGATTTGGTTTGTGTTTGGAAAAGGATTCAGGTTGTTTTCAGGTTTTGAGTTACAGCTTGGGTGTGTTTGGAGAAGCACACTGGAGCACTTGAGCGGCTCTTCAACCCATAGCCCTTGTGAGCTTTTCATTCAGCCACTCCTACCAGGCTGGCCCTGTTAGAGATGCCTTGCTTGGCAGGCTGGCTGAGGAAACCTTTTTTCCATAAATAACTCCCAGGGGAGACTGACCAGAGTGATAACAGCACTTCTTAAGTGGGGCCAAACTGCCCCAAGCACTTAGGAAAGGCCAGTGCAAATCTGGCCCTCGGATCCTCCTCGCCAAGGCGAGTGAGTACTCTTAAAGTTTTCAATTTCGTTACTCTTAATTTTATTATTTCTCTAACCTCTCCACCAGCAGGGTGATTGAGGCTCTGATTGTGAGGCCTGTTTTTATTTTTCACACTCTATTTTTATACTTTGAAGCTGTGGTTATAAAACACACACTCAAAAATGTTGGCTCTGCACCCACAAGTCCCAGGAGGTTGTCCAGATGCACTGCGTCAGAGTTGCTCCCGGCAGCCTCTTTTGGGGCCTTGCCCCCTGCCTTTTTGGGGAGGGACAGAGGGACAGCAGTTGCTGTAAGAGGCTATTCCAACATTGAGCAAGATCCCAGCCAAGTATTTTAGATTTGACTCTGATAAATCAACAGTAGTATTTTTCTGAACTTCCCAAGCACACAGAGGGGGTCAGAACCCTTAGAAACAACATTCCCAGGTTCAGATAAAAGGGTCATCCATCTCTATCTGCACAGTTCTCCTGGCCCCCGTCTTCTTTCACCATCATGCAGAAGGTATGTGCAGAATGGCACTGGAGAGAAACAGCCAGCAAAACAGGCTTTGTGTAACTCACCACTGTTTGCTGGAAGTAGGTGTCATATTTATGTTACTGTCAGACTCAGAGAAGGGGCTTAAGAAATCTTCCAGTGTGCTGACCTCCCTGTGTTCTTCTCCAGGCAGTTTCAAGCCCTCCCTCTACCCTCTCGCCTTCTCTTTCCCCCAGGCTCCTCCCATCCCTTCCCCCAGCCCAGAATAGATCTAGGAATTGCCTGACATTGTTTACACCTTGGCTGCAAGCAGCACTAGGTCTTTTTGAGCATAGTTGTTCATAAATCTTAGATTGTTTTTCATCTCTGAAAAAGCCGCTCCTATCAGCAAGTCATTATTCACATGTAAGGAGCAAGGAAAAGTTCACCAAACTTTAAACTTCAGTTTCTTTTCACTCCATTTCACAACCTCCATTCCCCCAAAAACCACAGAAATTAACAAAGCAATCTTCAATAGAGCTGTCCCATGACATAGCCTACTGGAACCAGAGCCAGGCTCCTCGTGGAGAAAGGGGAGGTAACAGTGAGGGTCTGTGAGCTTCTATCTCTTCTGCGGGAGGCTTGCCTAGTTTGGGACTGGCTGGCTCTAACCCTCAAGGAAAAATAATTTCAGAGTCCCAGAGAACTTACAAACCCACCGTTTTTATTTTAGAGTAGTAGAGCTGGTGGGTAGGGAGATTTGGGGAGGCAGGAGTGATATTTATAAAGAAAAGCTTAACTCAGCTCTTACTGTGAATTGAAAACAAGGAAAATGATAAAATATACTTCAATTCTGTGTTATACCAATTAAAGGAGAGATGAAGGAGGAGGAAATTTGGAGTAAATGGGAAGAGAAAGGAGAAATGGGGAAGAGAGAAGAATGGACTATCAAGAATCAGAAGGGAGAGAACCATTCCCCACCAGGCTCTCCTCTAGATGTTGAGGATGCAGCAGTGAACACAGCACCTAAGCCCCTGCCCTTGTGGAGCTTATGTTCTAGCATCCTACTGGGAGAACAGATATTTGGGCCAAGGGATAGTCAGCTTGGAGTAGAATTAAATCCCTGGGCTCTGCACCTACACTGTGTCAAGCATTAGGGATTTGGAGGAACAGAGCAGAGCCAATCCCTACCTCCTAGAGTCTGTGGAGTGGAAGAGGCCACAGTTAAGCTACCACCATACAGCACAATAGGGAATATACAGAGGAATGTTCAGCATGCTGTGAAAGCATATGGTAGGGGCACCTGATCTAGTTTAAGGGGTTCAGAAGGGCATCCTGGAGGAAGTATGGTCTGAGGTCGAGATGTGAAAGATGAGTAGGAGGAGTCAAGCAAACATGGTGGGGAGGGAAGGCAGAGGAAAGAATCCACCAGGAAGAAGAAACAGCTTTGCAACATCTGTTAGCATGGCTTTATTAAGATGCAGTACATAGTGTTCTCTATTTTTTTTTTTTTTCTTTTTAATGAGCGATTAGATGGAAATGTGAACTGACACCCCCCCACACACTTCTAAACTAGTCCTAGGGCTGAGAGTTCTGGGAACCTGGGTCATTTAGTTACTTCTTTTGGAATTCTCAACTAGAAGGCACACACTTGGGGAGGAGGACTGAGCAACTTGGGAGAGTCATTGTGGTAGACAGTTTGAGAGACATCCTATTCTGAAGCAAGGGTATGGGTTACAAATCTGGGCAATCCCTTGTGTCCAAGGATTTGGTCATCATCCATTCATCCAGTTAGTAGTGAACAGTTACTGAGCATTTGAGTGTCAAGAAATGAGAGCCAAGCTCCCTTTCCTTATCACCTGGTAGTGGCATCACTAGGGTTGGTGTTACCCAGTGCAGTAATGCATGGGTTCACTCCTCCCATGGACCTCTTCACATACCAAACCATACAGAATTCTTAGTAATGTTTATCAATTTTAATCATAGAATAATATGTGGTAAGAATAGTTGTAAATCACTTAAATGTAACATTTCTTAGATTATATGAATACTAACAACAAAATTGTTTTGTAAAATCTTCCTACATTGAATTACAAGATTAGTTAAAATATTATTAGTAACTGAGCAGAAGCTTTTTTTTTTCCTGTTATTAGTACTTCATTCTCAAAAAGTTACTGATAGAAGTACACAAATGCTACTTACCACAATATTGTAGCTAAAATACCAGACAATTTGACAGAAATAGTGACTATAAAGTACTGTCAGTAAATGAAAACACAGCAGCATGTGCTTGTAGCATGTGTGGATGAAACCACATGGTTTGTTCTTTGTTGGTTGCCAGGGGTGGGAGGAGATGGGAGGGACAATTGCAAAAATAAAAAGTAATAATACAAATTTAAAAAAAAAAAAACGTGATTTGAAGCATCATTGTAATTGGGCAAAAGTGATAGCTCTGACCACAGCATATGAGAAGGTTCAAAAAGTAAATTAGCATAGAGTTTCAGCCTTGTAGGTATATTGATACACATAAGCTAGGCTTATGTGCATTGAACACCAATGACTGAAAACCAAAGGAATTGTGGGATGACATCAAGAACATCATCCATAAAGAAAGCAGAAGGTCGTTAAAAAGGCAGGAAAGGAAGAAAAGACCAAAATGGTTGTCAGAAGAGACTCTGAAACTTGCCCTTGAGCAGGGAATAGCTAAAGCAAATGGAAGAAATGACAAGATAAAAGAGCTGAGCAGAAGATTTCAAAGAGCAGCTCAAAAAGACAAAGTCAATTATAATGAAATGTGCAAAGACCTGGAGTTAGAAAACTAAAAGGGTAGATAGAACACGCTTGGCATTTCTCAAGCTGAAAGAACTAAAGAAAAAATTTAAGCTTTGAGTTGCAGTATTGAAGGATTCTAAGGGCAAAATATTGAATGATGCAGGAAACATCAAAAGAAGATGGGAAAAAATGCAAGAGTCACTATACCAAAAAGAATTGGTCAGTGTTCATCCATTGCAAGAGGTACTGTATGATCAAGAACCAATGGTATTGAAGGAAGAAGTCGAGGCTGCACTGAAGGAAGTGGCAAAAAAACAAGGCTCCAAGAATTGACGGAATACCCAGTGAGATGTTTCAACAAATGGATGCCATGCTCAAGGCACCCACTCGGCTACACCAAGAGATTTGGAAGACAGCTACCTGGTCAACTGACTGGAAGAGATCCATATTTGTACCCATCTCAAAGAAAGGTAATCCCACAGAATGTGGCAACTATCTAACAATATCATTGATATCACATGCAAGTAAAATCTTGCAGAAGATAATTCAAAAATCATTGCAGCAGTATATTGACAGAGAACTTCCAGAAATGCAAGCTGGATTCAGAAGAGGATGTGGAATGTGGGATATCGTTGCTGATGTCAGATGGATCTTGGTTCAAAGCAAAGAATACCAGAAAGATGTTTACTTGTGTTTTATTGACTATGCAAAATCATTCAGTTGTGTGGATCATAGCAAATTATGGATAACATTGAGAAGAATGGGAATTGCAGAATACCTATATGTACTCATGAGGAACCTCTACATAGACCAGAAGGCTGTTGTTTGAACAGAACAATGGGACACTGCCTGGTTTAAAATCAAGAAGGGAGTACATCAAGGTTGTATCCTTTCACCATACTTAATCTGAAAAGCTGGACTGTATGAACAAGAATGTGGCATCAGGATTGGAGGAAGACTCATTAACAACCTGCATAATGCAGATGACACAACTTTGCTCACTGAAAGTGAGGATGACTTGAAGCACGTACTGATGAAGGTTACAGACTACAGTCTGCAGTATGGATTACAACTCAATATAAAGAAAATGAAAATCCTCACAACTGGACCAATAAGAAGCATCACAATAAATGGAGAAAAGATCGAAGTTGTTAAAGATTTTGATATACTTGGTTCTACAATCAACACCACTGGAAGCAGCAGTCAAGACATCAGATGAAGGTCAGCAAAAAAGGGAAATGCCCAGCACTAGTAGCAAAGTTCAACAAGACAGAAAATAACAAATGCTGAGGAGGATGCAGAGAGATTGGGACTCTCATACACTGCTGGTGGGACTGTAAAATGGTACAACCTCTGTGGAAAGCAGTATGGCAATTCCTTAAAAAGTTGGAATTAGAAATACCGTTTGACTCAGCCATTCCATTACTAGATATATATCCTAAAGAAGTGAGAGCCAGGACAAGAACAGACATATGCACACCCATGTTCATCGCAGCACTATGTACGATAGCCAAAAGATGGAAACAACCTAGGTGTCCATCAACTGAGGAATGGATAACCAAACTATGGTACATACACACAATGGAATACTATGCAACCCTAAAGAATAACCTAGAATCTGCAAAACACCGCATAATATGGATGAACTTGGAGGACATTTTGCTGAGTAAAATAAGTCAATCACAGAAGGACAAATATTGTATTAGTCTGTTAATGTAAAAGTCAAGGAAAGGTTTATCTATGGAAGGAAATTTTCTTTGTTGGTTAACAGGGATGGGAGAGGAGGGGAGGGAACACTGTTAGATAGGTAGAGATAAGTATTGATTTGGATGAAGAGAAGGGCAATGTACCAAATGTGAATGATCAACATGGTGGCATTGAGGAAGAGGAAGACAGAGAAAGGTACATGGGAGGTACGGACAACAAAGATGAACCCTTTTGCACATATAGTACTGCGTTGTCAATAAAGGCAAACATGGGTATACAGGAGGATAGATGGGTGCACAGGCTGAACTATTAGGTATGTCTGTGAAGCAGGGAGTGTACCCAAGACCATGTATAGGGTTGGGAGACAATGGTTCTACAAGTGTATTTATATGTTCTGTAAGAATTCCCAGGGGTATAATAAATATGACAAGGGACAAGCTTGTAGTCACTTCTTGGCCACAGCCAGCTACCCAGAGGGAGCAAGTAGTTGAACCTGTGGGCTTAGGACCATGGTTGCAGGGGACGTCAAGCTCAACTGGCATAATATACTACACAAAACATTGTTCCACCTCCTACTTTGGCGAGTAGCAACTGGAATCTTAAAAGCTTGCAAGCAGCCATCTAGATGCAACGATGGGTCTCTCCTCATCCAGAGCAAAGAAGAATGAAGTAAACCAAAGATTCATGGAAAGAGTTAGTCCAAGCGACTGGTACACCATCCGATCCTCAGGCTATACGACTATGAGACCAGAAGAACTAGATGGTACCCAGCTACCACTTTCAACCACTCTGAGGGGGATCTATGTAGGAGATCCTGGTTAGAGACAGAGAACAATATAGAACAAAACTCAAAATCATTTGGAAAAAAAAAAGAAGGGGGAGGGACCAGGTTTGCTGGTCTGATAGATCCTGGTGGAACCACTGAGACTATGGTCCCTAGCTGCCCTTCAGGTCTGGAATTGAACCCACACCTGTAGCTTCCAGCCAAACAAAAGACAGGATATGAGTTGAACATTTACAGTAGGTGGATGCACTCCTTGGAGAGAACAATCATGGGAGAAAGAAGGGATATTTATGCACAGGGAGACAAAACAGCTCAGGGGGCAGGAGACCATGGAGGGAAGGACACAGGGAAGAGGTAACTCTGGGGAGGAAGTGGGAGGGGAGCTGTTGCATTGTGGTAAATTGTAGTCAATGTCTTGAGACAATGTGTATGTGAGCTGCTGTGTGGAAAGTGAATTTGTGCTGTAAACTTTCACCCAAATCACAATAAAAAAATAATAATAATAAAGAAAAAGGGGGAAGGCCCTCAACAAGATAGATTGACACAGTGGCTGCAACAATGAGCTCGGGTGTAGCAAGGATTGTGAGGCTGGTGCAGGACCGGCAGTGTTTCATTCTGTTGCTGTAAGTTGGAGCCAACGTGATGGCACCTAAAAACAACAACATCATCCAGCATGTGGTTTCCATCCTCAAGGTTACTTCTTGCTTCAAGATGGCTGCTAAAAGAGTTAGCCATAATGTGATCATTGCAGATTAGAAAAAAAGGGCAGAAAGAACAATAAAGACCTTAAATCCTTTCCTTTCTAAGAAAATCTCTCAAAGCCACATAAAACACTTCTGTTTATCTCTCATTGACTAAAACTTAGTAACGTGTCCGTAATTAGCTGCAAAACCGAAAAAAAAGAAAGAAAGAAAAAAAAACACCAAACTCACTGCCTTCAAGTCATATCTGATTCCTAACGACCCCTCCTTGGGTTTCCATTGTGGTATGTCTAAGGAAGTAGATTGCCCAACCTTCCTTCCGAGGAGTGACTGGTGGGTTTGAACCTCCAGCCTTCTGGTTAGCAGTAAAATACCTTAGGCAAGAAGAGCTAAGAAATGTTGGGCAGGGCATGTCATTACGTAGAGTTCTATTATGGCTGTTGTTAGGTGCTAAGGAGTTGATTCCAACTTACATTGACTCCATGGGACCGAGTAAAACTTCCCCATAGGATTTTCTAGCCTTTAAGCTTTACAGGAGCCTATCTCCAGGACGTTCTCTAGCAGAGCCTCAGGGTACGTTTGAACCACCGACCTTTTGGGTAGCAGCCAAGCACTTAACTTTGCACCATCTAGGCTCATTAGGATTCTAAAAAGGGAAAAGTTGTGTAGGGAGGCAATGGGTACATCTAGGTAGCTCCGTGTTGCTTTAATATGAGTTTGTTGTTAGCTGCTGTGGAGTCATACGGGTTTGTTGTTAGCTGCTGTGGAATCAGCCTCTGACTTACAGCCACTCTGGATACACCTAAATTACATGAAATGCTTGAAAAGGAAGGGATGAATGAAACTATTCCAGGCTTTGTTGTTGTTATCTGCCATCGAGTCGGCCCCGACTCATAGCGACCCCTCCTTGGGTTTCCGAGGCAGTATCACTACGGAAGTAGGATTGCCCAACCTTCCTTCCGAGGAGTGGCTGGTGGGTTTGAACCGCCAGCCTTCTGGTTAGCAGTCAAGTGCCTTAGGCACTATGCTACCAGAGCTCCATACTCCAGGCAAATAGCAACAAAAAAAGGAAGCAGGGGTGGCAATAGTAATATCAAGCAAACTAAAGTTTAAAACAAAAAGCACAAGATGGATAGGAAGAGAAACATTTTATAACAATAAAAGTTATGATCTGCCAAGAAAATATCACAGGCTTAAACTTTCATAACTCACCGCCATTGAGTCAGATCTGACTCACAGCGACCCATCCTTGGGTTTCTCTATTTCTACGGAAGTAGATTGGCCAATCTTCCTTCTGAGAAGTGGCTGGTAAATTTGAACTGCCAGCCTTCTGGTTAACACTCAAATGCCTTAGGCGCTATGCTACCAGAGCTCCTACATCGAACAAATAGCTTCAAAATACACAAAAAACATTATAAGGAATACTAGAAAAAAGTTATTAAGATTATAATATGTTATAATCTTAGGTAGCATATGTTAACCTACCTTTGTCAGAATTTAAAAGGTAAAGTAGGTCAAATATAAGTAAGGTTATAAATAATATGAATACAATATTTAAAAGCTGGGATATGTACTGATTTTATACCCTACGGATGGAAAATCAACCTTCATGTCAAATACCTAAAGAATATGTAAAAAAAAAAAAAAAAAAATCTTATCTTGTTTTGGATCACCAAGAATATCTCAATTCCACAAAATAGGAATCTTTCTAGGCCACATTCTGACCAAATTGCAAGAAAACTAGAAATATATCATCAAAATATAACAGCAAAATATCACTTGAATATTTAAACACAATCTTCTAAATAAGGTAAATGAAGCCCAAACAAATGGAAACATTATCCAGATTCATGAGAAGTAGATGAAACTCTCCTCAGAGGAAATATTTGCAATATATTTGACAGTTAAATTGTTGTTATCCATAATATGCAAAGAATTCTTTTAAGATCAGTAAGTGAAAATAATAATAAACGGCAAAAGATAAAAACCAAGCACTTTGTAGAAAAAGAGAAAATAGACATAAACAGCATACGGGAGAAAAACAATGCTTATCTTCGCTAATAAGAAAGAAATGTAAACTAGAACAGTGCCATGTTGTTTCCCCCATATCTTATGGTCAAAGAATAAAATGATTGTTCTTCCCCAAGATTGCCAGGGCTGTGAAGCAACAGGCATGAATCACACCTGGTGCAGCTATAAATGGCTACATTTTTAGAGAACTTTGAGAATATCTATCAGATTTTAAATGTGCATACCAGTTGATCCAGTTTACAAAAAGAAAAGAAAGAGCAAACTAGATGGCCATCAAAAGTTTCATTAAATAAATTTTGATACATCCACATACGACTCAGTAGTTAAACACAGTGGACTAAATCTGTATGAACTGACATGCGAAGGGATCCATGATATCTTGTTACCTGAAAAAAAGCAAGTGGCAGAACAGAATATCCAAAATGATCCCTTAAGCTATAATAAAAACCAAACCAGACCCACTGCCACTGAGTTGATTCCAACTCATAAGGACCTCCATAGGGTTTCCAAGGCTTTAAATCTTTACAGAAGTAGATTGCCTCAACTTCCTTCTGTAGAGCAGCTGGTGGGTTTGAATTGCTGACCTTCTGATGAGTAGCCAAATGTCTTACCCACTATGCCACCAGAGCACCTTAATAATGATATATAAATATATATATAATACGTCTTTTAAAGTCTAGAAGGCTGTATGTGATGGATTGCAAACTCTAATGCCTATGAAGTCCTGGCAAGGAACATAAATGCATAAACTTGCTGGGTGTCCAGTCAGAGTAAGTAGTAGGGAGTACTAGAGACTGTGACAAATGGAAGAGCACATGCAATCTCAGCTGTAACCCACTGTTGACATTTGTAATGTTGCCAAACTTCCCCAGTCAGTCTGCGGATCAGGACTCATGAGCTACAACTCTTTCTCTTTTGGTCCCAAGACAGCCTTTTGGCCCCTTTGCAAGGGCAAGTAGCAGTGAACACTGTCAACATTACTTTGGATCCTGTTCAACAAGTGCTAGATGATCCTGAAGTTACTAGTTGTGGGCAGCTTCACTGCCTCTTTCCTATAATGGGACTCAGTCATGTCATTCCAAAAGTTATGTTGGTTGAAGATCCTAAGACTGGATGGTACAGAAGATTTCCCCTGAATGGGTTGATTGAATGAGTGCCACCCCCACCCCTACCTATGCATTTCAATCTATTCCACACCCTGCCTCCCCCTAGCACTTACATTTGGTTTTGGCTCTCCTGGTTCCTTAGTGTTCCTGCATGTTCACTCTCTACAACAGAGCCTCCCTTCGCAGCAGTCCCCAGAATCTTCAGGAGACCCTGCACAAGCCATGTCACCCCCAGTCCCCAGCATGAGTCCAGTGTAGGATTTAGTCTCTAGGATCCTTTGCAAGAAAAGGGGCCAAGACAGGCTCAGCTGTACTGGAGGAGAGCAGTAAGAAATAAACCTAACATTGGAGAAAATTTGAGGATTAGTATCAAATCAGGTGCTAATTTCTATCCTGCTTAGCAAAATCTGTGTGCCATTTCACCCCTCATCATCATCTTTTGTTTTTCTTATGATTTGGGTGAAAGTTTACAGAGCAAATTGGTTTTCCATTCAACAATTCATACACATTATGTTTAGTGACAGTCATTGCAATCCCCACAATGTAACAGCACTCTTCCCACTTCCTCCCTGTATTTACCATTTTCCTTTGTCCTTCTTTCCTATCCCTTTTACCCTTTTAAAACTGACCTTCAATTTGATCCCCCCACCACACCCCAGCCCTACCCCTAACCCTCAGTGTAAATACCAGCATGGCCATTGGGGCTGCACTCCAAAGAATGATGTTGCCTCAAGTGCAAAGTTGCCAGATTTAGAAAAGAAAAATACAAGGGCACCCAGTTAAATTTGAATTTCAGGTAAACAGTGAATAATTTTTTAGTATAAGTAATACTTGGGACATATTTATACTAAAAAAAATTATTCATTGTGTATGTAAAATGCATATTTAACTGGGAGCCCCATATTTATCCAGCAACTTTTCTTTAGTATGCTGTTGTGGCTCTCTCACTCCGACTAGGACATCTGAAAGTTTAAGGAAAAAGTCAGTGAGAGTTGTAAATAGTAGCCAACTTGTATGCATGCCCAGGGTCCTAACAGTTTACAAAACCCTCAGTGCCTCCTGAGCCCTTCACTTGGTGGCCTTGACTTTGGCCAAGTGGCCTCTTGGTGCTTTCTCCCTTCCCCTTGCCCAGCTCTCCCTGCCCTGAGTGCTCCCTCAATTCCTCCCTGCCTCTGAGTTGTCTCTCTTTTAGTCTATGACTTTCCCAGACTCTGACCTCTCCTCCTTTTTTTTCCTCATTTTGCTCTCACCGGGCCATAACATATAATTAAAGATTACATATTTCAGCATTGTAAATAAAGTTTTGTATTTCTTGCTGTAATTTAAATAGCAGGGGAATTTAACTTTCTAAGTGTGCTTCATTTTCCGTTTGGCCTTAAGTTCATTTTTAGCCATGTGAATCATTGACCTTCACCTTGAGTGAAGAGAAAGGTCTCCCATTTCTGGAATGAACTTACGCGTCTTCCTAAGACAGATACCAGTGAGGGAGGTGGGGAGAGGAATAGATTGAGTTATAGGGGGAATAGGGTATCCATTCAGTTAACCCATTCAGGGGGAAAAAAAGCACACAAACCTCCCTTACTATCCCAAAGCCTTGCCTTTTAGAATTGTGCCCAGCTAAAATAGTGCCCAAGGCACTTAATTGCTAGCCAGAAGGCTGGTGGTTCAAACCCACCAGCCACTCCTTGGAAGGAAGATTGGGCAATCTACTTCCGTAGACCCAAGGAGGCGTCGCTATGAGTCAGGTCCAATTTGACGGCACATAACAACAACAACAACGAGGGAGGAGTACACCTCTTTCCCCTTCAGGATCTGTCACCTGCCTCCTTACAAACAAGAAAAAGAAAAACCTCACTGCCATCGAGTCAATTCCAACTCATAGCGACCCCATTGGGTTTCCAAGGCAGTAAATCTTTACAAAAGTAGATTGCCCAGTCTTCCTTCTGCGGAGTGGCTGGTGGGTTTGAACTGCCAACCTTCTGGTTAGCAGTTAGATGCCAAGACTCACTGCTGTCTAGTCGGATCCGAGTCATAGTGACTCCTCTTTGGGTTTCCGAGGCGGTATCACTATGGAAGTAGATTGCCTAACCTTCCTTCCGAGGAGTGGCTGGTGAGTTTGAACCGCCAGCCTTCTTGTTAGCAGTCAAATGCCTTAGGCACTATGCCACCAGAGCTCCTAAATGCCCAGAGGCAGCCTCTAATAAACAGTGAGGAGTATGGTTTGGGGCTAATGACTAGTCACCTATAACCTTCTGCTTTCATACTCTGCCTCTCCCACTGAGGGCTGACATGAAGGAGATCCATTCTGCCTCCCTCCCCCAAAATAGTCAGGGTCTGGGAAAATCTCTGCCTTCCTCCTACATTAGAACCTTCTATTTCTCATTAGGTCCCTGGGTGTTACACACAGTTTGAGCTCAACAAGTAACCTACAGGTTGTCTTTTTGAACCCAGCAATACTATGGAAGAAAGGCCTGATGATCTGCTTCCATAAATATTATAGCCAAGAAAACATGGGAGCCATGGAGTGGTTCTACTCTTTAACACATGGTGTTGCCATGAGTTGGAACTGACTCAATGGTACTGGTTTCTAGTTGCTGCCATGAGGGACTCGATTCCTGCCTTCCCTCTCATTTTCTCCCTACTTTGTTTCTCCATCCTCACTTGCTACCCACAGAGGGACCTCTACCCATAATCAGGCAAGAGTTTCCCATCTGAAAAGGAGAGCCGTGAAGAGCAGCGCCATTTTGGAAAAAGAATAGTGATCTGGGAATCACGGAGTCACCTGTGTCCTGAACTAGTTGATTCTACTCTCTTGGCTTCAGTTTTATCATCTATAAGATGGGGATGATCTTATATCTCACAGAATATCTGTATTAAAATATGAATACAAACAAATGTCAAAAGGTAAACAAAGTTCCATCCTCAATCCAAATGCTAAATGGTATATTTTAATGCTGGTAAGCCAGAAAAGTGTTCTTTGCTGTGCAATCCTTTTCATTCACCAGATTAGAGAACTTTACCACTTGGTTTTGGAGGGGTCTTTCTATTCTTTGTATCATGGATTCCTGAGCACCAGAGTATTATTCTTTCCTCTCTCTCCTTTCAGGCAGGGGATAATTTAAGAGGCTGAAAGAATAGGAACGCCCCTTGATATTTCATCATTGTTTCAGTAGAAAGGAGTTTAATTCTTTCAAAAGTTGGGCCTAATGGTTTGTGACGGAAATGAGAGATCTTCTTCACCATGAAGTGGAGGCTTCTACGTGAGATTGACGACAACACTTGCCAAATAGCTTTAGTTGCCCAAAGAATTTTGGATCAGATCTCTCACCTTTGATGGGAATGAGCTAACACAGCCTCACACAACCTGAGTTTATTGTCTTTTGCTGAGTAAAGTTATGTCAGCTATTTAGTACAGAGGCTTTACCCCAGCTGGAAACCTGATCATGAGTGAGGCCTAAGAAATCTGGGCTTCCCAGAGTGTGTGGGAAACTGAATATTAGAGGCCACAGCATTCCAACTTTGATACTTGGACGTGGCTTGTGCATTCCCTTGGTTACAGCCATTTGGAGCTCTGAAAGACACACAGATTTAGCCAGAGCCCTCTCTCAGCAGTTGCTGAGGGGCCCAATCCCCTTGTTACCTTGAAGTTCTGTTCAATCCCACACGTTGGCAGCAGTACCACAGCAGAGAAAAACAATGGAAATCAGCCACACCCGTGAAAATTCATGTCAAGGAAAGAAGGTGGCAACAGGATCAAAGCCTCTTGTAACCCAAGAATTCCTCAGCAGCTCTAGTCCCTTAATTATGGTTTGGAGATTTGCCAGAAAGCAAAACCACTTAGCATGCCATATTTAACAATGAACAGTTTTCTGTGTTCATAATAGCCACTGTGCAGAGCAAATAGGCACCTTGAACAAAGAGTAGGATATTTATATGTGTATATAAAATAACCCACACCTACCTTAAACCTAAACATCCTTGCAGTGTAAAAAATGAGGCACTTCCCTCTGTACTGGTACCTGTTTTATGAGTTAGTTGGAAAAAGCTACATATTCTGCCTACTATCCACCCCTCTTCTGGGTTTAAAAAAAAAAAAAACTTCATTTAACCCAGAATTTCCCAAGCTTATTTAATTGCCAGATCCTCTTCCACCTTTGGTTGGTTTTGACAAAAAGTTAGTGATTTTTTTTGTTTGTTTGTTTTATTTTGTTTTGAAGTATTTATTAATATTATAAAAATTCAGTGTTCTAAGAAAAACATGAGGGCAGGAAGGGAGGGATTTACACCACTGGGAGGTTGGAGGAAACACATCTCAAACCTGAGTGGTGAGGAACACTCTTGCTGAAGGCCCAAGTCCATGCATCACATTTGAGGATCTCCCCTCCCCCTGCCTTGAGCTCTAATTTTCTGTGTCAGCATTTGTTTGATAAACATTTATCATTAGGAGAAATTGGAGAAGAATGGCTGCTTGGAAAAAGTTCGTAAGAGCTGAACCTTAAAAAGCAGGTATATGGTGAAACCACTGAGACTATGGCCCCTAGCTGCCCTTCAGGTCTGGAATTGAACCCACACCTGTGGTTTCCAGCCAAACAAAGTACAGGCAAGTGAGTTAAACATTTACCTCAAGTAGACTCACACCCTGGAGAGAACAGTCATGGGAGAAGGAAGGGCTGCTTATGCACAGGGAGACAGCTCAGGGCGCAGAAGAGTATGGAGGGATGGACACTGGGAAGAGGTAACTATGGGGAGGAAGTGGGAGGGGAGCTGTTGCATTGTAAATTTTGGTCAATGACATGAGACAAAGTATATGTGAACTGCTGTATGAAAAGTGAATTTACTCTGTAAATCTTCACCCAAATCAAAATAAAATTAAAAAAAAAAAAAAAGCAGGTATACAATTGACCCTCAAACAATGCAAGCGTTGGGGCACCAACTCCCTACGCAATCAAAAATCAGCATATAACTTATGACTCCTGGCATCCTTACCGATAATATAGTTGATTAACATAATTCTTGCCTTATACTTACTGGATTTTCACACGAAGACAGCCACACACAGACACAACAGATTGTTGTTGAGGTTGTTAGGTGCCGTCGAGTCATTTCCGACTCATAGCGACCCCATGCACAGCAGAACAAAACACTGCCCGATCCCACATCAGCTTCACGATCCCAGCTATACTTGAGCCCATCATCGCAGCCACCGTGTCAATCCATCTCGTTGAAGGCCTCCCCCTCTTTCGTCAACCCTCCACCCTACCAAGTATGATATCCTTCTCCAGGGAATGGTCCCTTCTAACAACGTGACCAAAATAGGTGAGACGGAGTCTGGCCATTCTCGCTTCCAAGGAGCATTTCAGGTGCACTTCCTCCAGGATAGGTCTATTAGTTCTTTTAGCAGTCCATGGTACTTTCAGCATTCTTCGCCAGCACCACAACTCAAAAGCATCAACTCTTTTTCAGTCTTCCTTATTCATTGTCCAGCTCTCACATTCATACGAGGTGATTGGAAATATCATGGCTTCTGTTAGGCGTATCTTAGGCCTCAAGGGGACATCCTTGCTCCTCAGCACTTGATACAGTTCCTTCGTGGTTGACCTTCCCAGTACTACACGTCGTCTAATGTCCTGATTGCTGCTTCCATTGGCAGTGATTGTAGAACCAAGCAACATGAATTCTTTGACAACCTCAGTCTTCTCTCCATTTATTGTGATGCTGCTCATTGGTCCAGTTGTGAGGATTTTTGTTTTCTTTATATTGAGACGTAATCCATACTGCAGACTGTATTCTTCAACCTTCATCAATAAGTGCCTCAAGTCATCCTCACTTTCAGCAAGCAAAGTTGTATCGTCTGTGTATCTCACTCAGGTTGTTAATGATTCTTCCTCCAATCCTGATGCCACATTTTTCTTCATATAGTCCAGCTTCTCAGATTATTTGCTCAGCATATAGATTGAATAAGTGTGGAGAAAGGATACAACCCTGAAGCACTCCCTTCTTGATTTTAAACCATGTAGTGTCCCCTTGTTCCATTTGAACGACAGCCTCCTGGTCAAGGTACAGGTTCCTCATGAGTACAATCAAGTGTTCTGGAATTCCCATTCTTCTCAATGTTATCCATAATTTGTCATCCACGTAATCAAATGCCTTTGCATAGTCAATAAAACACAAGTAAACATCTTTCTGGTATTCTCTGCCTTAAGCCAAGATCCATTTCTTTGATACATTACCGTGCAAAACTCTATGCTAATTTACTTTTTGAATCTTCTCATGTGTTTTGGTTAGAGCAGTCATTATAACCACCATTACAATGATGCTTTGAATCACATGGTTTTTTTCTGTATGCACTATAAGCATGTACTATGTTTATTGCTGCTGTTATTTTTAGTCACTGATTTTGTCAAATTTTCTAGTGTTTTAGCTACAATATTGTGGTAAGTAGTTGTGAATCTGTATCAATACCTTTTTAAAAAATGAAGTAGTAGTTAAAGAAGGAGAAAAATCAAAAGACTTCTGTTCAGTTACTAATAATGGTGCAACTAGTATTGTGATTCGATGTAGATTTTATGAAAAATTTTGTTCATATTCATACATGTATAAGAAATGTTACATTTCATAATTCACAACTATATTTATCACATACTATTCTATGATTAAAAGTGATGATAAATATCACTAAAAATTCTGTATGACCCTATATGGGAGGAGGCCCATGGGGAGGAGGTAATACCATGAGTTACTGCACTGGGTAGTAGCAACCTAGTGACGCCACTGGGCTAAGGCAGGCCTGAGGAGATAAAGGCAAGGTCGGTCTGAATTACTATGTCTTTTTCTTTTTTGTTTTTGAGTGAACATATTTTCAGTTTTCACTAGGTTGCTTCCATATAACCTTATTATTTCCAGTCTTCTCCATAGTATTCTTCACTTCCTGTCTGCAAGGGAACAAGGGCCTGTATTTTAATTATTCATGAGAAAGAAGTATGGAAGCAAAAATTTGGTTTAGCTGCTGACTCTGCCGTCCAACTCTTCCTGAGGCTTCCTAGAGGCCTCTCTGGCCCCTGCCTCCCCTTTCCCTCTATCCTGAGGGCCCAGGGCCATCAGAGCCAGGGCTCAGAGGTGGAATTTCGAGCCATGGCAATCAGAGGACTTCATGACCACATCATCAAATGCCAACGTCTCAGTCTTATCACCAAACAAAGCTCTCAGATGACTCTCACCAAGACAAATGACCCAAGAGAAGGTTAGTTTCCTAAGAAGGGCATTCTAGAAATAGCTCTGGGCTCTTGGGGCAAAGTTCTGACAAGCAAATAGTGCTATAGCCACTTCTGGAAGGAAACTCCAAGCCAGAAGCTTGTCGTAGCCTCAAGGGTGAAATGGGGGTAAGAGAGGGGTGGTCCTCCAGCTGGGAAGAACCCAGCAAAAGTCTGGGTAGGGAAAGACAGGTGATTGTGGTATTAGTCTCTATTCTTTATCTGAATATTGAAACTAGTTCATCTAAGTTCATCTAAGAGGAACCAAGTGTTCTCAAGGGCAGCCCCAGACTGAACATGCACTGGGCCAAGTGCCAGTTGCATGTGCAGTGCTGGGACTACTGCCTATTTACTTGCTGCCCTAACTCTGCTTAGGGCCTACCCCCTCGACTATAGCCAGCCCTTCCCTCCCCATGACCCTGATGCCCAACCTGGCCATGGTATTAAGTTGAGAGGGAAACTCAGACTCTTCCTCCTCTATTTCTTCTCCGTTTTACTTTTTTGAAGCCCTGGAGCAAGAACTTTCTTCTTGTTCAGAAGAAAGTACACATGAAGGAGGAACCTAATAAAACACATATAGTTCTGGGCTCCTAAGTCCCTGCAGGAACCCATCAGTAGTCCTAGACAGGGGTGCAGATGGACTGCTTGGTCTTCACCCAAGTTTGGTACTTCACAAAAATCCAAATTTCCAGCATCTTTTCAGAAATTAGAATCTGGTGTCGCTGGGTCTGCGTTTTAATGTAGCAGTAGCTGCTAGGAGCAGAACAGTGGCCACATCCTACAGCAGGTGGCTGTGCTTCAAGTCAGAGTCCACCCTGCTGTCTACTATTTGGCTCATTTCACAGGTATGCATCAATCTCCTGGCCCTGGGGACATCTGAGTTTGTGACCCCTACACTCGGGAAACAGGGATGGCATCCCTTCCTGTTTCTGGCTCCAGGTCAACCTTTACAGATGAGACTGCTGGGACCCTTAACCAAACCCCTCCTCTGAACAGTTTCTCTCACAGCTCTCCTATACATTCCCTATCCCTCTAACTCTCTTGGCTTTGATTTATTCACCATCCCCCATCTGGTGTACCCTCCTTCTCCTTTTGACTTAGCCAGGCCTACCCATCCTTTAAAACCCAATTCAAATCCTGTGGTCTAGATTTCTCTGGCCACTCTGATATTCCTCTACCAATATCTGCACAGCCCTGAATATGTCCACAGATAGTGAGGGCAGGGCATTCCATGGCTGAACCCAACCCCATGTATTTTCTTTTCCCAGGATCATCCCTAAAATAGCAGTGGGCATATAGTAGACCATTCACTTGGCATTTGATTATGGTCTTACACTAAGCAATTCATTTGTGACTTGTGTTGCTTCCTCCCTCAATGGGAAAACTCCAAGATTGCAAGTATCAGCCCATATATCTTGTTATGTATTCAGTTGTGTCCCTCCAAAATATGTATTAAAATTCTAACCCCTATACCTGTAAATAGGAGCTCTGGTGGCGTAGTGCCTAAGGCATTTGACTGCTAACCAGAAGGCTGGCGGTTCAAACCCACCAGCCACTCCTCGGAAGGAAGACTGGGCAATCTACTTCTGTAGAGATACTGGCTGGGAAACCCAAGGAGGGATTGGAACTGACTCAATGGCAGTGAGTTTGGAATTTTTATACCTGTAAATATGACCCTATTAGGAAATAGGGATTTTCTTTTGTGATGTTAAAGAGGTCATTGAGTAGGGTGGCTCCTAAACCTAATCACTCTGAGTACTAAAAAGAGCAGAATAGACACAGAAATGTGCACAGGGGAAAGGCAGACTCCAAGGGAGGCCAAGGAACTCAAAGAAACTCTTGGAGCTAATGACAAGGGAGGATTTTCCCCTAAAGCTGATGGTTTGGACTTCTAGCCTCCAAAGCCATGACAATAGATTCTTGTTCTTTAAAGTCACCCATGTGTGGTATTTTTTTTGTTACAGTAGCACTATTATTACTACCATTTTACATTTAGGGATTTAGAAGTTTAGAAAAGTTAACTAACTTGCCCAAGATCACACAGGTTGTAAGTGTTGGAGCCAGATACAAACCCAGGCTTGTTTGACTCCAGAGCCCATATTCTTGACCACTTTGCTAAGCAGCCTATACTTGTTGAATGGATGAATGGGGAGAGTGCTAGTTATTTTGTGTGTTTCCGTGCTCCCCCATGATCCATTCTCTGTCTTTCTCCAACCTGCTCAGTGCCCCAGGAAGCTGACCTCTATGGATTGCATTACCCAGGTTTCCTTGCCATCTCGTTTCCAGCTAGATTCATCTAATGGAAAGAAAAAGGAACCTTGGTGGCACAGTGGTTAAAAGCATGGCTGCTAACTGAAAGGTGGGCAGTTCAAACCCACCCAGCGGCTCCACAGGAGAAAAGACCTGGTGGCCTGCTCCTGTATAGATTACAGCCTAGAAAACTCTATGGGGCAGTTCTACTCTCTAACACTGGGCAGGAAGAGAAAGACGTTGGGGTTTTTCTTCCTTGCGCTCTGCCCTGTAAGTCACCAAGATTCAGGCTCATCTCTCCATGGCTACAGTACTTGCTGGAATGTCCTCCTGCCCTATTTCAGCTCCCACTAGGTTTTGGTAACCCCTTCCCTCTCCTCTCAGGTGTAGGGGTGAAAATAGCTTCTACTGTTGCTAGCCTCTAAGTGCTTCATTATCATGTACTGCTTCCCTTAATCTGTTGTTGTGCTGTTAGGTGCTGTTGAGTTGATTCTTACTTATAGACACCCTATGTACAACTGAATGAAATACTGCCCAGTCCTGAACCATCCTCATAATCCTTGCTATGTTTGAGGCCATCATTGCAGCCACTGTGTCATTCCATCTCGTTGAGAGTCTTTCTCTTTTTCGCTGACACTCTCCTTTACCAAGCATGATGTCCTTCTCCAGGGACTGGTCCCTCTTGATAACTTGACCAGAATAAGAGAGATGAATTCTGGCCATTCTTGCTTCTAAGAAACATTCTGGCTGTACTTCCTCCAAGACAGACTTGTTCATTCTCTTAGAAGTCCATGGTACATTCAATTTCTTTACCAACACCACAATTCAAAGGCATCAATTCTTCTGTGGTCTTCCTTATTCATTCTCCAGCTCTCACATGCATATGAGGTTAATTGAAAAATAGTTATAAAATGAAGAAAAAGCATATTACTAATATTAGAAGGCTTTTTTCCCCAAATATTTTTAAAATTTCAAATGCTGTTTGTATCCTTTTTTCAGCCTTGGAAACATGTTTCTGCCTCTGTACAGTAAGGCTCTGTAGTAAGCTGTTCATTTGAAGGGGCTGCTTTTTCATCTGTTAATACCTCGGCTGGACCCATGGCTTCAGTCAGGTGTGCCTTAGTCTTCAAAGCAACATCTTGCTCTTAATACTTTAAAGAAATCTTTGGCCCAATGTCATACATAATTTGATTTCTTGACTTCCTTGCTTCCATAGATCCAAATAAAATTAAATCCTTGATAACTTCAATCTTGTCTCCATTTATCATGATGTTGCTTACTGGTCCAGTTGTGAGGATTTTTGTTTTCTTTATGTTGCAGTGTAATCCATACTGAAGATTGTAGTCACTGACCTTCATCAATAAGTGCTTAAAATTTTCACTTTCAGCAAGCAAGGTTATGTCATCTGCATATTACAGGTTGCTAGTGAGTCCTCTTTCAATCCTGATGCTGCATTCTTCTTTATATAGTCTAGCTCCTCGGATTATTTGCTCAGATAGAACTGAAGAAAAAATCCAAGCCTCGAGTTGTGATACTGAAGGATTCTATGGGCAATATATTGAATGATGCAGGGAGCATCAAAAGAAGATGGAAGGAAAACATAGAGCCACTGTATCGAAAAGAACTGGTCAACATTCAACCATTTCAGGAGGCAGCATATGATCAAGAACCAATGATACTGAAGGAAGAAGTCCAAGCTGCACTGAAGGTATTGGTGGAAAAACAGGCTCCTTTCACCTAGTGGTTCTCAACTAGAGGTGATGTTGCTCCCCAGGAGGCATGTGTCAATGTCTAGAAACATTTTGGTCATCACAGTCAGGGAGAGGTAGTGCTACTGGCATGTAATGAGTGGAAAGCCAGGGATGTGCCCAAACATCCTACAATGCACAGGGCAGCCCCTCACAACAAAGAATTATACAGCCCAAAATGTCAATAATGCCAAGGTGGGGAAATCTTGTTTAAAACTATTCTTACACGACAAGTCCCTTGGTTGAAGTCTCTTCAAGCAAACAGTCTAGTAGATGGATTGATGGAAAATTTCAGTCATCATCAGAGGCCTCATGTCTTTTTGGGACCCATGAGGAAAAGTCCATCTCCTCATCTCCTTTTTTTTTAAGAAGGCTCCCCCAGCTCATGCCATTCCTGCTAGCTCCCTGGGCAGAGAGGTGATAACAGGTAAAAAGCAGCCCCTTCAAATGAACAGATAAGATAAGAGCCTTCCTGTCCAGAGGTGGAAACATGTTTCCAAGGCTGAAAAAAGGATACAAACATAATCATTTGAAATTTTAAAAATACTTGGAAAAAAGCCCTCTAATATTAGTAATATGCTTTTTCTTCATTTTATAACTATTTTAGAATGGGAGAAATGGCCCAGGTTCCCAAAATTTCCTGGAGACCTGGCTGACAAAAAAATGAGATTCCCATAGTATAGCCATATGCCATAAAATCTTTGATCTGCCAGATGTAAACATTTTTCCTGGTGGCCTATCATAAAACCAGAAATATCCTAGAAAAATTTTGTTTTCATTTTAAAGCAAAGATAATTTTTAAAGACCTATATTTTAAAAGTTAAAGAACTATAATTAAGAAAAAAATGTGGGCCCACCTCAAATCACTGAGTAAACACATTTTTTTTCCTCCTAACTGATTTTAAAAATGGATACAGCCAACATGAATGAACACAATTAAGTATTTCATGAGAGTTAAAAGTGTATACTTCTTATTCAGCAGGGCTATACTTCACCAAAAGAGACTGACAAATTAAATTATGGCTGGTTAGGAGTTCTCCTGTTATAGTGGTTAAAACATTTGGCTGCTAGCCAAAAGGTTGATGGTTCAAACCTACCAGCTGCTCCATGGAAGAAAGATAGGCAGTCTGCTTCCATAAAGATTTACAGCCTTGGAAACTCAGTGGGGTCACTATGAGTCGGAATTAACTAGATGGCAGTGAGTTTGGTTTGTTTTGAATAATACATTCAGTGTTCAAAGCTTGTAAAAACACTTGCATGTGGTCATTTTCAACCACACCAAAGAATAAGGAGCGGATCCAAATAAACATCACCCTCAGGCAACAATGTCTGTGAAGAAGACCTGGTTCTCCAAGGGGCTTACAGCCTGGGAAGAGGAAAGCCCAGCCCATCAGCCTCAACCCTTCAGAGCTCTTGAGTGTACATACCCAGTTGTTATGGACTGAATTGTTTCCCCAATAACATGCCCTGTGAATGTAATAGTGTTTGGAAATATGGTTTTGTTATGTTAATTAGACCATAACCAACAGAGTAGGTTCTAAACCTAATGACTCCTGAGTTATAAAAAGAGCAAATTAGACACAGAGATGTGTGTGCACACACACTCACACACACAAAGACAGGTGCAATGTGACAATTGCCAAGGAAAGAAGAGACATTTCGGACCAGAACAAGGAAGGAACTGATAATTGGGCTGAGACCATGATTTGGACTTCTAGCCTCTGGGTTGGACAGAAAATAAATTTCTATTCTTTAAAGCCACCCTTGTGGTATTTCTGTTATAGCAGCATGCCAGTTTTTTGTATGTAACTCACTGTCCTGTTTCCTGTGGATCTCTCCTGAGCTCAGCAGGGAAGGGTAGGGCATGTGTAGGCTTTGTCCTTAGGCTGTCCCAGAGCAGGATAACACAGGTTTGCCCATAGGGGCCTGGTGTATGAAGCAGTCATAGGGTGAGGAGTGAACTGAGCCCAAACCAGAAACACTTTGTACAACTGTGTTTGGCCTTGGCATTCAGCAACGACTCACTGGATTGGGTTAGGCCCTCCCTAGGCAAGAGGCAAAGTCAGCCCTTTCCAGCCAGGTGAATCCTTTCCCATCCAGTACTTCCACTGCATGCTGCCTGCTCTTTGTGAGTCCTCTCTGCTCCCAAAGTGTTCCATCACCTCTAATTGCTCATGGATGTAAGTGCCTTGAACTTTATTCATCTCTTTGTGGCCATGAACTGTAAAGCTCTCCTCCTTGAAGGGGTAATGTGACCCCCCTCTCCTTTCCTCCTTGCCCCTGCCCCATGAGCCAGTAAGGGTAGGCTGGAGATAGAGGCTTACAATTAGAATGCTCACAGATTAGGAAGCCCTCTTTGGGGGTGGGGGAGAACTAGGCAATGTGAGAACCCCTTCTTTCATCAGCCTTTGTCTTCCTCTGTTTGGGCAGAGTTCAATGGTTCTGCAGACACATTTGACATTCCTCATGGCTGGCGGTTCAAACCCACCAGCCACTCCTCAGAAGGAAGACTGGGCATTCTACTTCTATAGAGATCCTGCCTCAGAAACCCAATGAGGGGTCTCTATGAGTTGCAGTTGACCCAAGGGCAGTGAGTTTGGTTTTTGGTTTTCATGACCAACTTGGATCTTGCAGTTTCTTTTTTTTTCTTTTCTAGAAGTCACCAGGTTTTCTTTAGCTTCTTCCATTTTTAGAATTTCTTTTTCTTACAGAGCATCTTTTTTTTTTTAATTAATTAATTAATTAATTTTTATTTGGTTGAAGATTTACAGAGCAAATTCACTTTCCATACAGTAGTTCACATATACTTTGTCTCATGTCATTGACCACAGTTTACTACAATGCAACAGCTCCCCTCCCACTTCCTCCCCATAGTTACCTCTTCCCAGTGACCATCCCTCTGTATTCTCCTGCGCCCTGAGCTGTCTCCCTGTGCATAAGCAGCCCTTCCTTCTCCCATGATTGCTCTGTCCAAGGCGTGTGTCTACTTGAGGTAAATGTTTAACTCACATGCCTGTACATTGTTTGGCTGGCAACCACAGGTGTGGGTTCAATTCCAGACCTGAAGGGCAGCTAGGGGCCATAGTCTCAGTGGTTCCACCAGGCTCTATTGGATCAGCAAACCTGGTCCTCACCTTCTACAGAGCATTTCTTCTTAGCTTGAGCTCTCAAGACTTACCAGCTCCTTTTTTTTTTTTTTTTTTTTTTAATTGTAATTTGGGTGAAGATTTACAGAGCAAATTCACTTTCCATACAGCAGTTCACGTATACTT
This sequence comes from Orycteropus afer afer, assembly GCF_000298275.1. NCBI lineage: Eukaryota > Metazoa > Chordata > Mammalia > Tubulidentata > Orycteropodidae > Orycteropus > Orycteropus afer. The sequence goes on along the minus strand of NW_006921711.1, from coordinate 412,197 downwards.
TGTCTCACGTCATTGACCACAGTTTATCACAATGCAACAGCTCCCCTCCCACTTCCTCCCATTACCAGCTCCTTCTGAGTTCTTTGTGAAGCTTCTCTGATCTTCAGTGTCACAATCTTCAGCATTCCTCCTTGGCAGCGCCACCCCCCCCCCCCCCCCGCAAGCCTTTCCACTTATTCAAGGCTCACGGTTGGGGGAAGAGGAAGGAACCAAATACTTCATTTCAACAAAGCTGTCATGAACACAGGTGGTGCCTAGCCAGGGGTCAGTGCTGAGGCCTTGAAGACATGCTCAGTCTAGGCACAGAGCTCAAGATGGGTGGTTGCCTGGCCCCTGTTTCACATTGGTGGGATGTGGTTGTTGGTGGGTGGTTATGATTCTGAAGAGTAATTCAAAGTTAGAAATTTGAAATAAGAAAACCTTAGGTAGGTATTTTTTCTCTCCTGAGGGCTTTAACATTACTATCTATGTTGAGTGCTCTCATTTCCTTATTCCCTCTCCATTCTCAGGCCTCCACAATTCTAAATAGAGCAAACTTGGTCAGATTATGAGCAAATCAAGGTATGAATGACCCCTAAGCTCAAAAAGTGATTTTTAGATTTATAAACAGTACTCAAAGTATAAATGTCTGTGATTTCAAAGTTTCTGGGCATTTTATTTCTTGATGTTGAGTTCACTCCCAAGTCTCCCAAGGCCTTTCCTTTCTGTCCCCTGTGACCAATGTCCCCCAGCAGCCTCCTGACAATTACTGTCCAACTCCCCATTGCATCAGGGCCCCCATGTTGCCTTAGCCCTCCCTGAAGGGAGTGGGGTGGCTGAGCTTGGGAAGCCTGGGGATAGGGGAGGGAAGGGAAGGGAGTGGCCCACAGAAAACCTCTCTTTCAAGTACAAGCCAAGAAGAGATTACAGTTCAGAGGAGAGAGGGCAGTGAGGCTCTGGGTTTTCAGCCAACTAAAAAAGAGAAAAGATCAGACTGTTAAGGATGGATTTAAATTAGCTGTTAGAGGAGTACCTGGGTCTTAAGGGTCTTGAGACCCCTGAGTCTACTGCCCAGGAAAGCTTTCTTTTCATTAGCAGTCCTGTTGGTGGGGAGGGTAAAGGGGGATTAAGAGGAGGAGGAACTCTGGGAAGAAGCAGGTTGTTTTTGACCTTGAGGATGTTTTGATCTTGCCATGAATGTTTCTGGTAAAAATAATCAACAGAAAACTAAACTGACAATGGCTAAACTGCGCATGATAAAATTCACAAATAACTGACCAAAGAATTAATTTTGTTAATAACACTGAAAACTGGAATAAATAACAACCACCATCAGGGGAAGAATTTGACTTGGCAGAAGTAAACATAAAACAAGAACAAAAAACTGACAAAGTCTAATAGTAATATGATTGACCAAAATTTTTTATCCTAAATAAAATTTTCATTGCTAAATTTACACATAAAAGAGCTGATATTTAAGAAAACTAGAAATGGCTTATAGAAGATTTATGAAGGAATTTAACTGGCTTGATGGAGTTACACTGGAAAATAATTTCTTGATAAAAATTAATCACTGTTGGTATAATTCAAATTAAAAATTTGTATTTATATAGCATCACCAAGTCCTCAAGGCCAAAATGGTGGGGTCAGAACATACTGAATTCATTTAGAAATTTCTGTCTACTTGAAGGGAGACAAAGGAGGTGAGTCTCATCCCTGTTTGGGCCTTACTCAAGCAGGTATAGTCTGGCCTGCTTCCCCAAGCCCTCCAGCCCTAACCCAGGCCTTCCCTCCCCTTATCTGACTTGGACCTCTTGGCAGTATGCACAGTACTTTGGATCTGTTTGAAGCTTTCTCTTCTATTACTTCCCAGTTTGTCCTTTTTTCAGCAGCTTCTCCTGTTCTTATCTCTGTATCCAGTTACCTGTACTGACAATTGTCCTCCCTTAAATACCTTTTAAAGGAGTCCTGGTGGCGCAATGGTTAAGTGCTTGGCTGCTAACTGAAAGGCTAGTTATTCGAACCCACCCAGCTGATCTGTGTGAGAAAGACATGGTGATCTGCTTCCATAAAGATTGTAGCCCAGAAAACCACTGAGCAGTTCTACTTTGTCACATGGGGTGGCTATGAGTAGAAAATCAATTCAATGGCACCCAATAAAACAAATACCTTCAAACTTGGCTCCTTGTTACCTCCACTACTACTTTCTTGGCCCCTCCTCATTCTTCCTCTAAGAACATCATGTAGCATTCTAACTAGATTCTTTGTTTCCAGTCTGGTCTTCCCTGACAACATGCCATCTTCTACCCTGTGGTCAGGATAATCTGTCTAAGGCAACGTGGACCACATTAACCTCAGTGGCTTTGAAAGCCTGAATAACCCAACTTCCTGATATGAAGGGCTCTTCCTATCTGGCTCCCTGGCCCCATTGTTATAGAATAAACTAGTTCATAAGTCTCTTGGATTACTCCCCATCAGTAATGGATGGCTGGGTCACACGTGTGTTTCAGGTTCATATCTTCCTCTTTTCTGGGTTGCTGAGTCTTTTCTCGTGAAGTTCTTCCCCTGCCTTAGCGAAGTCTTCTCTAGTAAGCCCCCAAATCTTCCCAGCACCACCGCCCCCCAATTCAGACTGTCTTTCTTCTGATTACCAGTATCTTTTGGTGACCTTACTCATTGCCAGGTAAATTCCCAGTTCCTCAGCCTCATTTCTTCAGCTTCTTTCCAGATCTATTCATCTAGCAGCAGAAGGAAGGCAATATGCCAGGTGTCATTGTGCCTGCTATTCCTAGATCCAGAGCAGATCTAGGAACAATGTCCATCAAGAAAGGTCCTCCCTAGGGATGCAGAAGGACAGTGTGCCCAGAACAGAGGAGGACAGGTAATTAATTCAACTCTGTGCACCTGAGGCTTTAAAGAAACGGGGGGTGGGCAAGAAGTACCTCTTGGGTGAGTATTACTCCCCAGGACACATTTCTAAGAAACTAACCCTGAGAAGGAGTGTGAGGGGTGGATAGATGCAGGACTCATAGGGGCTGAAAAAGATAACAAGCCCTCCCTCCTTGCTGTGGGTCCCAGGGCTCACATGAGGACAGGAGGTTTAGAATATGTAGGTTTAGAAAGGCTGCAAGCCTAGGAGGGTGTTCTGAACAGTCACTGAGGAGGGAACCCTTGCTTTCCTGTACTTCGTCATGTTCAGTAATAAAGCAAGACATTTCACTTCTAAAATCACCTGCAAGGTAAGGCTCATGTAAGTGGATCCTGTGAAACAGAGTTTTATGCAGAGAGCAGAGATCAGATCACAAAGCTGCAAAGAGAAATCTCTTTACCTGAATTACACAGACCTACGCGTCTGGTTTCCATTTCATTGCCTGAGTCTGTTTTATAGCTGTGCTTTTTTCATGAAAGCTCTTAAGGAAGGCTATTCCCTGACATCATGCAAAAAAAATGTCCAAGTACAATTACATTACAGAGCAGCACTCTTAGAAGAGAACGCAGCCATGAAGCTTGCTGGTGTCTTGTTTCCTTCCCTTTAAAGACATCTGTGTGCACTCTGCTCTCTCTAAAAGATGAGGCCCCAATGTTAGCTCCCCTAGTCCTCTCTGTCAGACTGCTCGATGGCAGTGACCTGGGAAATGCACCCATCCACCAAACTGTAGACCTGTGTCTTCCCCAGAGTGGAGATTGGTCTGTCTTCAGGAAGCTGTGTCCATTGAGGGCACACCCAGCACCAGCCATAGTCCTGAGCCAGCTTGTCAAATGTCGCACATCTTACCATTCAAGGTGACGGAACAGAGCCTCCTTTTACTGGCTTCTCAGAAACTCACAAACCTCCCTTCCTTATGCCCTATTCAGACTTGCTCCTAGGCTTAGGAAATTTTTTTCTTAAAACTTACTATGAAAAGGTTTGAGAGAGTTGTTTCAACTTCAAGAACTCAAATTCTAAATTTTATCATCTCTTTGAAATGAGCATCGTGTTCACCATCAGAGCTAACATTTATTGAGTACTTATTATATGCAAGGCACTATCAGAAATGTTTCATATGTATCGATTTTATAGCAATATTTTCAGGTAAGTTTCATGAGCTCAGTTCTATAAATGAAACAGGCACAGGCTAGGATTTGAGATTTAAACTACATCGTCTATACACCATCTCCCTGTATGGCCTGTCTAATATCCCTAACACACCTTTTTAACCTTCTTCCACTGAAGCTATCCTCTCACCTGACACCAAATCCTACCCATCTCTCTGGTCCTGCCTCTTCTCTCAGGCCATCACTTGCCTCTCTCTCCACATCTTGGACTCCTTGGTTCTGTGATGGTCCTCCTCATTCCCAATTCCCTTGCCAACATGACCTGCTATCAGCCTCACCAGTGATCCATTATCACCTCTCCCCAAACCCAATCTGCTGTTCCACTTTTGAGCCACTGAATCCAGCCGATTAAAGGCAGTATGCTGATTACGCTTGCTGTAAATTCATGCTATTTAATGTCAGCTGTACTCTTACTGCACCTCTGCAATTCTTTCATTCATATTTTTGGTGACTCCTAGTGGAATCTTTATATAAACTCCAACCTTCTTCTCCCTATATCCTACCCTGGAACCACTCATTCTTGCAGATAATCTTGTCTTCTACAAAGGACACTCAATGCAAAATTAAACCTCTATCCTCCCCAACTTCACAATTTCTCCAATAAATGATTCTTTTAAATTGTCACCTTGACAAAAACATAGAAACAACCTAGGTGCCCATAAGCAGAAGAATGGATAACCAAACTATGGTACATACACATAACAGGATACTATGCAACCTTAAAGAATAATGTACAATCTGTAAAACACCGCATAATGTGGATGAACTTGGAGAACATTATGCTGAGTGAAATAAGTCAATCACAGAAGGAAATATTGTATTAGTCTGCTATTGTGTAAAGTCAAGAAAAGGTTTATATACAGAAGGAAACTTTCTTTGTTGATTACTGGGGGTGGGAGAGGAGGGGAGGGAACACTGCTAGAGAGGTAGAGACAAGTATTGATTCGGGGGAAGGGAAGGATGATGCACCAAATGTGAGTGATCAACAGATTGGCATTGAGGAAGAGGAAGACAGAGAGGTACATGAGAGATAGAAACAACAAAGATGAACCCTACTGCACATACAGAACTGCGTTGTCAGTGAAGGCAAACATCGATCTACGAGTGGATGGATGGGTGGATAGGCTGAACAATCAGGTATGTCTAGGCAAGGGGCAGTGTACCCATGACCATGTATAGGGTTGGCAGATGATATTTCTACAAGTGTATTGGTATGTTCTGTAAGAATGCCCAGGTATATAGTTTAGCTGACAAGGGACAGGATTGTGGTGACTTCTTGGCCACAGCCAGCTACCCAGAAGGAGCGAACAGCTGGACAGTGGGCTCAAGGGGACATGGTCGCAGGGGACATCAAGCTCAATTGGTATAATTGTTATTGTTCTTATTTGCCGTTGAGTCGGCCCCGACTCATAGCGACCCCTCCTCGGGTTTCCAAGGCAGTATTACTTCCATAGTGACGGAAGTAGGATTGCCCAACCTTCCTTCCAAGAGTGGCTGGTGGGTTTGAACCGCCAGCCTTCGGGTTAGCAGTCAAGTGCCTTAGACATTATGCTACCAGAGCTCCTAATTGGTGTAATACACTACACAAAAACATTGTTCCACATCCTACTTTGGTGAGCCACAACTGGGATCTTAAAAGCTTGCAAAAGGCCATCTAGGTGCATTGATGGGTCTCTCCTCGTCCAGAGCAAAGAAGAATGAAGAAAACCAAAGACACATGGAAACAATTAGTCCAAGGGACTGGTATACCACCATGTGATCCTCAGCCTATATGACCATGAGACCAGTAGAACTAGATAGTGCCTGGCTACCAATGTCAACCACTCAAAGGGGGATCTGTGTAGGAGATCCTGAATAGAGTGGAAGAACAATGTGGAACAAAACTCAAAACTACAAAAAAAAAAAAGGATCAGGCTTGCTGGTCTGATAGAGCATGGTGAAACCCCTGAGACTGTGGCCTCTAGCTGCCCTTTAGGTCTGGACCTGAATTCACTCCTGTGGCTTCCAGACAAATAAAAGACTGGCATATGGGCTGAACATTTACATCAAACAGATACACTCCTTGGAGAGATCAAACATGGGAGAAGAGAAGGGCAGTGTTTGCACTTGGAGACAGCTCAGGGGCAGCAGTGCATGGGAAAGAAGGACACAGGGAAGAGATCACTATGGGGAGGAAGTGGGAAGAGAGCTGTTACATTGTGGGAAACTGCAGTCAATGTCATGAGACAAAATGCATATGAACTGCTGTGTGAAAAATAAAGTTGTTCTATCAACTTACAATAAACATTTTTTAAAAAAAGTTAGTTTGAAGGCAGAACAGAATCTATGAAATGTGTTTCTAGGGTAGAGGCGTGATGTAAATATTTGTATGAGAGGGAGCCATTGGAGAGAGAGGAGCCCAAAGACACGTGGGAGAAAAGAGAATTATAGCTAGATATAGGTTACGGAGGAGGCATAAGGTGCTGCAAGAAAGATGTGTAGAGATAAGGCAGCATCTTTTTTGTTGAGTTTGAAGCGGGGAGGATGAGTAGACAGAATATGTTACAGAGTGGCCACACTTGGGCCATTTACTTGCCTGCTATTGTCGTTAGTTGCTGTTGGGTCAGTTCCAGCTGACGGCAACCTTATGTGTAACAGAATGAAACACTGTCCAGTCCTGCACCATCTCTATGATTTTCGTATGTTTGAGCCCAATATTGAAGCTATTGTGTCAGTCCATCTCATACAAAGGTTTTCCTCTTTTTCGCTGACCCTATACCAAACATGATATACTTTTCTAGTGACTGGTCTTTCCTGATGACATGTCCAAAGTAAGCAATGGTCAAGAAATCAAATGTATTGCACCTCCTACTCATTCCTAAACTCTTGAAGTTGCCTTCTAACCTGTTCACTACTGAACCTTCTCTCTCAACTATGACCTTTTCTCAATCCTTATTACCCTTGAGCAGACTTTTCAGCAGTGTTTGGGATGGTTGACCAGCCCTACCTTCCTGATACTTTTTTTCTCATGTGGGCTCATGAAAGTGCAACCTCTTGGTTTTCTTGGCAGGGTCTTCATTATTTCCTTCCTAGCTCCCCTTCCATATTATTACAATGGCTTTCTAAACATGCTCCCCACCTTTAATTTCTATCCTCACCAATCCATGCTTTCTCTTTTTCATTCATTCATTCATCATTTATTCAATATATACTCATTGAGCCTCCACCATGTGCTAAGCACACAACAGTTATTAAACTGCAACTGAGCTAATCTTATAAAACTTTTAGATTTATTTTGCTGTTGTTGTTGAAAATACACTCAGCAGTACATACACCAATTCAGTAGTTTCTACATGCACAATTCGGTGACACTGATTACATTGTTTGAGTTGTGTGCACCCATTCTCACTCTCTTTCTGAGTTGTTCCTTCTCCATTAACATAAACTCACTGTCACCTAAGCTATTTATCTAGTCTTTCAGGTTGCTGTTGTTAATTTGATTTCATGTAGACAGTTCTTAAAATAGCATAATGCTCAAGGCAGACATTTTTTACTAGTTAAGCTAAATTCTTGTTTGGTTTTCAGATGACTTTAGGGGATATTTTTAGTTTAAGGATTAAAGATGATCTCAGGGCAATAGTTTCAGGTGTTCATCCACCATCCATGGCTTCAAAAAGTCTAGAGTCCATGATAATCTGAAATTCTATTCTACATTTTCTCCCTTTTGCTCAGGATTCTTCTATAAAATCTTTAATCAAAGTGCTCAGTAATGGTAGCCAGGCACCATCTAGTTCTTCTGGCCTCAGGGCAAAGGAGGCAGTTGTCCATAGAGGCAATTAGCCACACATTCCATTTTATCCTCCTATTCCTGACTCTCCTTCTTTCTCTGTTGCTTCAGGTGAGTAGAGACCAACTGTTGTACTTTGGATGGCCCCTTGCAAACTTTTAAGACCCCAGGCACTACACAATGAAGCAGAAGGTAGAGCAGAAGCATTAAATACGTTATCAGGTCAATAAACTGTGACATTCCATGAAACTATGATCCTAAGGCTCCAAATCAAGGAACTAACTCCCATGAGCTGTTTCACTGAACATAAGCAGCATCAGTAGCTACTCTTATATTTTTTTTTAATCATTGTCATAAATATCACATAACTTTTGCCAATTCAACTTTTTATAGATGTACAACTTATTGACAGAACTTAAAATAACTGGCTGTGCAACCTGGTCCTTATTTAAAGAGATTTTTCCATCACCGTAAATTGAAACTCAGAACTCCATAAGCGATGATCGCCTCTTTCCCCTTCCCTTTGCCCCTGGTAACCACTAATAACCTTTGGTCTCTATATATTTATCTTTTCTTTTTATAGAAGTAACGCAACAATGCAATACACTGCCATTGAGTCAGATCCGACTCATAGCGACCCCTCCTTGGGTTTCCGAGGTGTTATCACTATGGAAGTAGATTGCCCAACCTTAAGTAAGGTCATATAAGTAAGGTCCTTTTGTGATTGACTTATTTCACTCAGCATAATGTCTTCAAGCTACATCCAAATTGTACCATGTATCAAGACTTAATCTCTCCTACTGGCTGAGTAGTATTCCATTGTATTTATGTACCTCATTTTGTTTATCCATTCATCTGCTGATGGGCATTCAGGTTGCTTCCACCTTTTGGCTATTGTGAATAGTGCTGCAATAAATATCTGTATATAAATTAATCTTAATATACAGCTCTGATCACGTTACTTGTTTATTTACTGGTTCTCCAGTGCAAACGGTATCTACATTTTTTGGTCTGGTATTCCAGATTTTAGTGGACATCTTTTGTTTTTTGGTGCCCTGCTTGCATTCACCCTTCTTTGAATAAATGTACCTTGATTTACCTCTGGAGAACTAGACCCTTCCTACCTTTTAGTCCATGTGGTTTCAGTGGGGCTAAGTCTACTCCCTACTTCAGGCATGGGCACCTGCCCCAGGCCTAAGCCAATCTAGGCATGAGGTTCCCTGCTTGCCAAGATAAGCTCAGGCATAGGCCTGCAACTCAACTACAGCCAATAAGATCAATGGGGCTTTATTGAAACAGGACTTGAACAAAGAAAGATGATGTAAAGGCTAGAACTGCTGTAGCCATCTTACAACCCTAAGGAAAGGGAGAACATAAATGAAGACAGAGCTAACCTAGAAGAAGACAGGAGAAATGGAAAGAAAGCAGGTCCTTGGGACACTGTTTGAGCCCTTAAATTATGCCATCTTTGAAGCCAGCCCAAGCCCTGGAATTCTCAGTCACATAGCCCAACATGCTCCCAGTGTGCTTAAGCTGGCTGAGTTCAATTTTCTGTCTGAAAGAATTCTACTTGAGACACAGGTGCTCCACTTCATCTAGGCTTCACCTCACCACTCAAGTACTTGAGGCTTCCACCATACTAGTTTTCTTCTTTCCTGAATAGGCCTCATAATGTGCCACCCTATATGTCCTGTCCCTGTTTTTCTGGAATACTTCCTAACCTTCCCATTTTTTGCCCATTGAAATTATAGTTGACCCATGAACAACATGATTTGAACTGCACAGGTCCCCTTACACATGGATTTTTTTCAAGATATGGATCTTGGAGAAATTCAAGAGCTAATAGACAAAACACCAGAGGAATTAACAGAAGATGACTTGATGGAGATGAGTGCTTCTGAACCAGTGCCAGATGAGGAGGAAGAAGATGGAGAAGCCCTTTCAGAAAACAAATTGATATTAGACAAGCTGGGACAAGAGTTTGATTATTCAAGATAGCTCTGACTTCTTTTATGACATAGGCCCTTCTATGATGCGAGCACTGAAACTAAAGCAACTGGCGGAAGAAGGATTGGTACCATATAAAAACATTTTCAGATAAATGAAAAGCAAAAAAGTTAGACACAAATTATGATGTATTTCTGTAAAGTTACACCAAGTGGGGAGGCCTCTCCACCTCCCCTTCCACCTCTTCTAGCTCTGCCACCTCTAAGGCAGCACTACCAATCCTTCTTTTCCTACTGCTCCTCAACCTCCTCAACATGAAGATGAGGAGAATGAAGACCTTTATGACAACCCACTTCCCCTTAATGAACAGTAAATAATCATCATGCTGTAGAATTAATATACCTATCTGTTGTGTGTGTCAGCTCAGGGATCCAGGTGAGTAGAGGGACCTCAGGCATGCCCAAAGCAGCAGGGCAGGAGAGTGAGAGAAAGGGGATTAAAAGCCAGGAACTTGGACAGAGAAGCAGTCAGCCAGAGGGATCAGGTGAGGAGAGGAAACTCAGGCATGCCCAAAGCAGTAGGGCGGGAGAGCGGGAGAAAGGGGATTAAAAGGCCCAGGAATCCAGACAGAGGAGGAGTCAGCTGTAGGGACCCAGGTAAGGGTGTACGAGAGGTTTCCAAAAGGGAGACAAACTTGTCTGTTGGTTTGTCCTACCGTGGTGATGTGTTGATGTGAGTTTTGAGGCTGAGCCACTGGTGTTTCAAACCAAGCGGGATGCACATGGTGCACAGGTATCAGCCCAGCTTACAGACTGAGACAGACTAGGAAGAAGGAAGAGGCTGTCTACTTCTCAAAGAACTGGCCAGGGAAAACCTTATGAATAGCAAAGAAACACTGTTTGATACATTACTGCACAACTTTATGAATAGTCCGGTTAGGTTAGAAGGCTCCCAAAATAGGACTGGGAAAGAGCTGCATCATCTGAGTAAACCCAGCCTTAGTCCTATGGATAAGGTAAAGCTTTCGAGACCTCCGTTTGCTGATGTGGCAGCACTCAAATTGAAGACAAACAGCTGCAGACAACCATTAATCATTGGAACATGGAATGTACGAAGTATGAATCTAGGAAAATTGGAAGTTGTCAAAAATGAAATGGAATGCATGAAGATTGATATCCTTGGCATTAGTGATCTGAAATGGACTGGTTTGGGCCATTTTGAATCAGACAACCATATGATCTACTATGCCAGGAATGATAGTTCGAAGAAGAATGGTGTGGCATTCATCATCACAAAAGATGTTTCAAGATCTGTCCTGAAGTACAATGCTGTCAGTGATAGGATAATATCCATATGCCTACAAGGAAGACCCATTAATACAACTATTATTCAAATTT
>NW_006921711.1:376796-398808 GCF_000298275.1 Orycteropus afer afer | reverse complement strand
TGCTAAAAGAACTAACAGATCTGTCCTGGAGGCAGTGCAGCCAGAATGCTCCTTGGAAGCAAGAATGGCCAGACTTCGTCTCACCTATTTTGGTCACGTTGTCAGAAGGGACCATTCCCTGGAGAAGGATGTCATGCTTGGTAGGGTGGATGGTCGACGAAAGAGGGGGAGGCCTTCAACGAGATGGATTGACACAGTGGCTGTGATGATGGGCTCAAGTATAGCCGGGATCATGGAGCTGGTGCAGGATCGGGCAGTGTTTTGTTCTGCTGTGCATGGGGTGGCTATGAGTCGGAAACAACTCGATGGCCCTAACAACAATAACATAGAGTTTTAGCCTTGTGTTTTTGTTAGGTGCCATCAAGTTGGCGCCAACTCATCGTGACCTTATGTACAACAGAATAAAACACTGCCCAGTACTGCACCAGCCTCACAATCCTTGCTATACTTGAGCCCATCATTGAAGTGGCTGTATCAGTCTGTCTCATTGAGGGCCTTCCCTTTTTCACTGACCCTCCACTTTACCAAGCATAATATTGTTCTTCAGGGAATGGTCCCTTCTGAGAACATGACCAAAGTAGGTGACATGGAATCTGGCCATTCTCACTTCCAAGGATCATACCAGCTGCACTTCTTCTAGGATAGATTTGTTGGTTCTCCTGGCAGTCCATGGTACTTTCAGCGTTCTTCACCAGCACCACAACTCAAAAGGAGCCACTCTTCTTCAGTCTTCCTTATTCATTGTCCAGTTTTCACATTCATATGAGCCGATTGAAAACAGCTTGGGTTAGGCGCACCTTAGTTTTCAAGGAGACATCTTTGCTCTTCTGCACTTTAAGGAGGTCATTTGCAGCAGATTTGCCCAGTGCAACACATTATCTGATTTCTTGACTACTGCTTCCATTGGTGTTGAACTTCAGTCTTCTCTCTATTTATTGTGATGGTGCTTATTGTTGTGAAGCTTTTCATTTTCTTTATATTGAGGTGTAATCCATATTGCAGACTGTATTCTTTAATCTTCATCAATAAATGCTTCAAGTCATCTTCACTTTCAGCAAGCAAAGTTGTGTTGTCTGTATGTTGTTGTTGTTGTTATGTGCCGTCGAGTCGGCCCCGACTCATAGCGACCCCTCCTTGGGTTTCCGAGGCAGTATCACTACGGAAGTAGATTGCCCAACCTTCCTTCCGAGGAGTGGCTGGTGGGTTTGAACTGCCAGCCTTCTGGTTAGCAGTCGAGTGCCTTAGCCACTATGCTACCAGAGCTCCCATGTTGTCTGTATATCATAGGTTATTAATGACTCTTCCTCCAATCCTGATGCTGTGTTCTTCTTCATATAATCCAGCTTCTCAGATTATTTGTGTAGCATACAGATTGAATAAGTATGGAGAAAGGATACACTGATGCACTCCCTTCCTGATTTTAAATCATGCAGTATCCCCTTGTTCTGTTTGAATGACAGCCTCCTGGTCTATGTACAGGTTCTTCATGAGCACAATTACGTGTTCTGGAATTCCCATTCTTCTCAATGTTATCCATAATTGGTTATTTGTTGTTTGTTATGATCCAATCAAATGCCATTACGTAGTCAGTAAAACACAAGTAAAAATCTTTCTGGTATTCTTTGCTTTCAACCAAGATCCGTCTGACATCAGCAGTAATATCCTTCATTTCACATCCTCTTCTGAATCTAGCTTGCATTTCTGGAAGTTCCCTTTCAATATACTGATACAACCATTTTTGAATTAATTATCCTCAGAAAAAATTTTACTTGCATGTGGTATTGATGATATTGTTTGATAATTTCCACATCCTGTGGGATCACCTTTCTTAGGATTAGACACAAATATGGATCTCTTCCAAGCAGTTGGCCAGGTAGCTGTCTTCCAAATCTCTTGGCATAATTGAGTGGGTGCCTCCAGTGGGACATCTGTTTATTGAAACATCTCAGTGGGTATTCCGTCAATTCCTGGAGCCTTGTTTTTTGCCAATTCCTTCAATGCAGATTCAAGTTCTTCCTTTAATACCAGCAGTTCTTGATCATATGCCACGTCCTGAAATGGATGAACATCAACCAATTCTTTCTGGTACAGTGACTCTGTGTATTCCTTCCATCTTCTTTTGATGTTTCCTGCATCCTTCAATATTTTGCCCATAGAATCTTTCAATATTGCAAATCAAGGCTTGAATTTTTTCTTCAGTTCTTTCAGCTTGAGAAATACCAAGCATGTTCTTCCCTTTTGGTTTTCTAACTCCAGGTCTTTGCACATTTCATTATAGTAATTGGCTTTGTCTGCTCAAGCTGCTCTTTGAAATCTTCTGTTCAGCTCTTTTATCTTGTCATTTATTCCATTTGCTCTAGCTACTCTTCACTCAAGAGCAAGTTTCAGAGTCTCTTCTGATATCCATTTTGGTCTTCTCTTTCTTTCTCATATTTTTAATGACCTCTTGCTTTCTTCATGGATGATGCTCTTGATATCATCCCACAATTCTGGTTTTTGGTCACTGGTGTTCAATGCATCAAATCTATTCTTTAGATGGTCTCTAAATTCAGGAGGGATATATTCAAGATCATATTTTGGCTCTTGTGGGCTTGTTTTAATTGTCTTCAACTTCAAGTTGAACTTGCATATGAGCGGTTGATGGTCTGTTCCACAATTAGCTCCTGGCCTGGTTTTGGCTGAAGATATTGAGCTTTTCTATCACCTCTTGCCACAGATGTAGTCAATCTGATTCCTGTGTTCTCCATCTGGTAAAGTCCACGTATATAGCCGCTGTTTATGTTGTTGATAAAAGGTATTTGCAGTAAGTCATTGGTCTTGCAAAATTCTATCATGCAATCTCCACTGTCATTTATATCACCAAGACCATATTTTCCAACTACTGGTGATTCTTCTTTGTTTCCAATTTTTGCCTTCCAATCACCAGTAATAATGAACATATTTGACTGCATGTTTGGTCAATTTTAGACTGCCAAAGTTGGTAAAAATCTTCAATTTCCTTGTCTTTGGCTTTGGTGGTTGGTGTGTAAATTTGAATAATAGTAGTATTAACTGGTTTTCCTTGTAAGGAATATGGATATTATCCTATCACTGACAACACTGTACTTCAGGAAAGATCTTGAAACATTCTTTGTGGCAATAAGTGCCATACCATTCCTCTTTAATTTGTGATTCCCAGCTTAGTAGATCGTGTGATTGTCTGATTCAAAATGGCCAAAACCAGTCCATTTCAGCTCACTAATGCCTAGGATATCAATCTTTATGCGTTCCATTTCATTTTTGACAACTTACAATTTTCCTAGATTCATACTTCGGATATTCCATGTTCCAATTATGTTTGCAGCTGTTTCTTCCCATTTTGAGTTGTGTCACATCAGCAAGTGGAGGTCCCAAAACCTCTACTCCATCCATGTCAGTAAGGTTGACGCTACTTTGAGGAGGCAGCCCTTCTCCAGTCACATTGTCAGTGCCTTCCCATCTGAGGGGCTCATCTTCTGGCACTGTATTGGACAAAGTTTCAGGGCTGTTCATAAAATTTTCCAGTGGTATATTAGACAGTGCTTCACTGCCCTTCATAAGGTTTTTGCTGGCCAAGATTTTGAGATGTAGATGGTCCCTGCCTTCTTCTGAGTCTATCTTAGTCTGGAGGCTCCGCTTAAACCTGTCCACCATGGATGACCTTGCTGGTATTTGAAATACCAGTGGCAAAGCCTCCAGCCTCACAGCAATGTGTAAGCCACCACAGTATGACAGACTGACAGACGAGTGAGTGGTGGTTAGCCTTGTGGGTATATTGATATACATAAGCTGGGCTTATGAAAAATGTTTTTGTTGTTACAACTAACTACAGGGATATTTTTATTTTAAAATAATACATTTCTCCTGAAAGACTGCACAAAAATTTTATAGACAATCATTTAAGTGTCACCCTGTCTAATAGTATCATCCAGTATGGTCTGCACTCCCATAGAGATGCTGCTATCTCAGCCTGTCTTTTCTCTAGCTTCACCTCCTCTTCAGCTAGCAGGTCCAATCTCCCTGCCACTCAGACTGTGGGCTCCTCCCTTCCATCCCAGGTGTGCTGGGCCTCTTCCCCCTGCCTGGCCAAGGTTCCCTTCCTTAAAATCTCCCTTCTACACCCCAATTTTTTGTCCCTTTTCTGTCCTTTCAGTGCTGTTACTAATGATATACTTGGTCTCTGTCATCCAGTATCTTAGACTATCCCTGGCACTTCATGTGTCAGCTTGCCTCTGACTAAACTCATCATTCTCTGAGAGAAGGAACTGGAGATTTTTCTCGAGTTTGTCGCAGTGCTCTCCACACACCAGGTGATCAATAAATATTTACAGGCAAGGAAAAGCTTGGATTGGTGGGTCAGTGAGTGGGTGTGTGAATGGATGAATAGTCAGCTGGATGGCAGGGCCATCTAGTGCCTTGGCCAAAGCTGGGGATTTTCCACGGGTGCCTGAAACAGGATTATCCAGAGCTGTAAAGTCCCTGGGTGACGCAAACAGTTTACACTCCACTACTAACCTAAAGGTTGGCAATTCAAACCCACCCCCAGAAAAGAAGCCTGGTAATCTGCTTCCATAAAGATTACAGCCAAGAAAACCCCATGGTACAGTTCTACTCTGTAACACATAGGGTTGCCATGAGTTGGAATCAACTTGTGAGGCACAGAGATTCCAGCCCATCACCATTTACTGTGCTGACTTGGACTCTCTTAGGAAAAACTGGGAAGGAGACCCTACTAATGACTTAGTCCAGAAAGCATCTCTCCCATAATACTTTAGAATCAGACTGTGGGTTTGAAAGAGTTTTCAAGGTTGGCACCTGCAAAAATTCCACATTGGCCTTTTCCTTTTAATTGGCACAGTTAAAGACAACCTCAAAACCTGTAACTTCTCCTGCCTACCTGCCTAGAAAGTAATGATCACTTGCTTCAGTGGGAGTACACTGTCTGGGACTTTTAGTGGATCCTGCATAGCACTCAGCCTCAAGAAGGGTCTCTTCATGAAGATGGGAAAGAAGACTGATAGTTGGGCCCCCCACTCCCATGTTCATACCAGGAGTGTCAGCAGATAAAGAGTTGTTGGTAGCTAAGCATCTGCCTCAACAGGAGAGCCCTGATGCAGCTGGGGCTGTAGCAAGAGGAAGTCTACAATGCAACAGTCCCAAAACCTCATGTTCACTCCCCTCCTCTACAACCCAAGTGAATTATCCATCACAAGGAGGGTAAGCACTGGGTTCACCAATTCTCGATGCCAATTTGTTAGTTCCCAACTCACTTCCAAATGACTCAGTCACCCTTGCATCAACCTGCCGTGGGCACAAGTGTCCTTCAGCAGACCTTCCCATTAGAAGCACTCCAGAGGGGCTCTAGAGTATATTTCACACTTGGCTTAGCTGTGTAGCCCCTGGGAGGAAGAGGCTTGAAGATGACTTATTTCCCTAGTGCTTCAGCCCACTACCCTCCCCTCTCCTTTCACTCTTGCAGTCTTGGGATTTGACCCTGATGTTTTCACTTAGCCTGAGTGTGTCTTACCCTCCCACCTAGACTACCAGCTGTTTGAAGGCAGGACGTTGGCATTTACTTGCTTTCCCACAGTGCTGAGCACAGTGTTAGCCATAGAGAAGAGCCCCAGTAGCTATTTCCTGACTATCTGATGAAGGGCCAGTCAGAGTCCTAACTCTTCCAGGATGTCTTCTTGGATGTCTTCTCAGACCTCCTCTCCATCCTACTTACTGACCATTCACTCCTGCAGAGTCCTGCACAAGCAAGCAGTTGTCCAGGTATGAACCATTTGTGAGCTCAGGTAGATTGTGAGCTCTTTAAAGACTGACAAGAGATCCTGGATAGAGAGGGAGAACAATGTGGAACAAAACTCAAAATCATAAAAGAAACAAAAAAAAAAAGACCAAGTTTGCTGGTCTGATAGAGCCTGGTGAGACCCCTGAGACTATGGCTCCTAATTACCCTTCAGGTCTAGAATTGAGCTCACTCTTGTGACTTACAGCCAAACAACAGACACACATACAGGGTGAACATTTAGATCAGGTAGATACATTCCTTAGAGCAATCAATCAGGGGGGAACAGAAGGGCAGTGTTTGTACAGGGAGACAGCTCAGGGGGGCAGGAGTGCATGGGAGGGAAGGACACTGGGAAGAGGTAACTATGGGGAGGCAGTGGGAAGAGAGCTGTTACGTTGTGGGGAATTGCACTCAATGTCATGAAACAAAATGTGTATGAACTGCTGCATGAAAAATGAAGTTGCTTTGTAAACTTTCACCCAAATCAGAAAGAAAATTTAAAAAAAGAAAAACCTGGCACTGTATTCAAGCTTCTTCCCAGCACCTAGCACCAACTTGGACACACAGTGGATCCTTTCTTTTCTGTAACAACTTTGTTGTTGTTGTTGTTGTTATGTGCCATCGAGTCAAACCTGATTCATAGCGACCCCTCCTTGGGTTTCCGAGGCAGTATCACTACGGAAGTAGGATTGCCCAACCATCCTTCCGAGGAGTGGCTGGTGGGTTTGAACCACCAGCCGTCTGGTTAGCAGGCAAGTGTCTTAGCCACTATGCTACCAGAGCTCCCGTACAACTTTATTGAGATATAATTCATATACTGAATAATTCACCCATTTAAAGTGTACTATTCACTGGCTTTTAGTATATTCACAGTTATGCAACCTTCACCACAATTAATCTTAGAATATTTTCATCATCCCAATAGGAAACCCTGTATGTAACCAATGTTACTGATCATTAACTGCCGTCAAGTCGGATCTGACTCATAGTGACCCCTCCTTGGGTTTCCGAGGGGGTATCACTATGGAAGTAGATTGCCCAACCTTCCTTTTGAGATCATTACGTCTAGGAACTGTTAAATGGGAGCAAGTATTGCTGTGTGAATTTTTACCAAAAATATTAATTAAAAAAGAAAAGAAACTCTGTACTGATTAGCAGTCACTCCTCATTCCTCCACATCCCCGACCCCCCAGCCCTAGGCAACCACTTTCTTTCTCTGGATTTGCCTATTCAGGACAGACATCTCATATATATGGAGTCATACAATGTGTAGTCTTTTGTGATTGGCTTCATTCACTTGAGCCCTGGTGGTGCAATGGTTAAGGTGCTTGGCTGCTAACCAAAAGACTGGAGATTCAAACCCACCAGCTGCTCCATGGGAGACAGATGTGGCCGTCAGCTGTGTAAAGATTACAACTTTGGAAACCCTGTGGGGAGTTCTAATCTGTCCTATAGGGTCATTATGAGTCTGAATCAACTGAAGGCATGGATTTGGGATTTTTTCATGTCTTTCACTTAGCATAATGTTTCAGAGTTCATTGTGTTGTAGCATATATCAGTACTTTATTCCTTTCATTGCCAAATAATATTCCATTGTATGGACAAACCACATTTTATTTAACTGTTCATCAGTCGATAGATACTTGGGTTGTTTCTACTTTGGGGCTATTATGAATAATGTCACTGTGCCCTTTCATGTATAAATTTTTGCATGAATTTATGTTTTCATTTCTCTTAGGTATATACCTAGGAGTGGAATTGCTAGGTCATATGCTCACTCTAACCTTTTAAGAACCCCATACTGTTTTCTAAAGTGGTTGCACCATTTTACAATCCACCAGCATATATGAGAGTTCCAATTTCTCCACGTCCTTGTCAACATTTGTTATTATCTGTCTTTTTGATTCTAGCCATCCCTATGCCTGTGAGGTGGTATCTCATTGTGATTTTGATTTGTATTTCCCTGATAGCTAATTACATTAAACATCTTGAGTTTTTTCTGTGTGCTTATTGGCCATTTGTATATCTTTATTGGAGAAATGTCTATTCATATCCCTTGTCCATTTTTTAATTAATTCATTTGTCTTTTTATTATTATTGAGTTGTAAGAGTTCTTTAAGGAGCTCTGATGGCAGAGTGCCTAAAGCATTTGACTGCTAACCAGAAGTTTGGTGGTTCAAACCCACTAGCCACTCCATGGAAGGATGATGGGACAATCTACTTCCGAAAGAGTTACAGCCTCTGAAACCCAGTGGGGGTCACTGAGTCAGAACTGACTCAGTAGCAGTGGGTTTGGTTTTTTTTTGGTTTGAAGAATTCTTTACATATTCTGACACAGTGGTTAAACCACTCTGCTACTAATCAGAAAGTTGTGAGTTCAAACCCACCAGTCACTCCATAGCAGAAAGATGTGGCAATTTGCTTCTATAAAGATTTACAGCCTTAGAAACTCTATGGGACAGTTCTGTCACTGTGAGTTGGAATCAATTCAATGGCATGGGGTTTTGGGTTAACAGATACAGAATTCACAAATATTTTCTTCCATTCTTTGGACTGTCATTTCACTTTCTTGATGGTGTTCTTTGAAAAACAGAAACTCTCAGTTTTTATGGCATCCAATTTATCAGGTTTTTTCTTTGGTTGCTTGTGCATTTGGCATCATATTTAAGAAACCATTGTCTAATCCAAGATCACAAAGATTTACTTATATGGATTTTTTAAGAGTTTTATAGTTTTAGCTCTTGAATTTAGGTCTTTGATCCATTTTGAGTTAATTTTTGTTTATGGTGTGATGTAGGGATCCAACTTCATTCTTTTGCATGTGGATATCTAGTTAGCACGTTAGTTGAAAAGATTAATCTTTCCCTATTGAATGGTCTTGGCACCTTTGTTGAAAATTAATTGGCTATAATATGAGGGTTTGTTTCTGGACTCACTCTTCTGTTCCACTGGTCTGTGTGTCAGTAACCCATCTAGTATGCCAGTATCACACTGCCTTGGTTAGCTTTATAATAATATTTGAAGTTGAGAAATGTGAGTCCTCCAACTTTGTTCTTTTTCAAGATTGTTCTGGGTACTCTGGGCACACAACCGAAATCTTAAAACATACTTGTTGCTTGGTCACTTGCTTTCTTACTTTATTGTTTTGCTGGTAGACTGGTGAACCCATGAGACTCCAGCCAGCCTGCATATTTTGGTGAACAATCCTTCTAAGAGCCTCCACCTCACAAGGCATTTGACCAGTAGTGATCTAAGCTGTTCTGGTGAACTGCCTTAGTCCAAAGCAAGGCAGTAAAAGAGGGAACTCAATGGGATGCATCTGGCCCCTCAACAGAACTGAATCCAATTCATCCCTCTCCTCCTCCCAATACCCCAGCCTGCCTTCTTCTTTTCTCCTTTACTTGTAGGGTCAGTGTTAGTGGTTATAATCTTACCTAGGTCCATTCCAGCAAGGAAGTTCCCTGGGTAGTGCCAATGGTCAGTACAGTTGAACCAAAAGGCTGGTGGTTCGAGTCCACCCAGAGGCACCTCAGAAGAAAGGCCTGGTGATCTACTTCCAAAAAATCAAGTATTGAAAACCCAGTGGAGCACAGTTCTACCTTGACATGCATGGGGTGACCATGAGCTGGAATTTTCTCAATGGCTACAGGTTTTAATTTAAAATCACCCCAGTCTTCCTCTTGTGCCTGCCTCTCCCATCACTCTCTCACCCCTTCCTCAGCATGATTCTTAGCCAGATGGTGCAAGAAGAGGACTACCTGTCTTGTCAGATGGGGCAGGTACACTGACCTTCATAGTGATGTCTCCAGTCACCTACACCTATTTTTTATGGACTCAGGAGGAGTGTTGCCTGAGCTGCAGACATTGATTTTGCTGGTTGGTGGAGGAAACTCTTTTTTTTCCCTTTGGTACTTTCAGTCTATCTTAAGAAACCAAAAAAAAAGAGGATGGAGAGAGAAGAGTGGATCAGAAGATCAATTTTTCTGAAAGGCTTCAGACCTGCTGCTGGTACCACAATGCTAAGGACTTTCAACTTTGACCTTTATCCAAAACATGACCCCCAGCAGGGAGCTTTTTATGAAGAAAAGTGATAAAAACCAAGTCTGACTTCTTCATCTCTGTGGGGTGCTGGGAGTGTTTCTCCTTTGTCACACTGCAGGGGGTGGGGGCAGGCAGGAGTCTGCACACTAAAACAGGTTTAGCCTCTAACCAAGCAAACGTGGACCCGTTACCCAACCTCTGAAACACAGCTCCCTCATTTTGTTGAGGTATCCAGGGATTGTGAGAGCAGTTAATGATTCCGTAGAAGTGAAGTGTTCACTTTTGTCAGTATTATACTCATTATCGTTTATTGAATGCTCTCTTTGGGTCAGTTCCAAGCAAGTGTTCAAACTAAATCAGTTGGGGCAAAGGAAAAAACTTCATCATCTTTAAAGCCATGAACTGATTATCTTTGGAGCATCTGCTCTGTGTTTAATCCTCTGCTGGTCCTCATCTGTTTTTTCAATTATTTGGGGTTCTAACCCAGTTGAGAACCACACAGAGGAGCCAGGTAGGAAAGGAGTCTGTATCGTAGGTGAAGACCTGACCAACACAGGGCTCACATCTACAGCGAGGCTGGGCTTTTGCCACTGCCTGTGCTGCTGCCTCCTCTGCTTCCTCCTCCTTTTGGTTCTCACTTTGGATCCTGGTCCCAGGCTATAAAGTCAGTAGCATGGGGAATGGAGGCACTAAGGGGTAGGTCTTTTAGGGGATTGATTTGGGGTTCTGAGGATGGTAAGTCCTTTTGATGGCTTCCATGAGTCCAGGCTCTCTCTAGGTCATCAAGGTGGCCTCTAGGTCCTCCTGGCCCTACTGGAAGGTCAACCATGCTAGCTCATCTTGCCATAATGACCTGCATCTCTTGAACATTGCTGCTGATCGTCAAAGCTGTGCTTTGCATGCACACAAAACTTGTTGCTGATTCTGGTTTCTTTATAGCCATTTAGTGCTCTGTGAGTGTGTGTAAGTGAATTAACCTTTCCGAGCTGAGTTACCTCATCTATGAAGTAGTGATAATGTACCCAATCCTTAGGATGCTGGAGGATTAGAGATAAAGCACTTGGTGAGGGCCTGGCACATCATGGGCCCTCAGCAGGGCCACCGGGTAAGCCAGGCTCAACGTTGTGGGGAACTAAGCTTTCCATTCCTGACTGAGCCTCTTCCCTCTCTGCTGAGCAGATCTCTTTCAGGTTCCTGGTCAAAAACAGGCCTGTGTGCTGGAGTTTGGAGACTCTGGACTCGGGAGAGACATGGGTGCAGCTGAAGTAGGTCTCTAAAAGACAGTTTTTGGTGCACAGCCAGATCAGGTTCATCATCTGAGTGGGAGGGTTTCAGTCCCATATTTCAGACCTCCAGGGTACAGGCAGGGTTGTTAGTGGAAGTGAAGCAATACCCTGAGCCTCCCTACAAACCCATATTTAGGGCTATCTCAGGTAAAATGATGAAGTGAGCAGTGGTTTCCCCAAGGCACCACACTTCCTCTTTCTTTACTCCACTCTACTCTTTCAGTACCCTTCCCCCAGGCAGCCATGGAGACAAGTCTCTGAAAAACAAATTCACCCTAAGACAGAGATCAGCCAACTATGGCCCAAGGGCCAGCTAACGCCTACCACCTGTTTTTGTACAGCCCATGAGTTACAAATTTTTTTTGGGGGGGGGTGGGAGGCAAGGGGGAGGTGGGGATCCAAAGAAGAGTATTTCTAGACACATGAAAATCAGTGTCCCTAAATGAAGTTTTATTGGTGCACAGTCCATTTGTTTATATATTGCCTTTAGCTGCTTTCACACAATAGCAGAGTTGAGTACTTGTGATGGAGACCATATGGACCACAACTAAAGTATTTACTCTTTGGCCCTTTAAGAAAAAGTTTGCTGACCCCCTGCTCTAAAATGTTAGAGATTTCATGTGCTGTGTGTCTAAGGGGAATTTGCTTTCAAAAAGCTATGGCAGAGGGGCAAACCAATGGAATCCGGGCCCTGTGGGCACCTGCAGAGACACTGGGAAGGAAAGCTTTCCTGATACCTTCCAGTCACACTGGGGAACCTGAGGGGAGAGAAATGCTCATTTCTGCAGATGGGGCTGTTTCTGTCTGTCCACACTGGGATAGGGAGCATGAGAGGATGAGGCCTCTGATTCAGTCTAGCTGCATAGACAGTAGCCCTCAGAAGTGGATTATTAGCCTTCAGGGAGGCCAACCCACCAGTTTCTCTACTGGCTGGTAACAGTGATATTACCTGGGCCTTCGTGGTCCCACAGTTGTGTCGAGCCTGCCTAGCCTAGCCTAACGCTGGACGGCACATTCATTTCTTGCCTCTCTCCTATCTCTACAGAGTTTGCCTTCTGCCAGGTGGATGCCTCAATCGCTTTGGCTCTAGCCCTGGCCATCCTGTGTGACTTGCTCCAGCAGTGGGACCAGCTGACCCCTGGACTCCTCATCCTGCTCAGATGGCTGTTGGGTGAGGGTGAAGACCTCAAAGTCTGTGTGGAGAGCACTCATCAGGTAATGTGGGCATCTCAGGTCATCAGGAGGCAGGGCTGAGGTGTCCCAAGCCCACTGGATGTAGCACTGACAGGTTTGATTGGGCCTAATGTGCCTGCTGCAGGTGTGCTACTGGGTGCTTAGCTACCGCACAAGAACAGATCATGGAAGTATCCACATGATCACAGCAGCCTGCTGTGCTGCTGTGGGCTTAGGGGAGGTGCTCATTCTGCTTTGAGGTTCCAATGGTAAGCCTCCTGGTCAATGGGGGAAAAGGACTTTGAAAGGGGCCCAGTGGTGTCACTTGAGGGGCATGGGCAGTGGGGGGGGGTTCTGCAGACAGCACCAGGTGACACTGCCAGAGGGGTAACATCAAAATACTGTCTGTAAAATTTTTGTGCAATGTTTCAGAAAAATTTATTATTTTTTTATAAAAATATCCCTGTAGTTATAAAAACAAAAAGTTTTTGTAACCCCAGCTTGCATGTTCCAATATACTTACAAGGCTAAAACTTTATTCTAAATTTTACTTTTTGAAACTTCTATGTCCAGTGGGCTCGGGATGTTTCAATCCTGCCTCCTGTCCATGCTCTCACTATTACCCAATAACACTTCAAATCAGGTGGTTTCATCTGCATGCACTACTGGCACATGCTATTGTTTTTGTTGCTGCTGTTGTTTTTATAGTCGTTGATTTTGTCAGATTTTCTGGTGTTTCAGCTACAATACTGTGGTAACTCCCATGACGTCACTGAAAGGGCCCTTTGGAAGTTGAGACTAGTTTCTTTTTTGAGAATAATTAAAGGAAAGGAGAAAAAAATTTAAAAAAAAAAAAAATGCTTCCACTCAGTTACTGATAATGTTGTGATTCAATGTAGATTTTATGAAACATTTTTATTTTAAGTATTCATATAATCTAAGAAATACTGCATTTAAGCAGCTTACAACTATATATATCACTTACTATTCTATGATTAAAATGATAATAAACATTACTAACCCACTGCCCATCAAATTGATTCTGACTCACAGCGACCTAGGACAGAATAGAACTGCCCCATACAGTTTCCAAGGCTGTAAATATTTATGGAAGTAACTGCCTCATCTTTCTCCTATGGAGCAGCTGGTGGGTTTGAACCACCAACCTTTTTGTTAGCAGCCAAATGTTTTAAAAAACCACTGTACCATCTGAGCTGCAAACATTAGTAAGGATTCTGTACTGTCTGATATGGGTGGAGATCCACAGCGGGCAGAGAAGACAGTAAAACCATGAGTTACTGCACTGGGTAATGTCAACCCCAGTGACACCACTAAAGGGGCCCTTTGGAAATTGAGAATTTAATTATGGAGAATGCTTATTAGTCAACATTGGAGTAGCTCTGGGGCTCCAGAAAGTTTAGATCTGAAGGTAAAGCATTTCCAGAGGATTAGGGTTCTTCCAGGATACTTGCTATTTAAAGGAAACTATTAGCCCCCTCCAGCTGGGGGGCACCCTCAACAAATAGAGAAACTGAGGACCAAGTTAAAAAGCAAAAGCATGTTGAGGGCTGGAAATCAAATCCACCAGTGTCTGACTCAGCTGGCCTTCTTGGCATCCCCAGCAGACCAAGAATTCAAAAAGCAGCCTGTTTATGGGAAATCTGGAGACATGATAAAGTGTCTGATAAAATGGCCTTGAAAATCCACAACATTATAGAAATTTGGTTTCATACTGGAGACTAGTGCCTATGCTTGATAATTCTTTGCTTTGTTCTACTACTGAGATTTCCCTTCCTCCCTCATGATTCCCACACACACCCTTAGGTCTAGGGCCCACTCCCATGTTGAGGTTCCCTGCTTACCTAACTTTCAACATCAGGCACCCAAAATATCCCAGCTTTGAACCACAAACACATCTTTATCAAAGGTCGTGTTAAGTCTGGGGGAAAAAAATTCCTCTCTGGTGAAGATGTACAAGTGAAAATAGAAAGTGACTTTCAGAACTGCAAGTGGCATATATACGAGGGTGTTGACAGGTGAGAGTGGACCCTCTCTCGGTGGGGGTGGGGGGTCATGCCTCTTCTGCATCTGACAGGACTCTCCTTGGCCTCGGCTGGGGCTTGTCAGCATTCCCTGTTAGGCTGACATTTGGCTTTTTCATTGGTTTAGGTGGAAGAAGACTACCTGTTTGAAAAAGCAGATGTCAACTTTTGGGCTGAGACCCTAGTCTTCGTGAAATACCTCTACAAGCACCTCTTCCAGCTCTTTTCCAAATCCAGCAGGTGTCCCCTCAGCCCTGAGAGTCTCCATCACCTTCAAAGGACAGTGTCAGAACAGTATCACCTCCTCTCCCAGCTCTTCCAAGAGCTGCCACCAACTGCTGAGTTTTTGAAGACAGTGGAATTCACACGACTGCGCATTCAGGAGGAAAGGACTTTAGCTTGTCTGAGGCTGCTGGCCTTTCTGGAAGGAATGGAAAGGGAAGAGGCCCTAGTTCTCAGTGCTTCTAATTCTCCTCCAGAAGCAAGTCAATTAACTCTGCCAGGAACAGAAACAGCATGTTGAGAAAAGACGTTTCTAGGGGTAGAGAGTATGGATTATTCCACACTAAATCCACTAAATCTGCAGGAAATGTGTTGAACATAAATTCAAGACCTTTCCCCCTCATGACTCCCCCATTTCTGTGAGTCTAGTCTTACATCCCTTCCTACAGAGGAATTTTCTTCAATTCACTCATTCAAGTCAGCCAGGTTTATTGCAGCTACTGTAGGAAGGCCACCATGTTGAATATTTACTCTGTTCCCAGGTGCAGGCCACCTGCAGGCCTGAATTAGCCTCTTTTGTCCCCCAACACTTCTCACATCCAGCAATAGCCTGTCTGCATTGACTGCATGTGAACTGACTACACAGAATTGGCTTTTTGGTTTTCTGTGTTTTTTCCCCCGGAATTGCATTATAACACACACACACAAACACACACACACACACACACCCCAGACCTTTTTGGCCAGACGTGGGGGCTGGATTAGTTGGCAGACAGCCCATGTGATCCAATCTTTAAATTTTATTCCATTTCAGCAAGGCAGAAATATGTTTCAAATGTTGAATCCTGAGAGAATTAAGGATCAACTTCATAAGAGATAATTTTGTTTTTATTGTTTACGTGTGGTAAGGCCTGCAGTGGCCTGTACATCCCATCCTTGGAAAAAGCCACTGAAAGCTCCCTTTGCCCCCACAAAAAAGTGTTTGTGATAATGCTAGGAAACCTGATTTTGCCACCCAGTGAAAGCATATACTCGTGGCTGTTGAAAGCAACCCAGGGAAAGGAGAGCCAGAATAAATGATTTATTTGATGCACACTTTTCAGTGTCATTTGCTTGGTGACAGTTATAAGAAGATACTCACTTAACATGCCAGTAAACACGTTCACCCATTTTAGTGATTTCACCTAGAAACCTTACCGATTTTGTGTCTTTCCGAGCCCATTCCAGCACTCTCCCCTAGATAACCAGCAGGTGTCACTCTTTCATACATTTTGCTGTTGGGCTGTTTTCCGTGGGATTGCCATTTCTTAATTTGTAATTTCAGAACAAGTGTTATCCACCTTTACCTAGAGGTTCATAGCTTGGATGGGTCTTAGCCTTATCCACATTCATTTTCCATCCTAGTTATCTGAAAAAAACGTTTCATCCATGTATTCCAATGTTTACGATCTGTAAATAATTTTAAATACTTCTCTCAGTTGAGCAATGGCTTAGAATTATTTTACTAATACTCACTTGGTGTTGAGGGGAGTTTGACATGATCATTTCCTACTACAAAAAAAAATGATATTTCTAATGTAATGTCTTTAAGTGAAAACCGCCTAATACTAAAAACACAGCCATAACACAAGTATAGGGAAAGGGCCCTGAAGGAAGAGACCAGGAAAGATGTTAATTCAGCCAAAGTTTTGTCCTTGAGAGAGCAGGAAGTTTCCTGGGTGGTTTTGGACCATTCAGCCTAAAATGTGGTTTTTGTGATCCTGAATTAATTACCTAGTTAGGCATCTGTGAAGCCCAAACTTGATAGGAAGGTGCCAACCTAACATTTCTTTTTGTTCTGAGATCTAGCTAGTAAAGTCAGGGAATTGTTGGCGTAATGTAGTGATAACCATGGAAGAGTCATTATTAAACTGGCCGCAACACAGCCTAGCTCACTGGAAAAGACCAGTATTCCTTTCTCTCCATTTAGAATGAAATAAAAGCAGTTATATAATGATAAAAACACTTTATACTAGCAGGTACTCTGTACCAGAGCATGTACCATAACGCGTTTACATGCTATCTCCAGAATCCTTCTAACAAGCCTGTAAGTGGGCATTCTTATTGCTGTTAAATGGGAATTACTCTCGATTTTGATCTTAGCTATGGCCAGCCTGGGAGGGTGAGAGGAACAGATGTTCCCACTGGTTTTGTATCTGAAATCTTGTTACTGACCTAATAGGAAAAGCTGGGGAAATGACTGTTTCACCCTTTCTTGATGCATTCCCAGGGGAAGCTTAGAGAATACCCTCCTCTAGGGGCCGCCCTCAAACTCTTGTGTTTGGGGCCATTTCAACAACAGCAAATAGATAGATTGATAGATAGATACATTAATTAATTTTTTAAAAAAGTTAAGGGTTCTCCAAATGTCCTCCAAATGTCAACTACATTGCCAGTGCAGGCTAGGTGGTAAGAGTAAAGCACCTAGCTTCACTAGTTCTGAGGTCACCACCCTCACCACCAAACTCTAGGGTCTGACATTTTTTTGTCCCCTCAACTCCGAACTTAAGATTCTTTGGATCCCTGTCCATCTGGCCAAAGCCTAGAGGCCTGGCTTTCTTCATGTTTATGCTTTGTTAATTTTTTAAAAAATACATGACAGCTTATACTGTTAAAGTATTATCTTTTAAACATCCTCACAGATATCATCTCATTTCCACTTTGACAAAGGTGAGAGATAGGTAAAACAAGATTTATCTTAATTTTACAAGAAAACCCAAGCAACAAAGAGATCATGTGATTTGCCCAAGATCACTTGGCTTGTAAGAGGCAGGGCTGAACTCCAGTCCATTTCGGATCCTGATGTCTCATTGGTCAGGTGTGCGAGGAGTGGAAGCAGTGGAAACTATAGGCCCATCTGGACTCTTAAGGAGTCAGCTCCTGAGTAAGGGGCCTGGTTTATTCTTTCCAGTTTAATGCAAGGGTAAATGAATGCAGAAATGTAACAAGAAAAGATCAAGTTTGGAAGGGGGTGTGGGTCGCGTGACTTCCTTCTTGACTGGTATGGGACCTTCCAGCTTAGGCCTGGTCTGCCAAGTGTGCGAAATCGTGGCCCCAGCTCGTTTTTTGACAGCCTGCATAGAAGCGAAGTGAGGAGTGTACCAGACCAGACGCTTCCGATCCTCCAGAAGGGGCTGCTTGCCCAAAGAAGTTAGCGGCTTTAGCCTTACTGGGCGCTAGAGGGGGTGGCTGTCCCACACCCGGACGGGGGCGGGGCGCTCAGTTAGCGCCAAGTTGGCAAAGCGCATTTCTCAGCACAGGCTGTTGGGGTGTGGGGTTGAAGAGAAGGAAGCGGAGGGAAGGCGCGCCCACCATCCGCGTCCTTGGTGCCCAGCCCGGGCCGAGGCCTACCTCAGCCGGAGCCTGAGGCCCGCACCGAATTAAGGCGGGGTGCGGCGCCCCAACTGCTGGAGAGAGAAGGGGCTTTGAGGGCGCTCCAGGCCCAAGTTGTGCCTGGACGGGAAGCCTTGGTCGGCAGCTGGACCCCAATCCCCGCAGTCCAGCTGTGGAAAGCCGGGCTAAGCAAAACAGTAGACGGACGGGACGCAGCCTCCAGGCCTGCGCGAATCTCCCAGCCTTTACTCAGAGCCAGCTCCCCCGCCCGGGACGCTCCGCGCCTTTGGCCCTGGCTCAAGGTCTTGTGATGTGATTAGCAAAGCCAGTGCCTTGTCCTCAGACACTCAGCCCTGCCCGGCTGCTCTGGCGCTCAAGCCCTGTTTACTGCAGCTTGGGCGGGGAGGGGGGCGGAGAAACGAGCTCGAACTCCTCCGGGCAAGACCGCTACTGCAGTCGCCCTCGTGGCCGCTCCCGCCCCCACCCCGCCGCGTCTCCACGTGCAGCTAGGCTGGAGCCGCCACCCACAGGACTCGAGCCCAAAACCCCCGCCCCTCGGCCTGAGCACCCTTTGCAAATCAGTCGGGCGCGCGGACGATTGCAATATTGACGCATTTTGCAATTCCCGCTCCCTGTACAAAACCTAGGGTAAAAGATAAAAGCTCTTCAAGTCTGCCAGCAGGATCGGGCGGGGAAAGACACGTCTAAAGCTGCAGAACCTCGCTCACGTTATACGTGCTGGGGCTTTCCACACTACAGCTCCCTATTCGAGGAGCCGTACCTTCCCGCCGCCACCCAGCAACCCATCCAGACCGAGTTCTCCACGCCTCCTGGCGCGCCCAAACTGCCCCGCCCCAAGGGCTCTCCACCCCCTCCCCCAAAGGAAAAAAAAATTGGCGGCGGCCAATGGGAGGCCGGGAAAGCTCCTGACGTTCACAAGCCGGCGGGCGGCGTTGCCTGGAGACCCCGGCCGG
Organism: Orycteropus afer afer; assembly: GCF_000298275.1. Classification (NCBI taxonomy): domain Eukaryota; kingdom Metazoa; phylum Chordata; class Mammalia; order Tubulidentata; family Orycteropodidae; genus Orycteropus; species Orycteropus afer. The sequence goes on along the minus strand of NW_006921711.1, from coordinate 379,886 downwards.
GTCAGCGTTCTGTCCCCTCCCCCGGCGCTCCCTCCGCACTGCTGCCGCGCTCCGCGGGCTCTATATAGGGCGCGCGCTCGCAGGTCGCTGAGTTCCAGCAGTCCGCGAGCTGCCGTCGGCTCCGCGCAGGGGGGGCGGGCTGGGCACCCCGGGGCGCGGAGCGGCGCTCTTTGCTTCTCTCAATTTTCCCCCCACTCCGCACTCCAGAGCACTCAAACCAGTCCACGCTGCTTCCCTCTCCCTCTTTTCTAGCCCCCCCCAGCAAACTTTCGGTCCCGCCTCCGGCCCTCGCCCGTTATTCGTCGTGGCTCAGGCCCGGCCGCGCCGCCCCGAGGGCTTCTCCGGACCTCTCTGCCAGCAGCATCGACCATTACCATTACGGGATCCAGAAACATGTCGACCACACTTCTGTCCGCCTTCTACGATATCGACTTCTTGTGCAAGGTACGCGGGGGGAGCAGGGTAGGAGGAGGGCAGGCAGGAACCCGTTGTTTTCAGACTTTGCTTCCTTTCCTCGACTCAGGGACTCCCTCCCCAATTTGACATTCGGGATCGAGAGGAATCTTGGAGTTTGCAGGAGTGTGTGCTATCGCCTTGTGGGCGGGGAGAAAAAGCTGGGAGAAAGGAGGACAAGAAGGGAGCCGCTGTAGTTGTTTAGTTTCTCTGGAGCCGACCGCGGCCACGCTGCCCAGGGTTTCCCGGACCGGGTTTGCGCCGCTCAGCCCGGAGGCTCACGGGCTAGGGTCACACGTCGAAACTGTGCGGCCGGCGGTGGGCGTCCTTCCTTCTCCGACTCTTCCCTACGCGAACTTGCAACTTAATGCGCATGTATGGGTGGAGGGTGGGTGGGGGCCGAGTCGAAATCGGCCAAGAGAAAACAAAATTCTCAGGGCTGGAAGTTAGGCTACGGCTCGTCCCAACTCTTCCCTTCCTTTCCCTTATTCGTCCCTTCCCCGCTCCCCTCCCTTTGGCAGACGGAGAAATCCCTGGCCAACCTCAATCTGAACAGCATGCTGGACAAGAAGGCGGTGGGGACGCCTGTGGCCGCCGCCCCCAGCTCGGGCTTCACGCCGGGCTTCCTCCGACGGCACTCGGCCAGCAACCTGCATGCGCTTGCCCACCCTGCGCCCAGCCCCAGCAGCTGCTCGCCCAAGTTCCAGGGCGCCGCTAACGGCGGCAGCTGTGGTGGCGGCGCTGCAGCCAGCAGCCCGGCCTCCTATGGCACCCTCAAGGAGCCATCGGGGGGCGGCGGCACGGCCCTGCTCAACAAGGAGAACAAATTCCGGGACCGCTCGTTCAGCGAGAACGGGGAGCGCAGCCAGCATCTCCTGCACCTGCAGCAGCAGCAGCAGCAGCAAAAGGGCGGCGGTGGTTCCCAAATCAACTCCACGCGCTACAAGACAGAGCTATGCCGGCCCTTCGAGGAGAGTGGCACGTGCAAGTATGGCGAGAAGTGCCAGTTCGCACACGGCTTTCACGAGCTGCGAAGCCTAACGCGGCACCCAAAATACAAGACGGAGCTGTGTCGCACCTTCCACACCATCGGCTTCTGCCCCTATGGGCCACGCTGCCACTTCATCCACAATGCTGATGAGCGGCGGCCTGCGCCATCGGGCGGCGCCTCCGGGGACCTGCGCGCCTTCACCCCCCGCGACGCCCTCCACCTGGGTTTTGCGCCGCCCTCACGGGAGCCTCGGCCCAAACTACACCACAGCCTCAGCTTCTCTGGCTTCCCGTCGGGCCACCACCAGCCCCCAGGAGGCCTTGAGTCGCCACTGCTGCTCGACAGCCCTACGTCACGTACGCCACCACCGCCTTCCTGTTCCTCGGCCTCGTCCTGCTCTTCCTCGGCCTCATCCTGCTCTTCGGTCTCGGCGGCCTCCACACCCTCTGGCGCCCCAGCCTGCTGCGCCTCGGCAGCGGCGGCAGCAGCTGCCGCGCTGCTGTATGGTGCGGGGGGTGCCGAGGACCTGCTCGCAACAGGTCCCCAGTGCGCCTCCTGCTCGGCGGCCTCGTGCGCCAACAACGCCTTTGCCTTTGGTCCGGAGCTGAGCAGCCTCATCACGCCCCTCGCCATCCAGACCCACAGCTTCGCCGCAGTGGCCGCAGCCTACTATCGCAGCCAGCAGCAGCAACAGCAAGGCCTGGCACCCCCTGCGCAACCCCCTGCGCCTCCCGCTGCACCCCTCCCTGCCAGCGCAGCCTCGCCGCCCTTTAGCTTCCAGCTGCCGCGCCGCCTATCAGAGTCGCCGGTGTTCGACGCGCCCCCTAGCCCCCCGGACTCGCTGTCGGACCGCGACAGCTACCTGAGCGGCTCCCTGAGCTCAGGCAGTCTCAGCGGTTCTGAATCCCCCAGCCTCGACCCCGGCCGGCGCCTGCCCATCTTCAGCCGCCTCTCCATCTCCGACGACTGAGGCAAGAGGGCGCTAGTGAGGAGGAAGGAGAGCAAGGCCTCTCTAGGGGTGCTTGAGGGCGCCCCTCGGTCACTTCTCCCCTGCTGTTGGTGCAGGAGGCTGGACTTAGGCCAGGGGTGGACTACAGGCCAGGCTGAGCACTTGGACTCGAAATCTGCTGGGAGCGGGCCCCTACCGCTCCCCTTTCGGTTTCCTCTAGTTTTGCTTTTTTATTATTATTTTTATTATTATTATTAAGAATTTTCAGTCTTGTTGAGCAAAAAAAAAGCCAACGAACATTTTGTATTGGTGAACAAAATATTCACAACAGGGCAGTTGTGATGCGAATAGAACAAACAAAAAAAAACCCAAACACGTAACCTTTTTTTAGGTCTCTGATAATGTTTGGGACTTTAGGAAAAAATCAACCCAGCACCAGCAGCTACCAACCACCATTCCATCTCTTAACTTGAAAAGCATTAGTCACAGTCCAGATGTGGGAACTCTTATCTTGAGAGAAATTCCCAATTGTCGTTTGTCTCTCCAGTGTAAACAAACCAGCCAGCCACCACCTTACTAAACCTATATAAGCTTTTAGAACCCAATATTCTGCCAAGAATATGCCTTGATAAGTAACTTTCTGCCTTAGGTTTTTTTTTTTTCCCCAAAAAAAAAATAGGTTATATCCTTTTTTTTA
>NW_006921711.1:360679-376696 GCF_000298275.1 Orycteropus afer afer | reverse complement strand
AAAAAAAAAAAAAAAAAAGAACCGTTGCATTCCAAAGTTTCATACTAGTTTCATTGCCACCACTTAGTGGATGTTTAGTTTAGAACCATTTTGTCTGCTCTCTGGAAGCCTTGGGCAGAGCTTAGTTTTTAATTGTTGGGGAATAACTGCTGAATTTTTAGCTGTTTTGAGTTGATTCGCACCACTGCACCACAACTCAATATGAAAACTATTTAACTTATTTATTATCTTGTGAAAAGTATACATTGAAAATTTGTTCATACTGTATTTATCAAGTATGATGAAAAGCAATAGATATATATTCTTTTATTATGTTAAATTATGATTGCCATTATTAATCGGCAAAATGTGGAGTGTATGTTCTTTTCACAGTAATATATGCCTTTTGTAACTTCACTTGGTTATTTTATTGTAAATGAGTAAAAAAATCTTAATTTAAGAGATTGTATGTAATATTTATTTCATTAATTTTTTTCCTTGTTTACGTAAATTTTGAAAGATTGCCTGATTTCTTTACAGAAATCTATCTTGATGCTGTGGAAATAGTTTGAGGAATATCTTAAAGAGTTTTCTTAGAATGTATAATGGTTGTAGCCCATCCAACTTTAAAGGAGAAAAAAATGACCACATACTTTGCAATCAGACTGAAAAAAGTAGCTACTTTTCTAATTCCAACTTCATAAATTAGCAAAAGGTGTTTTTTGTTTGCTCATTCCACCAATTCTACTGTGACATTGAGTACTAAGACATGTAGCAATAACTGGGGGGAGGGGGGGTGTTAGTCTCACAGTGCCTTTGAAAGGGCCCGAACTTGCCTTAAATCTTCCTCAACCAAATAAGTATTTTGTTTATAGTGCTTGAGAGAATTTGAATGTAGGATGGGTTCAACTGCACAAAAGGAAAAGATTTTACCACTTTGTTTTTTTACATAGATGTAAAGTGAAGAGGCCACCTTTTAGTGCTGAAAACATGTAATACATGAATATGCCTTGTTTAATTACAGAAAATTCCAAAACCTGTACTATTTTTTTCCCTTGTAGAAAGGCAGGAATGTCTCCCGAGCTTTCCTGGACAGTGGATGAATGAGCAGTAGCTTTAGTTTGTACGTAGGTACCGTTGGAGCACTATGTATGTATGTACCCTCTGGACTACTTTGACAGAAGTAGGTTTTTGAATGTAACAAGATAAGTCAACTTGAGTTGTAATATATTTTGGGGAATCAGTTCACTACAAATTGTGACTGTAAACATTGTACTGTAAATGTTTTGTAGTTTTCCCCCAATAAAATTTTTGGAAAAAAGTTGATATGAAGGTAGCTTTCTTTTTAAGCAGGACTGTCTGGCTTTCTAGTTTCCCATCACCTTGTCAGGGACTTCCAGGTTTTGGAGAGTTGACAGAGCCAGAGTAAAGAAGGGCCTCTGTCCACTATCACCCATATATATTTTATATCAAATTCTTAGCTAGAAGAATAATTTGGACTGTCAAGGGCATTAGTTAGCTGTTCCCCTTGGTAATAAGATGCATCCCAGTGCTGGCTGGCTTGTGGCAGGGTCTGGAGGGGTGTGGCGGGCCTGTGAGTCATCGAGTGTGTCACGTGGCTGCAGAGGCAGCTGAGGGTCCGATATTTTGCTGGGACACCCAGGGAACAACTGCTTCGAGTAGGAGTGGCCTCTGCCAGCCTGTTGCCTGCCCAGCCTGAGTGCTGAACTGGAGGTGGGGGGAGAGCCAGAGTTTAGCTTGGACTTTGGAAAGCCTGGCTTCTTGTCCAGAGAGGTGGGGAATGGAAAAAGATTAAACAGGTTAAACTTATAGCTGGGTGATGTTTGTTTACCCAGACAACTTCCTCTGGGAGTGAGCCACACACAAGTTATTTATGCAAAAAAAAAAAAAATCCTGGGTCTATGCTTTCGACAGCCTACAAGTGGCCAGCAAGCAAATTCAAGCCAGGTCTAGAGAAAACGCAAGAAAAAAAAGACTACATTGATTTGTCTACAGACATAAACAGTTGAAAAAAATTTCAGTATGGAGACTGCGCTTTCCTTAGACTCGCTTTTAAAACAATCACACTTAAGAAACTTAAAATTAGGTTCATAAATCCAGTTCGTGATTTTCTTTCTCCCTCCTCCCACATACACAGTTCAGACACTTCTTCTAAAGTAGGTAAGAGATTTAGCAAACGTACTTTTTTTTCTTATCTACGACAGCTGGGCTCTATCAACCACTGTTCGCACCCCCTCTGCTAGCCCTTCGTTAGCCAGGGTCTCCTGTGACTCACAGCTGAGCCCCGAGCCCTGGAGGGCAGACTGGTGGATCCTGCCAGGCCCAGGGCAGCTGTTTCACGTTAAAGATGATTGCGCTGGTGTTAACTGGAGCATTTTGGCGCTTGGCGCACGCTGCCAAAGGGGACGGAGAACAGTTTCAAAGTTCTCCCAGATGCCGGGCCGCTGGCTGAGGGCCTCGGCGGCGGGGGAGGGGAAGCCAGAGGCCAAGGAGGGCTGGGGCAGCCGCAGACCCCGCAGGCTCCCTGGCCTCTTCACCATAAAGAATGTGCAATGGGGAGGAAAAGTCTACAATGTGGTGCTATTTAGGCCAAGCTGCATTTCAAAGGCCTTGTTTCCACTTCATTCCAAAACTTATTTTTCTAAACAAGTACTTTTGATCAGCTGGAATGTTAGACTTCTTTTTGGAGTAAGCCACATTCATTTTTAAAAATTAGTTTGTTTGAAAGCCCAACTGCTAAGATCTGAAGTTTTGTGTTTTAGACCCAGTGGACCGTGGACAGCTGGGGTGGGAGTGGGGGTAGGGAGCGGTCATTCAGAAATTTCCTCTTGCTACAGATCAATGGAGGGTCCGTAGGTCATTGTTTTTCTGCAGCGGCTGGAATTAACAGCACATCAAACTCTGCTGTGGCCTGATTCACTCTTTGGAAAGTTTTATACATTAAGGGAAATAAAAGTAGAAATTGCATGTAAGGACAAGTGAAGATTTGAGGGGTGGAACTAAAACCGACTCTGGCTCCAAATTGAATTGTACTCAAGATAAAATACTTTTGTAGTGAAAACAAGCCCAAAATGTGATGGCATTTAGAATGCCTTTATAGTGTCATTTCCACTGGCTGAGAAACAATTTTTAGGAGCCCAATTAGTGTGTACCACCTTCTAAATTCAGAGAAAGGATGCATGCATGTATGTACTTCTCACCCTGAATCTATTCCTGGGTTTGGGGGGAAAAAAAAAATACAATCTAGTGAGAAGGACAAAGCTCTGTGACTGCCCATGGGAATAGATGGGAGATTGTGAGCCCTACAGTGGCTCAGGAGCCCAGATGACAGGGCCAGGCCTGGGAGGGCCCTGATGCAGAGAAGGCAAGAATCCACAGCTCTTGGCTGCCTGGTCCCACCCAGCACTCAGATGCTCAGTGTTAAAATCTGCTGGTGGGGGGGAGGGAAGGCTTGTCTCAGAAAAACCCCAGTGTGGATGGGACTTGAGGATACCAACTAGACAGAATTTAAACCTGGAGTTCGGAACTATCCCAGATACTTGCTCTTCTTCAGTTTTGCTTGTGGTGGCAAGCATGAGGGGGGATGTATATCTGGGCCTCATTTTTCTTGAAACCGGAAGTTGGGTTGGCACCTTCCTCACCTTGTAAGTAGTGAGGGTCAAATGCTGGGGCTGAGGCAGAGGCTGGGCAGAGCTTACCTTCCACTTGGGCCAGTGGCCACTCTCCATTGTTACCTCACTTAATTGTGTTTATTTTTCCTTGTTGGTGCTCCTGGAAGATGTTCAAAGCTATCCAGGGCAGTTCCAGTTCTGTGCTACCGGCAAGGCCAACGAGAGGGGGGAAGAAAGGAGAGGGCCAGGGCGGAGCCAAGGCCTGGCAGCTGGACGGGCCTGCCCCAGGCATGTGGGAGGGAGGCTGGTGCTGGGGCACCAGGATGCCACAGCACCTCCAGGGCCCACCCGTGACAAGGCATTTCTTCCAACTACTTCTCATAGTTATTGCTAGACCTAGAAAGTTTATCAGTGTGTGTATGGGAATGTGTATGTATGGGAGGGGTATATCTCTCTGTCCTTGTCTGTCTGTCTGCGGGTATAAAGTATTTATGGGTGTTGCTCTGTGTGAAGGTGTTTGGGAGTCTGTGTGTGTGGTGTTGCAGTGGGAGAATTGGTATGTGGGTCTGTGTCTGGGGTATGTGAATTTGGGTATTTGCTTTTGTGTATCTGTGTCCAGATGTTGGGGCGTGTGTGAGGGTCTGTGTGAGTTGCTTTGTGTACAGGTGTGTGTGTGTCTGTAAGGTGTGAGATCTGTGAGTGTTGCTGTGTGTTTGAGTCTGGGCATGGGTGTGTCTGTTGCAGTGTGATGATTGTGTGTGTGTGTGTGTGGATGGTGGTTGTGGGTTTGGATGTCTGTTGCTCTGAATGGTGTGTATAGTTGTTGCTGTGTGCGTAGATATAAGGGTCTATGGGGTATGAGGATCTGAGGATGTTGCTGTGTATTTGAGTGTGGGTGTGTCTGTTGCAGTGGGGGGGGGGGTGTTACCAACACCTACAGCTGTCTTTTTTTCAGCAAGCCGCTTTCAAGTTTAAAAACTGCTTTCAAAACCCGGAAATGGAGGCCAGGCTGTCACCCGCTTCGGGCAGGGCAGCGCAGCAGGCAAGTCAGGGCTGAAGGGGCAAGGGGCCCCCAGGCCTGCAGGGACCCCAGACCCACTGTCATGGTTGGTCACACCTGCCAAAGGCAGCCTAGACCACTCACAGTCTGCATGGACATTTTTAGAAACAATTCTCTGGGCAGAGGGGCGGGAGCCCTTTTATTTTCATCTGGCAGAAATACCTCTGTCAGATAGGAGTTCTTGTGCTCTCTGGAGTGAGAGGCAGCTCTGAAATAGAAGGAAAGATATTAAGGGCTTGAGACAGACAAGAAAACTCCTGAGCTCGCTGAAACCGGAGTTTAAAATATTTCTCTAAAAATAAGCTTTGTTTTCCTTGTGGATTCCTCTGGCAATCAGTCCTCCCGTTAGGGTGCTTAGCTGGCCTGGGAAGCCAGGCGGAATTTTTAAAAAAGCCGAGTGTTTCCCAGCTGTGGCCTTGGAAAGTTCTCTATTTTCCATTTATTAAACTCCTAGTTTCCTGCTAATTAAAATTATTTTCAAATAAAACTCCATGGCCCAAAGATATTTGATGAAACACAGAATTCCTCGTGACCCCTCTGCCGCAGGTCGGGGCTGGCTGGGGGCAGTATGTGCCCCCTCCACTGGGCCCAACGCAGGTTTTGTGGGAGGGGGGATGGGCCTTTGAAATGCAAGCCCCAGGGCCTTCCCTTGCTAAGCCCCGCCCAGTGACTGAGTAGCTTTTAGGCAAATCTCTGAGCCCTGTAGCAGTGAAAAGGGGGGCTGTGTCTTTCCCTTCAAACACCAATAACCTGGAGTCCTTGGGTGGTGGTGGTGCAAATGGTTAACACACTTGGCTGCAAACTGAAAGGTTGAGGTTTGATACCCCCAGAGGTGCCTCAGAAGAAAGGCCTGGTGATCTGCTTCCAAAAAATCAACCCAATGGAGCACAGTTCTACTTACACACATGGGTTCTCTTGGAGTTTGAATCAACTCCATGACAGTTCATGTAGCCTGTGAGAGCCTCTCTGACCTGATTGCTTCTCCCTGGCCTGGCTACTCTTGAGGCTTCAGTCCAGTAGGGCCAATGTGCCTGGGCTTTATTGAACACTTACAATATACCCAGGCCTGTACTCACATGTCAGAGTTGAGTGAGACTCAACAGACCCCCAAGGCCAATATGTTATGTAGATTGTAATCACAGACACCCGCTGGACAGCCGGGGTGGAGGCATGTTTTGCTGAGGACAAGGCATGCGTGATTCAAACTTTTTGGTGGATACCCCTCTGCTGCTGCCCCAGGATGCCAGAGCTGCTGGCAAAGCCCTTTTGTTCATCCTACAGATAGTTCCTGATTATCTAAAAAGGCTAGTGCTGGAGTGGCAGAGGTGGGCTGATGGACCTTGTCCCTACCTTCATGGAGCATACTGGGGAGTCAGACATTAATCAAATAATTATAAAAGCCAGTGTATCACTTTGGAAAACAGTTTGGCAGTTTCTTAAAAAGTTAATCATAGTTACCTACCAAAAACCGATAAAACAAACTCACTGTCATCGAGTCAATCTCAACTCACAGCGACCCCTCTTTGGGTTTCTGAGGTGGTGTCACTATGGAAGTAGATTGGCTAGTCTTCCTTCTGAGGAGTGGCTGGTGGGTTTGAACTACCAGCCTTCTGGATAGTAGTCAAATGCCTTATGCACTATGCCACCAGAGCTCCTATAGAGTTACCTAATAACCTAGCAATTCCGCTCCTCGATATATACCCAAAGAATTGAAAATATGTTCACACAAAAACATACACAGATGTTTAAACAGTATTTTTCATAATAGTCATTAAATGGAAACAACCCAAATGTCCATCAATTGATGAATGTATAAACAAAATTCCATTCAATAGAATATTATTCAGCCATAAAAAGGAATGAAGTGCCGATACATGCTACTACATGTATGAACCTTGTGCTAAGTAAAGGAAGTCGAATGTAAAAGACCACATATTCTATGATTCCATTTGTATGAAATGTCCAGAATAGGGAAATCCATAGAGACAGAATGATTAGTGGTTGCCCTGGGCTGAGGGAAGGGAATAATGGTGAATGACTGCATAATATGTACAGGTTTCTTTTTGGATTAATGAGAATGTTCTGGAGCCAGGTAGTTGTGATGATTGGCACAGCATTGTGAATATACTAAAAACCACTGATTTGTACTCCTCGGAAGGAAGGTTGGGCAATCCTACTTCCATAGTGATACTACCTCGGAAACCCAAGGAGGGGTCGCTATGAGTCGGGGCCGACTCGACGGCACATAACAACAACAACAACAACACTTTAAATTGGTGAGTGTTAAGGTATGTGAATTACCTATCTTAATATAAAGTCACAGCTGAAGTCCAGGCTACCAAGAGGAGGAGCGGCTACTGAGGGAGGCTCTGTCGGGGAAACCAACCTAACACAGGGTCTGGGAACCCCCTGAAGAAGGAAGAAGGGCAAAAGGGTAGGTAGTGATTGACAAGGCAAAAGGCTTGTGAAAGGGCTTTTCAGGCAAAGAGGGCAGCTAGTGCAAAGGAGTGCAAAGGCCCTGTGGTGGGAGGGAACATGGCTCCAGAGAGAAGAAGCCCAGGCTGCCTGAGGGAGGACAGCAAAGTAGAGGGGGCAGGATGGGGTTGAAGCTCCACCCCCATTCACCTATTAGAGTATCATGTCTTTGGTTCAATGATTTCTACACAGGTATTTCCTCATATAGACTTTGACCTTTTCTATATATGCCTAAGGCATTTGACTGCTAATCAGAAGGCTGGCAGTTCAAATCCATCAACCACTCCTCAGAAGGAAGGTTGGGCAATCTACTTCCATAGTAATACTGCCTCAGAAAACCCAGGAGGGGTCTCTATGAGTTGGATCAGACTCCATGGCATCGAGTTTAGATTGGTTTTGGTTTTTACTGTTGTGTTTCATCACCCCTCCCCCAGCTCATGCCCAGGGGTGGTCTTGCTGGAATGTCTTAAAGATTCTAATAGCTGCTATTTATGGAACTTCTATTAAGTACTAAATCTTTACATATGTTAATGACAATCCTTATAACAACCCAAGATGAAAGTTGTGTTACTATCCCCATTGTATAGGAGCTCTGGTGGTGTAGTGCCTAAGGCACTTGACTGCTAATCAGAAGGCTGGCAGTTCAAACCCACCAGCCACTCCTAGGAAGGAAGGTTGGGCAATTTACTTCCTTAGTGATACCGCCTTAGAAACCCAAGGAGGGGTTGCTATGAGTTGGGTCTGACTCCAGGCACATAACAACAACAACAACAACAATAATCCCCATTTATAGATGGGAAAACTGAGCCTGAAAGGTTAAGTCATTTGCCTGAGGCCATGGAACTAGAAAATGGTTGAAGCAGAATTCAAACCAATCTAAGCTTTTGGTCTTTCAAATCACCCGAAAACTGCTTATTCTGTCTTATCCCTACCTGCTTTATTACCCTGGTTTATAAAGTCCAACTCTTCTAGGAAGCCTTCTGAGATTTCATTCCAAAGTTTGTTTGTTTCTTTGTTTTTTAATTGTAATTTGGACAAAAGTTTACAGAGCAAATTGATTTTCCACACAGCAGTCCATACACATTTTATTTCATGACATTGACTGCAATTCCCCACAATATAACAGCTCTCTTCCTCCTTCCTCCCCTTAGTTACTTCTTCCCTATGTCTTTCTTTCCTTTGTATTCCTGCTGCTCCCCCCTCCCCCAGCTATCTCTCTGTGCAAATACTGCCCTTTTGTTCTTCCAAGCTCTAAGGCATGAACTTACCTGGTGTAAAATGTTCACCCTATATGCCTGTCTATTGTTAGGCTGCAAACCAGGGGGGTGAGTTCAGTTCCAGGCCTGAAGGGTAACTAGGGGCCATCATCTCAGGGGTCTCACCAGTAAACCTAGTCTCTCTTTAAAAAAAAAAAAAAAAAAAATGATTTTGAGTTTTGTTTCACATTGTCCTCCCACTCTGTCCAGGATCTCCTGCATGGATCCCTTTCCGAGTGGTTGACAGTGGTAGCCGGGCACCATCTAGTTCTTCTGGTCTCATGATAATATAGACTGAGGATCACATGGTCTACTAGTTTCAATTAGTCATGGACTAATTGTTCCCATGCATCTTTGTTTTTTTTCATTCTTCTTTGCTCTGAATGACACTCATTCTGTGTCCTGCTTCATTTATGCCTTTAAAATAATTTAGTTTAAGTCACTCTTCTGCTCAAAACACATCCCCAGAATAAAATGTAAAAACTTTATAACAATCTACAAGGTACATGATCTGCCCACCACCTTCTCCACACCCCACCCCAACTCTTACCTTTCTAACCTCAACCTCCCCCTCACACATTCCACTCCATCTACACTGGCCTCCTTGATGGTTCTTAAACATGCTGGACTGGCTTCCTGCGTCAGGGCCTTTTCTCTTTCTGTTCTATCAAGCTCTTCCACCTGGCTCTCTTTCTTTAAGTTCCTGCTGAACTGTTGCCTTTCCAGGGGGTTGACCAGACCACCCTTTCTGAAACAACTCCACCTGGCATTCCTTTCCTCTCATTCAGCTTTATTTTCTCCCCTAGTGTTTGTCACTCTGACATAATTTAAATGTCTGCTTATGTGTATATTTTCTTTCCTCCCAAGACTCTAAGCTCTGTGAGGGTAAGGACAGTACCAAGAGCATGGGAAGCCATTAAAGGATTTAAGCCAGGAGTAAGAAGTAAGAGAACTACATTCACATTTTCTAAACAGTCTTTCTGGTGATTGTGTGGAGAGTAAACTTGATAAAATGATTCCTTATAAAAACAATTTTAATTCTTAAAAAAAAGAAAAAGTTTAAAAGTCCCTCATTTAGGATCATCCTCTCATTCCAAAGATGAGAAAACTTAGGCTCAGAGAGGAGGCAGAGCACCTTTCTGGAAAAACCCAAAACCCACTGTGATTGTCATAGCGGCCATTTAGATCAGAATAGAACTACCCCATAGAGTTTCCAAGGCTGTACATTTTTATGGAAGCAGACTGCTTCATTTTTCTCTGATGGAGCTGCTGGTAGGTTCTAACCACCGACCTTTTGGTTAGCAGCTGAATGCCTTAACCACTATACCACCAGAGCTCCTCACCCCTCTGGAGACCTCCTAATTTCTGGGTTTCTAATGAGCACTGGAAAAAGAAACACATACTCCCTGAGTGTGAGCAGTGCCAACGGGGCTGTTTGTAAAACCTCAATGTATCATTCTCACCAAAGCAGACCCAAATCCTTCTGGGCTCTGTCCAATGGGCTTCTCAGGGAGGGCCTGGAAGACCTGTGGGGTGGACATGCCTGGGAGCTTGCAAACCACACTCCATGAACCCAGAGCTGCTGCACGGGCTGACCCAGCTCCAGCTGGGGCAGGACAGGCTTTAGAGCAGGCATCACCATTGGATGTCACCACCACTGTATGGAGAACCCTGATCATGTGGGTGTTACAAGCAGGGGCTCCACAGGCCTGGGTTCAAATTCTCACTCCACTGCTACCCCCTACCTGAGCAAATCTCTGAGGCTCAGTTTCTTCCTCTATGAAATGGGGATGATTATGCAGTTTCTGATATACCAAGCCCCACTGAGTGTCAAAATATGGGAGTGTGTATGTGTCAAACGGGAGCCCTGGTAGCGTAGTGCCTAAGGCACTTGACTGCTAACCAGAAGGCTGGCGGTTCAAACCCACCAGCCACTCCTTGGAAGGAAGATGGGGCGATCTATTTCTGTAGTGATACTGCCTTGGAAACCCAAGGAGGGGCCACTATGAGTCGGGTCTGACACGATGGCACATAACAGCAACATGTGTCAAACAAACGCTTGGCTTAGAGCCCCACAGATGAAACTATGTGCTAACAGCTAGCAGAGTGGTTAGCAACCCAGACTGCCGGGTTCAAAGCTAGCTTAGCCACTACCAGCTATAAGACTGTAAGCAAGCTACTTACTGTCTGTGTCATGATTTCCTCCCCTATAAAATGCCAGGGATAGCAGGGCCTGCCTGTCTCATAGGTGACACTTAGGTGAATCAACCCATATGAGGCGGTGAGAATAGAACCAGGACATAGAAAGTGTGACATAAGATTTTGTCTTGTTTTTTTTTTTCATACCTAATCAATAGGGACTAATTTGAGGGGGCATCAGGAAGCACCCCACCACCACAGTCTGCCCTACCAAACTCCCCCAACCACCTGGGCCTTAAGATGAGAGTGGCACCTGCTTTCCTTTAGAAATTCTGGATATGCACTGTTCAGTATGGTAGCCACTAACCACATGTGGCTATGTAAACTCATTTAAATTAAATAAAATTTAAAATCCACTTCCTCATTTACACCAGCCACGTTTTAAGTGCTCACTAGCCACAGGTAGCTAGGGGCTACTGTATTGAAGAGCACAGAACATTTCCATCAATTCAATTGGACATACTGCTAGTCTAGAATATTCTATAAAAATGAAAAAGAAGGCTCCATCATCAAATACCTTGAAGGATTGTCCTTTCCTACAGCAAGCTCTGGGACACGGCCCACCTTGATGGCTCTCCTTCCCTCCAGGAGCCAAAAACAAATCCCACCAGCAACCACATGTGTGTCAGAGTAGAACTGTGCTCCAAAGGGTTTTCATTGGCTGTGATCTTTCATAAGTGGATCACCAGGCCTTTCTTCCATGGCACTGCTGTGTGGGTTTGAACTGCCAACCTTTATGTTAACAGTCAAGCACAAACCATTTGTGTCACCCAGGGATCCTTTCAGGAGCCAGGAGAGTCCAAAATATTCCAAAACTACTGCTTCCTCAGGGAAACCAGGTGGAGAGGAAGAGGAAAGCTGAGCTCCACCTGACTGCCCACCACATGGTGGTGTCTTTCACACCTTATACTCCCTCCCAGCAGCCTGGGGATCTGCCTCCTCTCAGATGCCCCAAAAGCACCTCAATCCTTGACACTGACCCCTTCTCATACATTTACCACATCCATCTAGTCACCAACACCAGAACCCTAGCTTCCTCACAGGGTCTTCTCTGACTTCCCTACAAGCTGTCCCCTGTATCGGTCACCATAACCTAATGCCCCAGCTTCTAACTATGCCCTGACTGTGTCTCTTCTCTGTCCTTGACTCTTAGGCACTCAGACCTCTCATCTGCACACCTGCTGGAGCCCCTAGCTGGTCTTCCTCCTGGCCACCGTTTCTCAGGGCAAGTTTCCTAAAATACTTAGGTGACCATGCCCCTCCCTGCCTTGAGATCTTATGAAGGGTCCCACCACCCCCAATTCAAATCCAAGCTTCCAAACATACCCTTCGAGGCTTTGAAGGCCTACAAGGCCTCCCTCCCCTGCCCTGATGCTCACTCAAACTCATTGCCATTGAGTTGATTCTGATTGATAGCAACCCACATTTGGTTTCCAAGGCAGTAAATCTTGACAGAAGCAGAATGCTCGATCTTTCTTCCGCACAGTGGCTGATGGGTTCGAACCATTGACCTTTAGGTTAGCAGCCAAATGCCTTAACCACTATACCACCAGAGCTCTCTTGATGCTCACTGCTCCTCCCTAATGCTGTTCACCCCTGGGTGCAATTTCTCCTTGTGCTCTCTGCCTGGGGCACACCCCTAGCTGCCCCCAACTTCCTCCAGCTCTTCCCTCAACATTCAGCACAGGCCCAATCTCAATCTCAGGTCTATCCCCTCCACTCCCTCACCACCTAGCCCAGCCCTTTATCACAGCACAAATCACCATGTCCTATATCAGCTGGTTATATCTCTGTCTTCCTCTTTAGCCTGTAAGCTTCTTCAAAGCAAGAACATCATCATCATCCTCATATGCCCAAGCCTGGCTCCTACAAGCACCTCAAAACCTTTGTACAACCAAATCATGACCACCCTTAGATTAGTGTTGTTCTCCCCATTTTATAGATGAGCAAAATAAAGCTCAGAGAAATGAAGGGATTTGCCTAAGGCCTCCCAGCTCGTGAACAGTAGAGCCATGATGCCACCCCAGGCCTCCCATGGTGAGGGTGGGCGAGTGTGCTGGCTCAGAAGAGGGAGAAATGCAATGCTCCTTGGTGGCCTCTTACTTATTTTTTTCTCTTGTTCCAAACTCATGCACGCTTGTTCAATTTATGGTCAAACAGCATAAATTGAATTCCATTATTTATAAATGCAAAATCCAAACCAAACCCACTGCTGTCCAGTTTATTCTGACTCATAGCAACCTTATAGGACAAAGTAGAACTGCCCTATAGGGTTTCCAAGGCTGTAATCTTTACGGAAGCAGACTGCCACATCTTTCTCCTGCAGGACAGCTGGAGGTTTGAACCACCAACCTTTTGGTTAGCAGCCAAGCATTTAACCACTGCACCACCAACGCTCCTTGTCTAAATGCAAAAGTCCCCCTTATCCCTCCTCCTCAGTCACACTCAGAAAAAGTAACCATGTGGTAACAGTTTTGTGTGAGGTGTTCCAGACATGTTATTATGCCACTATAAATATTTATACACACACAACCGTAGATTTCTTGGCTCACAAAAATGAGGTCATAGTGTACCTTCTGCCCCGTGGCCTACTTTCTTCCTTGGCATGCCAGCACGTTCTTTTAACAGTTGCATGCTATTCCACAGTATGAGGGCTGTCATAATGAATGTAAAGACCACTCACAATTTTGCTTTACAAACAATGCCACGTGAACATCCTTGTGCAGGGACCATTGGGGTGGAATGTCTACCAAATGAATTCCTAGAAGTAGCGTTGCTGGTCCCAAGGCAGCTCACCAGTTTGGTGATGTGTTTGAAAACTGCCATTAAGTAACCCTTCAAAAGTGTTGCACTAAATTACCTCCCAGCTGCTGTGCTTGAGAGGCTCATTTCCTGCCTGTACCTATTCCTCCTTCTCTGTGACTATTCTGAGTTTCTGGAGTTCACATGATAGGGCCTTCACCTCGGTTCTGTTCTTTCTCTGTCTCCCTGTTCTGGGTTCAAATCCTCCCATAGTTGGCCACTGCCCAGGCTCCTGCCAAAAACTGGACTGCTTCTTGGGAGTGCCTACAGACCTGGGTCAATCCTGGTGCTCGCTGGGCTCCTAGGGCTTGAGGGGTCAGGAGGTAGGAAGGTTCTGAAACCAACTGGGGAGGCTTCCACCTATGTGACTATTTGTGGGGGCCAACAGAAATCGTCCTGAGATGGCAATGATGCCAAGTGATGGTGTATATGTGTGAGTATGTATATGAGCCTCTGAGACTGTAGGTGTACACTGTGTGTGTGGGTGAGTGTGATTATATGTGCTTGAGTATGTGAATCTAAATGTGAGATTTTGTATGTATGTGTGAGCATGTGAGATTGTATGTGTGAGCATGTGAGATTGTGTGTGTGAGATTATATGTATGTGTGTGTGTCTCTGTGTGTCTGTGTGTGAATGAATGTGAGTGCATATGTGTATGAGATTGTGGGTAAGATTGTGTCTGTGTGCATGTGTGTCTATGTGTGAGTGTATGACATTGTATGTATGAGTGTCTGTGTGTGAGATTATGTGTGTGTGAAAGTGTGTGTCTCTGTGTGAGACTGTGTGTATGTGTTTTAGGGGCAGTTATGTCCGTCGTTATGTAATGGAGGCACTCCCTGGGGCCAACAAACCGCAGTGGTGTAACCGCCGGGCTGGCCAGGCCACCAGAAGGGAAAGGAGGGAAAACGTAAACACTGTTCTGTACCTTCTCCTTTCCCTCCACATACAGGCCTGAGCAGGGCAGCTCTTCCAGGCCTCCATGCCAGCACCTTAACCTCTGTGGCGTAGCTGCAAGGAGGGATGGTAATAGGAGGTACAGTGGCTAAAGCCAAGGGTCATAAGAACTCCTTGGTGAGTGAATGTCCACAGCTATTCATGCCAGCCTGAGGGTCAGGACTGAGAAGAGGGCCCAGGCATGGTCTACCCAGCTTTCTCCCCATCTGCTGTAGGCCAGGCATGCTCCACAAATGAGGCAAACTGCCCTCCTCACCCCCCAGAGCTATAAAGCTTTCAGGGGTTCTTTGTGTCCCAGAGACCCCTGTCTGGTATCACCCTACAATGTACCAGCATGGAACTCAGAGCTCACCTGTTCACACTCTTGTGGCAGCCACAGAGCCTGCTATCTCTGTCTCTCTCTCTCTTATACACACACAAGGGTACACCTCTTCTCTGCCCACCACCCCATGCCATCCATGTCCAGGCTTCCAGTTCTTCAGCCCTTCATCCACGCATGTCTGAGGCTCTTTCCTGAGAGGGCTTCCTGTCTATACCAGGTTAGGGTCCTCTCTCCCTGCTCTAAACTCCTGAGGTACCTCCACATGCACAGCCTGACATCTGGCCATGCACAGTTGTTCCGTGTTCACAGGAATAATAATGGCCACAATCTATGAAGCATACTCTCTCTGCCAGGCCTCAACCACAGATGCTTTTGTTATGGCATGTAGCCCTCACATCAACCCTAGAGGGCCCACCCTTGTGTGGATGAGAACCCGGGCAGAGAGAAGTTCAGTGCATTGTCCCTGGCTACACCTTGCACATGGCTGGTGGCAAAGCCTTCTCACTCAGCTCATACCACCCAGGCTCTGGGAAGGCAGGGACCCTGTCGCACTTGCCCCCTGACAAATTTCCCCGGCATAGAGCCCAGCTGAGCACTCACTAGATGTTCAAAGAAAGGCTGCGGCTTATTCTGTGGCTGTAATAGTGCCTTTTTTTTTTTTTTTTTTTTAAATGACTTTCTTTTCCATAGGGTTGCTATGAGTCAGAGTCGACTGGACAGGAGAGGGTTTGGTTTTTGGTATATGAAGTTTGTATGCACTACAGGAGTATTAACTGGGGGAAGCTATATGGCTCTGTTTCTTGTGGTGGTTCACAGTGTTGAATTTCTCATGGTTCACAGTTATGCAAGTCAGAAACTAGGTTTGTCACTTCACTAAAGGTAGATCTGTGTCTCTAGGAAGACTCACACCAATCAAGAGACTGATAGATGAAATCAGAATATCAACTGGCACTGCTTGGGGCCATGAGAAATCCAATTATAATCAGAAGATTAGTTAAGGAATGTGGAAACAGTTGCATTCAGCTAAGACACATTGTGGTGGTTAAGTCTGTGTGTCAGCTTGGCTGGGCCTGGTTGAGCAGCTGGGCAGCTGGAAGTAGTTATTCCCCATGGTGAGATTGGTAATTAACTCTGTGGTGGAATCTATTGGAGCAGCTGAGTAGCTGTTTTGGGTATGTGGTCTTCTTCCCATATATAAGAAACAGCTTCAGGAATGGTCTCTAGCTTATGGCACTCTATTTTTTTTTTTTAAATTAGGATTTGGGTGAAGATTTACAGAGTAAATTCACTTTTCATACAGCAGTTCACATATACTTTGTCTCATGTCATTGACCAAA
>NW_006921711.1:316551-358570 GCF_000298275.1 Orycteropus afer afer | reverse complement strand
ATCTTGTTTCATTTTTCTGCAAATGGATCTCCAGTTTTGAGCTTATGGCACTCTTGAACCCTGCATGTGGCGTTGTCATTGTTCAGCAGCCTGCCATGCTCTGCCAACCTTGGGACTTTCAATAGACTTGAATTAATGGCCTGCCATGTGGTTTGGTAACATTGGGACTGTGCCTTTTTACTTGTCAACATTGAGCTTGTCAGTCTCAGCAGCCGGTAGCTGTCTGAGTGAAGAAAAGCCTCTAGCTTCAGTGGGCTGGGAGCAAGAGGCAGAGATGAAGCCCAAGGCTGAGGGGCTTTCACCTAGCCCCTAGAGCCTGGCACTTTGAACTCAGACTTAACACTCCCAAGCTGTAAGAGGATAAACTCCTGTTTGTTCAAGCCACACAATTTG
Source organism: Orycteropus afer afer (assembly GCF_000298275.1). Lineage (NCBI taxonomy): Eukaryota > Metazoa > Chordata > Mammalia > Tubulidentata > Orycteropodidae > Orycteropus > Orycteropus afer. Next base: position 358,177 of record NW_006921711.1, on the reverse strand, counting down.
TCATATATTCCTTTCAGAGCGGCACTAGGTAACCAGAACACACATTCACTGGAATGTAAGTGCCAGGTGGGCAGAGATTTTTGTCTGATTTTTCCACTGACGTAATTCCAGAGACAATCACAGCACCTGATACAAGAAAAAGAAAATGTTAAATGAATAGTAAAGAGAGACTAGCATATTCATCTCCACAAAGTAGGTATACCCATCACAAGATTCAACTATCGGAGTCTGGCGTCAGGGTCCACTTGTCTCTACAGTGCTGGACTGAGCAGTGCCAGTTTGGCCTCTGAGAGTCTCCTTTCTCTCTACTTCCATGACTGGCCATAGTAGATGTTTTTAGTCGAGTACACTATAGCCATTCCCTTTTGATTCCTTGCTAACAGAACCCCAATTTTATCGTGGGCATCAATGTGCCCAGTCTCCAATGAGGAATCATAATTAGGCTTGGCCAAACATGGCATCTCTGTTCCTCTTTGCCAGATGCTCATTTTCCCAGCCTCCTTGCAGCCATAGCTTATAGCCATATTACCTCATTCTGCCCAGTGAGACCTAAAGAGAAGATTTATGGGATTTTGGGGAAAGAAAAAAAGCCTTTCAATTTTAGAGCATGTCTTAGCAAGTGCTGCTATCATACAAATACCACAACTTGGTAGCTTGAAAGGGCAGAAATTTATTTCCTCACAGTTCTGGAGGCTAAAAGTCCAAATCAGGGTCTCAGCCCTGTCGACTCCTTCCTTGCAGGTAGCCCTGGCGTTCCTGGCTTCCTTGGAGATCATCACATGGCATGTTTCCCCCTGTCTGTGCCTCTGTGTCCATGCTGTACTTTACATTAACACAGAAATGATTGAGTTTAGGGTCTACCTGACACTAGAATGACCTCAACCGATTGATCGATTACATCATATTAGATTGGGTTACATCCACATGTGTAAAGGTTAGGATTCCAACACAAATTTTGAGAGAACACACTTTAATCTGTAATAGAGCAGTTTTAGATTTAAGTAAAATTGTTTTGCTCAAAGTGCAGAGTCCCCATCTACCCCCTCCCCCCTGCATGGGTTTTGACCCATGGCCATCAAAGCAACACTGTAGGACAGAGTAGAATTGCTTTATAGGGTTTCCAAGACTGTAATCATTATGCAAGCAGATCACTAGGTCTTTCTCTTGAGGAATAGCTGGTACTTAGGAGAGAGCCTGGCATTTCATTGTTTGTTAACAAACATTTGAAGGAATGACTGATTTATCTATATCCTCCTGCTTACTAGTGAACATTCACATCGACCTTTCACTTTAACCACTGTGCCACCAGAGTTCCTGCACAGTTTCCCCTATTATTAACATCTTGCATTAATGTGGTACATCTGATATAATTGATAAACCAATATTGATACATCATTCTTAACCAAGTTCTATAGTTTACATAAGGAGCTCTGGGGGCACAAAGGTTAAGGGCTTAGCTGTGAACCAAAAGGTTGGTGGTTTGAATCTACCAGTAGCTCCACGGGAGAAAAGAGCTGGCCATCTGCTCTAGGAAATCCTAAGGGGCACTTCTACTCTGTCACATGAGATCACTGGTAGTCGGAATCAGCACACCTCTACAGCCTAGTTTACAGTAGGGTTCATTCTTTGTTGTACAGCTCTGTGAGTTTTGATAAATGCATGTCATATATTTACTCAGTGCCTTTTATCTGCTAGTTTACTGAATAACTGGTTGAACAGTATCAAATGGAATCTTTTGCTCAAAATAATAAGGTGACATATTAAGAGAAGAATCTCTGGAGTCACACAACTGTATGACTTCAGGCAACTCATGAACACCTCTGAACCTCAGTCTCCCTGTCTGCACAATGGGAATGGCCATCACACCTCCCCACAAGGTGACTGAGAGGATGACAGGCAATACTTTATGTGATGGCCTTGGCTCTGCCTGGCCAATAAATGTCAGCTGCTGCTGACCTGCCCCTTTCAGTGGTATTGGTGAGGCAAACATCTTTCCCCATCTTACAAGTGAGGAAACAGGACCAGAGAAATGCCTTTCCCAAGATCCTACAGAGCCTGGACTGCAACTGCAAAGTGCTGATCCCAAACTTGGGACCTCTGAATAAATGGATCACAGTTTTTCATCCAGGTCGGCAGGGATAGAGGGGTGGGGCCAGTTAAAAGAGAATATCTTTCTAGGCTTTGAAAAAGTGACCAACTTTCTTGAAGACAGGGTCCTTTTTGAAGGACAGGGACTTTAATCCTCCCATCCAGTGAGGGAGATGTTAATCAGAGCAACTTTCCCTCTCAAAGATTGGGCTGGGCCTGGGCCTCCATGATGCTACCTGCACTAGGTTTCCTCTGGCAGCAAAGGCAGAGCTACAGACCTGGTTCTCACAGGGTGGGGCTGCAGGGATGGGCCTCCCATCAAATTCAGTTGGGTGTTCCCTATTATGGGAGCTCCAGACACCATGGGGAATGTAAGCCTACTGCCCAGACCCAGCCAGGGTGACCCATCCCATCAGTCCCCCAAGCTTGGAAGCCCCTCCTGCTGGGTCTTGGTCTGCCCTGGGGGCTGTGGGCTGCACTTCCCTGCCCCCACCTTCATGCCCCATTCCTTCCCTACACAGGGCTTTGGGAAATCACCCTAGACCCCATTTCCGTCTTATCACCCACATCTGCTCATATGGCCAAGTCCTAATTCTATCATTCTGCAGCCCTCTCCCTGGCCACCCTACATTGCAGCATCCTGCCCCCAACCCCACACTCCTCTTACTTTCATCGTTTCTTCATGACACTGTCACCTTCTAACATACGACATACTTTAAAAATCTATCTTGTTTATTGTCTGTTCCCACTAAAATGTCAGCTCCAAATATTCTTTCTCATTCATTCATTCTCTCCCCAACCCCACCCCCCCAACCCCACTCTGTTTTACTAACAACAAAAACTAGATCCTTAGAACTTAGGACACAGTCTGGCATTTAGATGATTAACAAACATTTGAAGGAATCATTGTGTTATCTCTATCCTCCTGCCTGCTAGTCAACATTCACAGCAGTGTCTTTACCCCTGCCCTGCTATGCCCCTGTCCTCGCGATGCCTTTGTCTGGCTGAATCATGCCACCTTCTGCAGAAGGGCTTCCAGGATTTCACCCACTCACAGCACAGCCTCCCTTCTGACTATATACAGTGCTGATGGTGCCCAAGCCAGTTGTTCTGCCCTTAAGCTCTGTTTTGTGTTTCCCAAGTGCTCAGGGCTATAGATAATTTCTCACGTGGATTTTAGAGGAAGAAGGTAGAGATGGCAAGCCAGCTGCCCCGGGCGTGCAGGGACCAGATGTGGACAGTCCAAGGCCTAGGGGACCAGGGCTCCTGCTACCTGCCAGCTTTGCCCAGGGGCAGGAGATGAGGCCTCTCCTTTTTTCTCTTGACCATAAAGGCCTTTTGCTCCAAGATCCATTCAAGTTGGCCCTGTGGCAGGGGAGCCCACAGTTGAAGGAGGAAGCATCTTAGAATCTTGGTGGGCTGCTCAGACCCAGGCTAGCCAGGCTATGACCCAGAAACCCTGTAGCCACAACTCAGCCCTGGTGGCCTCAAGTGGGCTGGGGAGGCTCAGGTCCTCCTGGACCTCAGAGTCTCTCGAGAGTCCTTTGGAGAAACTGTCACCAAGCAGGACGTGTGTCCTTTTGAGTGTACAAGAGGGAGGACAAGAGGGAAAATTCTCTTCATCAAGATGGAAACCCAAACCAAGGAGGCAGGTGCATGAAAACCAGAAAGCTAGAAAGCAGTGATGACTCAGGAGACAGCTGTGGTGCTGGCGGAAGTCAAGGACAGGGTGGTAGGAAAGACAAGGGCTGAGGGAGGAGGCAGCCCATGGCTGGATTTGTGGCTCTGGGGCAGAGGCCATTCAGTGAAGGAAGCATGCCATCCAGGAGCTGTCAATATAAAATATGCTGGTCAGGCCACTGGCCTGTGCAATCAGGGAGTCCAGATTGTGTTCTCTTCTCTGTACTCCCTGCCTGGCTGTGCCCATGTGGTCACCCACCCTCAGTAAACACTTCCTGGATGAAGAGGCAAAAGGGGAGACCTGTGAACATGCCTGGTACTCAGTGGTGATAAATAATGTCAGGGTGGCCCTCTCACCCACCCCCTCCCCTCCCCCACCTGAAGCCACCCTGGGTCATCATCCCTACACTCCTTCCAGCAAAGTTGGAGTCTGCAGCAAGACTATCTGGTACAGGGCTCAGCAGAGGAGGAGGGATGTAGAAGGGCTTGAGATGCTCTCACCTTGCCCTGGATTGGGGGATGGGGTGTGAGCTCTCACACACCTTGTCCAGTTTGAAAGATCTCTGTTCACTTCCTGCTCCTTCTTCACTCAGCTTCCTCCAGTCCAGTCAGCTCCTGCATCCCTGGACACTCCAACATGGTCAAGCCTTCCCACAGCAGTCACATCCATGTGGGATTCCAAAGTGCATACTCGGGAGCCAGGCTCACTGGTTTCGCTGACCAGCCCTGCAAACTTGGGCAAGTTCTTCAGTCTCTCTGTGTCTCCATTTCCTCATCTGTTATTCCCCAACCTTCCACAGTTCCTTAGAGGTTCATGTGGGGAAGTTTTGTCTCATCAAATGGTCCCTGAGTTCCATAAGGGGATAGGAAGCCTGTGGATTAGACCACACTTTCTTTTTCATCTCTACCTCCACCCTGTTTTACAGAAGCAGAAACTGAACCTCCTTGCCTCCAGGACCTTTCTCTGTTTGCACTGGATTAACTGCAATTCAGTTTTTGGCTCTGAGTTGGGCCACCGAGATTCTGGACCAGAGGTGACTAGGGTCATCAGGAAGGAGGTGAGTGAGCCTTTAAAATGTTCTAAGAAGAAGGTTTTGATAAAAAAAAAAAAAATCAATACATGAATCTTGATCAAAGGGGGGGAAATTTTGGAACAGAATTCCAAATTCTTACAGAATCTGTTCTTATTGGAACTATGGAGACTAGGGGAACCCTCAAACCTTTGCTCTGAGAAAAATCTTTAAGCCCAAATTATCCCCTGATATCATCTTAAAACAACTGTTTGGTTAAATTAGTAAAGAAAGTTCACCACAAGCATTGTGTTCTTTTAAAGAATTGTCTGTATGAGATCCAATTGCCAGCAGTAACTCTAAAGCACAGATGAGAAGTTTAGCAGGTAGTGAGTCTGAGTCAATGTGGTGAAACAATATGGGTCGAGATGGCAAGAATGGTGACGCAACATGGAGAGTGTAACCAGTGGTGCTGAATTGTACATGCAGGAGTGGATGAATACGTGTATGTTCTGCTCAGAGTATTTTCACTGAAATTTAAGTAAACAAATAAAATGTTCTAAGAAGAGCTTAAACTAGCCCCATCACAGCCCATCTGGACAATGGTGGGTCCTGGCGGTCACTTCACCAAAGGATGGGCTGGTCCTGCATGTGCTGGTCCGAGGGATGTCTGAGTCTAAGCAACATTGTTTAGTGAAAAAACTGTGGTAAAGAACTATGTGCTACAAAGCACAGCCTCTTCTCCAGTACATTCTCTTTAGCAGATACACATGCACACATTGGTGTAACATTTTTTTTCTGACAAGCTGCACAAGAAGCTGTTAACTGGTCACTTTCAGAGAGAGGTTGGGGCAGGGAGAAGGGAGGGAGAGTTTTGCTTTATTTGAAACCTTTCTCTTTTCTTTGACTTTCCTACCATATACCTGTATTATTTATTATTATTATTTTTTAAGTATCAACAGATATTGTACATGGTATAGTGTCCCCCAACAGAGCACTTGGCATTATGGGCCATTCTTTTTTCTGTGGTATTAAAAAAGAAAGAGGTAATGAAAGTTGGTTGGGAGAAGGGTTTGGTTTTGTTGTCTTGCTATTGAGGGTAGTGCCTGACCGGAGGCAAGAGGCTGAAAGGCCCAAGTTCCCTGGAAAGGGTGGGAGAAACCCTGCAGTGAAGTGGGGGTCCTGCTACCTGCTGGGAGGTCTTTGAGGGACCAGAACAGGGCCTGAGACTTCAGAGCTCTCTCTCCTATTTGAGCTAAACCACCAAGAGCACAGGCTCCTTTTCCATTCTAGCAACAATTGGGACCTCTGTCCGTTGCCTGAGGTTTGCCTGCAATTTGCATGCCCCAGTGCTGCGTCCTGCTCTCTGCACCTCTAGTCCCAGGCTTGCCCAGAGATGGAAGGGGGAGCCAGCAGAGCCTACTGTAAGGCCAGGTTCTCTCTGTGCTGGGTCCTGTCCTCCTACATCCCTACAGCAGATGCAGGGACAGGCCCTAACACCCCTGATCATGTATGGTTGGCCTGGGGAATAATTGAGTACAGAGGTGGGGGTGACATCCAACTCCTGACCATCTGGACTCCTTATTTTGTACAGCCTGTGGTCCTCAGTGTCATTGACCACTGATCACCATGCCAAGCCATGCTCCATGACCCTAGTGTGTAGAGATACCCCACACCCTGTCAGGTGGGAAGCGGGCTGTGAGCTCCATTTCATTGGCTAAGAAACTGAGGTCCAGGGTAGTAAAGTGACTTGCCAAGCTCAGTGGTCAGCCAGGGAAAGACAGAGCCTGAGACCCACGTATCTCCATCCGGGGAGCTCAACCTTGAGAATAGACTGATAAGAAGTGAGGTTGATTCGATCTCAGGGTCATGTGAAGAGAAATCTGCCTTAAAATGTCTCAGGACAGAGAGTTCCAGAGTTCTTCTGTATAGTGTCCCCCAACAAAGGACACAGTTTCCTTGGGACCCTCCCTGGTCCCTACTGCTGGGGAGGTGGGCTGGGGGATGCTCCTTTGGAAGGAGGGAGGCCAGGACTGAGGGCAGTGAGCAGGCAAGCCCCATCTTTGCCTTCACTGATGGCCGCCCCCTCCCACCTCCCCACTCATTTCCTGGAGGAGCCTCAAAGATCTCCAGCCGTTGGCCCCTTTCTCCTTGGCTTCCTGTTTGTGTTCCAGAGAGACGTTTGGCCGTTTCTGCAGCTGAACTAGTAGCCAGTTGGCCTAGTGGGAGGGAGTACCCTTGCTGGGGAGTAGATGATGGCTCAAGGGGCTGCCAGTTTAAGGAAGATAGGAACCTGGAGTTGGCTAAAGCCTAGCTTGTAGTCAACTTGGATATTAAATCCTCAGACCTGGAGGCCCTTGAGAGGTCAATTAGATTAGTACCCTGTTTCGGTGGAGGATCTATCTATGCCAGGAAGCCAAGGCCTTAGACACCCCACTGCCCCACTCCAGGCCCTGCAGGCATACCTGCTTACTGGCTGACTAGCTGTATAACTTGAGCAGGCCACTTGAGTTAGATGAGCCCCAGCTTCTTCACCTGTAAAACCTACTCCATAGGTGTTCTGGTTACCTAGTGCTGCTCTGACAAGAATATACCACAAATGGGACGGGCTTAACAAACAGGAGTTTATTCTCTTACTGTTTGGAGGCTTTAAATCCAAGTTAAAAGTGCCAAACTCTAGGGGCTAGGTTAAAGCCCCTCAACCTTGGGCTCCAGCTCTGCCTCCTGCTCCCAGCCCACTGGAGCTAGAGGTGTTTCTTCACTCAGACAGCTGCTGGCTGCTGAGGCTGACAAGCCCCAAGGTTGACAAGTAAAAAGGCACAGTCCCGATGTTACCAAACCATATGGCAGGCCATTAACTTAAGTCCATTGTAAGTCCCTAGGTTGGCAGAGCATAGCAGGCTGCTGAGCAACGACACGGCTACATGCAGGTTTCAAGTGTGCCACAGGCTAGAGACCATTCCCAAGGCTTCTCCTTATATATAGGAGGCAGACCACATACACAAAGGCAGCTACTCAGCTGCTCACAGTTGATTCCACCATGGGGTTGATTACCAGTCCCATCATGGGGAATACTACATCCAGCTGCCCAGCCACTCAACCAGCCTAGCCAAGTTGACACAAAAACGTAACCACCACAATAGGTTTATCCAAACCAAACCAAACTCACTGCAATTCCAACTCATAGCAATTGCCTTTGGGTTTCCGAGGTAGTAAATCTTCATGGAAGTAGATTGCCCAGTCTTCCTTCTGCGGAGTGGCTGGTGGGTTTGACCCACCAACCTTCTGGTTAGCAGTCAAATGCCTTAGGCACTACACCACCAGAGCTCCTTCCATAGGTATGTTGTTGTTGTTAAGTGCCGTCGCGTCGTTTCTGACTCATAGCGACCCCATGCACAGCAGAACGAAACACTGCCCGATCCCGCGCCAGCCCCACAATCCCTGCTATACTTGAGCCCATCATCGCAGCCACCGTATCAATCCATCTCCTTGAAGGCCTCCCCCTCTTTTGTCAACCCTCCACCCTACCAAGCATGACATCCTTCTCCAGGGAATGGTCCCTTCTTACAACATGACCAAAATAGGTGAGACGAAGTCTGGCCATTCTTGCTTCCAAGGAGCATTCTGGCTGCACTTCCTCCTGGACAGATCTGTTAGTTCTTTTAGCAGTCCATGGTACTTTCAGCACTCTTCGCCAGCACCACAATTCAAAAGCATAACTCTTCTTCGGTCTTCCTTATTCATTGTCCAGCTCTCACATGCATACCAGGCGATTGGAAATGTCATGGCTTGTGTCAGGCGCACCTTAGTCCTCAATGAGACATCCTTGCTCCTCAGCACTTGAAACAGTTCCTTCACAGTTGACTTTCCCAATGCTACACGTCATCTAATGTCCTGACTGCTGCTTCCGTTGGCATCAATTGTAGAACCAAGCAACGTGAATTCCTTGACAACCTCAATCTTCTCTCCATTTATTGTGATGCTGCTCATTGGTCCAGTTGTGAGGATTTTTGTTTTCTTTATGTTGAGATGTAATCCATACTGCAGACTGTATTCTTCAACCTTCATCAGTAGGTGCCTTAAGTCATCCTCACTTTCAGCAAGCAAAGTTGTATCATCTGCATATCTCAGGTTGTTAATGATTCTTCCTCCAATCCTGATACCACGTTTTTCTTCATATAGTCCAGCTTCTCGGATTATTTGCTCAGCATATAGATTGAATAAGTGTGGAGAAAGAATACAACCCTGACGCACTCCCTTCTTGATTTTAAACCATGTAGTGTCCCCTTGTTCTGTTCGAACGACAGCCTCCTGGTCAAGGTACAGATTCCTCATGAGTACAATCAAGTGCTCAGGGATTCCCATTCTTCTCAATGTTATCCATAATTTGTCATGATCCACACAATCAAATGCCTTTGCATAGTCAATAAAACACAAGTAAACATCATTCTGGTATTCCCTTCCTTGAGCCAAGATCCATCTGACAACAGCTATGATATCCCTTGTTCCACGTCCTCTTCTGAATCCGGCTTGAACCTCTGGAAGTTCTCTATCAATATACTGCTGCAAACGTTTCTGAATTATCTTCAGTAAGATCTTACTTGCGTGTGATATTAATGATATTGTTCTATAATTTCTACATTCTGTGGGATCACCTTTCTTTGGAATGGGCACAAATATGGATCTCTTCCAGTCAGTTGGCCAGGTAGCTGTCCTCCAAATCTCTTGGCATAACTGAGTGAGTGCCTCCAATGGGGCATCTGTTTGTTGAAATGTCTCAATCGGTATGCCATCAATTCCCGGAGCCTTGTTCTTCGCCAGTTCTTTCATTGCAGCTTTGACTTCTTCCTTCATTACCATTGGTTCTAGATCATATGCCACTTTCTGAAATGGATGAAGATCGATCAGTTCTTTTTGGTACAGTGACTCTGTGTATTCCTGCCATCTTCTCTTGATGTTTCCTGCATCATTCAATATTTTGCCCATAGAATCTCTCAATATTGCAACTCGAGGCTTAAATTTTTTCTTCAGTTCTTTCAGTTTGAGAAATGCTGAGCGTGTTTTTCCTTTTTGGTTTTCAGACTCCAGGTCTTTGCACATTTCATTATAGTAATTGGCTTTGTCTACTCGAGCTGCTCTTTGAAATCTTCTGTTCCGCTCTTTTACTTTTTCATTTCTTCCATAGGTATATAGGCTCATAAATAACAGCACTTATTCTTATAGCAGAACACTGGTGACACAATGGCTAATCACTCAGCTGCTAACCTAAAGGCTGGTGGTTTGACTCCACCAGTGGCTCCATAGGAGATCTGATCCTGTAAAGATTACAGCCTAGGAAACCCTATGTTGTTGTTGTTATGTGTCATCAAGTCAGACCCGACTCAGCGACCCCTCCTTGTGTTTCTGAGGCAGTATCACTACAGAAGTAGATTGCCCCATCTACCTTCTGAGGAGTGGCTGCTGGGTTTGAACTGCCAGCCTAAACCATATGGGGCAGTTTTGTTCTGTCATATAGGTTGCTGTGTGTTGGAATCAACTGGATGGGACACGATAACAACATTGTTATAGCAAGGAGTGCCGGGGTGACACAAATCATTAAGCGCCTGACTATTAGCCAAAAGGCTGGCAGTTCAAACCCACCCAGAGGGTCCTCAGAAGACAGATCTAGTGATCTGATTCTGAAAGCTCACAGCCTTGAAAACCCTATGGAGCAGTTCTACTCTGTACACATGAGGTACCATGAGTTGGAATCAACTCAGTGGCAATTAACAACAACAACAGCATTCTTATAGCATAAGGACATGGTAAAAAACAGGAAAAAAAAAAAAAAAAAACTCACCACTGTTGAGTTGGATCCAACTCATAGCGACCCCTCCTTGGGTTTCTGAGACAGTATCACTACAGAAGTATATTGCTCAACCTTCCTTCCGAGGAGCAGCCAGTAGGTTTGAACCACCAGCCTTCTGGTTGGCAGTCAAGTGCCTTAGGCACTACACCACCAGAGCAGGAAAGAAACCCAGCCTTGTCCCCTCTGCCCCAGCCTTGCTGCCCTTGCCATACCTAAAAGTTGATTTCAACTTCAGATTTGCCCAGGGTCACGGAGAGCAGATGATACAGCCCACCCCATCAGCCTGTAGTGAATCATGCAAGATAGATGCATAAGCAAGTGCTTTCTGACCACTTTGCTAAGTACTCACTCCGGAAGCAGCATGGGAAAGCCAAGGTGACACTTGAGTGACTCCTAAGGTTCAGGAAAGACATCCTGGGAAAAGAGACTCTCAAGTCAGATTTGTTCAAGGATTAGAGGAGTCAGCCTGGCAGTGGAAATTCAGATATTCAGGTTAGTAAAGATGCAGAGGCAGGAAAGTGCCTGATATGGACAGGGCCAAAATTGAGAAGGTGCTGGGAGAAGGAACTAGAAGGCCAGTTAGGACAGCCCACTCCACTCATCCCACCTCCCCTACTCCATTCCTAGGATCCAGGACTGGTCAAGGCCTCTGTTGTCCCCTGAGGTCTCAGCTCGGTCACAGTCAATCCTTGAAGGCTCATTCTTGGCATACATGATAGTCAACTTCTGCTAGGTGAGCAGAGGTTGAGGTCAATTCCGTGACTTCAGGGCAGGGATGGGGCCTGACTCACAGGGCCCAGGGACACAGCCCTGTAGCTGGGATGTAGAAGGTAGGCCCTGTTGCCCCTGGGGAGGTTTGGTCACATACCCTTGGGGCCAAAAAGGGCAGGGCAAAAAGGAAGGCCCTATGGGTGCCTCTGCAGGGAAGGGAGTCTTGGGGCTACCAAGATAGCCACCAAGGGTCCATGTCAGTGAGGTGATTTGCAAATGGGAAAGGTGTTGCCTCAGTTCCCTCATGGGGCCTATGGGGAGAGAGGCTTCTCTTTTGGGGTACACAAAGAGATGCTTTGCAATGGTAACTGTTCAGCATAGGGTTTGGGGGTGAGAGATCCAGTTCCAGCCCTAGAAGCAGTCCACATTTCTTCCTGCCACTCTTCCCAGCAAAAGTCCCTGGGAAGGGAGTGTGAGATTGCCCCTAGCTCACTGTGCCCTGGCAGAGAACTGCCTCCCTCGTGAGACTGAGGCCTTCCTGGGCCAAGTGCTTGGCCTCCCCCATTAGACTAGAGTGTTCTGGGAATAGGAATCAGGTCCCCTTTTAAGACAGAGCCAGGGTCTCTGCCTCCTTCTGCTATTCATGCCCCTTGGCTGTTCCAGAGCTACTTCCCAGCTGGCATAAGGCCTGGGCCTGTGGTGTGCATAGGGTCCTGCCCCTTCCCTAGGGGCCTGTAGGGCTGGCGTGTCAGGCTCCAACTTTCTCCCTGGCCCAGTGAGGGCTCTATGGGGAGGTGTGGCTGGTGGGCAGAGAGAAAGGCAGAACCAGCTGCATAATTTAAGGAGCCCAGTACAAAATGAAAATTTGGGCCTCTTGTTCAAAATTTATTAATTTCAGGGCAGCATCAGCAGAACATTAAACTAAATGAGGGTTCCTTGCAACTGCACGGTTGCACACCCATGAAGCAGGCCTCGAGAGAAAGAGAAAGCGTTCCAGTAGGTTTCCTTTGCTTGGGCAAAGGAAAGGAGGCTGAAGCAAGCACCCAAGAAAAGGGAAAAGCTGGCCCTGCTATACTGTCAAGAAACAGGGAGAAATGAGGCTATTTGTTGGATGGTGCCAGATCCAGAACACTCGAATTTGAACTTGATCTAGAGGTCGAGGAAGGCACTGAAGATTCCTGAGCAAGGAGGGAGGCAAGAGAGGCTGGGACAGGGTGGAGCAGCATGCCAGACCTAGGCAGGGCTGTGGAGATCCACAGCTCCTCATTTCCTTAAGTGGAAACTAAGACCCAAGGAGGGACAGGGATGGGGACTTGCCAGGGTCCCACACACAGCAAGGGGTGCAGAACCAAGCCAGAGAGCTGACTGCCTGGAACTGTGTCTCAGGCTCTGATGTCTATGGTCACCAAAAAGCAGAACCCACCCTCCCCTGCACCCTTTGTCCTGGCCCTTCCTCTACTGAGTGTGCTTTCCTCTGGCTCTGCCTCAATATCCCTTGTGTTCCCCCTTTCTCAGAGTGCATCTGGTCTAGCTTGGCTGGGCAGGGGAAAGGGGTGCACAGAGCAGGGTTCCTGCCACAGGAAGGCCAGGTCAGAAAGAAAACCAGAGCAAGGTGGCAGGACCCACAAGGTCCCTCTAGGTCCATCCAGGAGCTGCTGCTGCTCCCCTGCACCCCTCTCTCACTTTGCCCCTGTTCAACCAGGTGTCCTGTGCCCCTCCCTACTCTCCCTGCACCCCAGCACCTAGATCCTTTGTTGTTGTTGTTTGCCATCGAGTCAGACCCGACTCATAGTGACCCCTCCTTGGGTTTCCTAGGCGGTATCACTATGGAAGTAGATTGCCCAACCTTCTTTCAGAGGAGTGGCTGGTGGGTTTGAACCGCTAGCATTCTGGTTAGCAGTCAAGTGCCTTAGGCACTATGCTACCAGGGTCCAAAGCATTGGGAGACCTCACTGAGGCCTCAGTGCCCTCTGGGGCCTACAAATCCGTTACTTCTCTGTGTTCTTTGGGAAAACAAAGAGCTTCCAAAGCACCCCATGCAAATATATGCAAAGGAAATGCAAATAGAATAATGAGCATTCCCAATTAAAATAAGTCTGGGTGTTGGGTGTTGCTTTCTTCCTCCACGTCCTGACTGATTCCTCTAAATGTGTGAGTGGGTATGTGAAAGAGAAAGAGGCAGAAACAGAAATGCAGAGCAAAAAAGACCAGGTGGAGGGCCCAGACTGGGGCCATGGGACAGAGACTCAGGGCCTCTGAGCCAGAGTGGTTGAGCTGAGGCGTGTGCTGGGCAAGGCTTTTCCACTGAGGACAAGACCTGGGAGACACTCTCTTCCCCACCAGATAACTCAAGTCGAAGTGTGTGTGTGTTGGAGGTGAGAGATGGGACATTGTTTATAGCTCAGAAGTGCTTCCAAATTCCCTCTGGGAAACCTCAGCTCTGGCCTGGGGTCAGCGTCAGGCATGCAGGAGGTTGGACTCTGGGGAACTTGAACGAGGTTGGGTGCTAGGATGGAGCAGAGCAGGATGAGGCTGCCAAGGACAAGAGTCTGAGACAAGGGATCACAGCCCCAAAAGAAAGCCTCTTAGATGTTGGCCTGGAAGTCCCCACTGATATCAGCCAAGCTCCCCTTCTCACTCAGTGCTGCCCTGCCCTGAAGAACTCACATGGGGGAATGAATGAGGCAATTGTCCCCCAGGAACCTTGGTTTCCTCATCTGTAAACACATGCTGTGGAGTGAGGAAACCACTGTGCAGTGTTGATTCTAAGTAGTTCTGGTCTGGTAAGATTTATAACCTACAGGAAAAGGAAAAGCGGTGAGTCCTTCTAGAAGTTTCTGCAAGAAGCTTAGCAAAATGGCCTGAAGTGATGAGCCCAATTTCAGAAGCAGACAAAGAGCGGGAAACAAATCAGGGAGACGTCCCCAGCCAGAACCCCAGGCCTCCATGTTGAGCCTCTGTGAGTCACATCCTTAGTTCTTAGGAAGCGAGAAGCAACTTTGCTTGGAAGAGTCGTAGTTGCCTCTTCTATGCAGGGGTGAACACAAGAGATGATTAAGTGTTTGGGTGTCAATATAGATGAGGGGAATAATCAAAAGTGACAAGGAAAGATACAATTGAGAACTCAGGCTGGATAAGAGCTGAGTCTGGAGCTAAGGCAGCTGTGAGAGTAGTGTCGTTGTTAGCTGCTGTTGAGTGGGCCCTCAACTCATGGTGACCCCATGTGTAATGGAACAAAACACTGCCCAATCATAATTGGTTGTGGATCCATAGGGTTTTCATTGGCTGGTTCTCAGAAGTAGATTGCCAGGCCTTTCTTCCTAGTCTTAGCCTGGAAGGTCCACTGAAACCTGTTCAGCATGATAGCAACATGCATACCTCCACGGACATAGAGGTGGTGGCTGTGCATGAAGTATATTGGCCAGAAATAGAACCTGAGTCTCCTGCATGCAAGGTGAGAATTCTACCACTGACCCACCACTGCCCTTGTGAACAGTGTTGTATTTTGTATGGCTTTCAAGCTGAGCAGTCTTACCTCTGCCACTTCCTGGCTGTTTGAGCCTAGCTAAATCCTTTAACCTCATCCAGACTCTGGTGGCATAATGCCTAAGGCATTTGACTGCTAACCAGAAGGCTGGCGGTTCAAATCCACCAGCCACTCCTCGGAAGGAAGACGGGGCAATCTATTTCCGTAGTGATACTGCCTGGGAAATCCAAGGAGGGGTCGCTATAATTTGGATCTGACTCCATGGCAGTGAGTTTGGTTTGGGTTTAGACACCAGGCTTGCCATGGGAATTCAGTTCATTTTGCTACATAGGGAAGGCAGTACAGGCCAAAGCTGGTGCTTGGCACACTAAGGGCTTCACTGTAAGCAGAAACAAGAGTCTATCAGTAGAAGTGTTACTTGAATAAAGAATTCAGTTTTTTGAAGGGCTGCCTATGCACAGGGAGACAGCTCTGGGGGCAAGAGTGTATGGAGGGATGGACACTGGGAAGAGGTAACTATGGGGAGGAAGTGGGAGGGGAGCTGTTGCATTGTGGTAAACTGTGGTCAATGACATGAGACAAAGTATATGTGAACTGCTGTATGGAAAGTGAATTTGCTCTGTAAATCTTCACCCAAATCACAATTAAAAAAAAAAAAAAAAAATTCAGTTTTTCTAGAAAAAGACTGAGTAAGTTTTGTGTCATACCCATTGTGGTTCTCACTGTGGGGCAGCTGACCTTGGGCTTGTACACTGGAGGGCAAGCCTGGGGCCAGGGTGTGATGGAGCTGTCCCTGCCCCCAGCCTTTGGAGGGCCACAAGGGCCACACAGTTGAACTTCAAAGGACCCTTCTAACAGCTTCCTGCAGATGCCTCAGCAGCCCATGCCAACCCGAATCACCCAGGGCTAAGAGAAGCTGAGGGAGCAGAGGCCTGGGGAAAAGTTATAGCCAGTTTAGTGTGAAAGCCTTTCTGGAGGCAGCCTCAGATGTTACATGCTAGAAGAAAGAAAAGAAAAGCTTGGTTGGGATGGTCATGTGCATTTGTGATTCTTTAATTAAATAAAACCTAGTTGATATACCCCAGGGTGTTGGGGCCTGGTATGTAAGAAGGGTCTTCAGGTGGAAAGAAGGACTTGGGAGAGAAGATAAGAGCCTTGATAAATTTGGTCACATGTAGCAATGTAACCTACTGACCCAGGCTATACTCCAAGCCCAGGAACACACTAGCAGCTGGCTCCAAGCAAATCCTCCTCTTCCTCCAGGAAGCCCACCAAGAGTGCTCCCAGTGCTGGTGCTTGCAGCTATCAAGCTGTAGGAAAAGTCCTTGGTTCTGTGCTGTGGGCATGGGAGAGTGTGATAGGGTGGGCATGGGTGGGGAGAAGGTGGGTTAGGGGCAAGGTCACAGCAGGGGCCTGGGAAAGTAGTAACCAGAAGCAAGGGGCTTAGAGGCCCCGTGTGGGGCTGGGCCATGGCAGGTGGAAGGTATTTTTAGGTAGGCTCAGGTGCAGACATTACGCCATGGCCCGACAGGTGGTTAATATTTAATCCCCTTCTTAATCATTAACTCCCTGGCTGGCCAGGGAGGAACAGGGCTGTTGTCAAATCAGTTACCACAGGCCAGGGAACAATGTCCATAGATTTCATTGCCTCTCCACTGCAAGGAGTGCTGGCCAGTTAGGGTCACTCCCTGGCTCCTGGGGCCTGGTTCACCTCCTTTTCATAGTAACCTCAGGATGTGGAGAGGTCAGGAAGTACCTCCTCTAGGCCCTAAGATCACCCTCGAACTGTGGAGGCACTGACAGGCATGGAGGGCACAGCTAGGTTGTGGTATCCACTCAGGCGCCAGGGCTCTAGTCCCCGCTCCCAGCTTCCAAGCTGTGTGACCTCAGGCAAGTCACTCAATCTCCCTGAGCCGCAGTTTCTTCTTCGATGCTATGAGGATAATTATTCATATCTTAAAGATTTGTCATGAGATTTGAATGAGATATGGATATACAAGGAGGTATTTTGAAAGTAAATTGAAAGTTGGGATAGGAAACAAGTTAGAGACTAAGTACTGATAGAAAGATACAGAGAGAAAATGGTTTTAAAGATGAAAGACAAAAGCTGGTATGCTCCTGTTTCTATTCACTTAAATGCAGTTTCTTTCAATGAAGATTGTTTTTATTCAGTTCAATGGGCGTTATTGACAAGGCTGTGTCCCCAGCCCTAAACTGGGCTTAGGGAGTAATTCGAAAAAGAGTCGGCCCAGCCCTTTGAGAGCAAGGGTGACTAGACTCCAGACCTGAACCAGAATAAGATGGGCAGGCAGTGTTTGTGATATAGGTCAGCAGGTCAGGGCCACAGGGGTCAGTGGGATCTGGGGGAGGAGAGTGTGGGCTGGAGGGTCAGAACAGGCTTCAGGGGTGAGACAGGGTGGGGAACATTGTGAGTGATGATTGAGAGCTGGGTATGTGTGTGTGGTAGGGGAGGACTCGTGCATGCTTGCACGTACTGAGGGACAGTTGTGCCCATGGATCCAAGCACATTAGCAGACTGTCCACACACAGAGCTTGTCACAGGGTGTAATGACTCACACATACTTGGAGCAGCCAGTCAGCCAGCCACATAGATACACTCACACACTTGGGTGCATACAGTTACCCTCACCTGAGTGTAGACACACACATGCACCCTTGGGTGTGCACATGCCTCCTCTCACAGCCCAGCCCTGAACTCTCTGGCTAACACCACTTTTTTGTTTCCCATTTTGTCCACTTACAGGACTGGCTAACACCTGCTGGAGTCAGGAAGCCTCCTGGGGCCCTATGATCAGGAGGTTGTCATATGTACCCCAAGGCAGAGTTATTTTTTCTCTGACCCCTCCTGTAGCTGAGGTTCCACTGGGGCCCTGAGTGGGTTTAGCTTTGTGTGGACATGGGGAAGCTGCAGCCAGAGACCTAGAGTCAGCATGGAGAACCAGACACATACCCCAGGCTGGGCAGGAGGCAGGCAGGCAGGGGCTGTTGAGACAGGCTGAGGCAGGCCTAGGGACAGCAAGCAAGACTTCTTGGAACGGGTGGGCATCGAGCTAGCCTTTAGGAGGGAATTGAAGGATCAGAGATGGGGCAAAGAAGGCTCCTGGGGAGCCATAGAACCCCCAGGAGAAAGCCCCCAACCCCCGCTCAGGGGTCTCTACCCATATTCTATGCTTAGTTTGGGACCAAGTCCCCAGTGCCAAAAAGAAGTGAGGCAGTGACTTCTGAAAAATCAGGCTAAGGATGAATAGAAACAGAATTCTATACTTCCCCACGTTTTCTCCCTGAGAGGGCTCTGAGGGCTGGATGGGGCCTGGGTAGGGATCTTTCTCTGAGCTCCCTAAGCAAACACTAAGACACCTCTAGGAAACCATTCCAGACCTTTCCATGGTCTCTGTCCTAAGGAGATTCTAGTCCAGTGTAGCCAGGACAGAAGACAAAAGACTCACATATAACCAAGCATGTGATGAGGCCCTGAAGGAGGTACAAACATCACAAAGGGCAGGCCATTGATGTTTTGAACTCAAGCTCTGGATCCAAATTGTCACGGCATGAATCCTGCCTCCCATCAGTTTCTAGCTATGTGACCTTGGACTTGTTCCCTTTCTGTGCCTCAGTTTCTCATGTGTAGAATAGGGAAAATAATGGTGAAGTATTTGCCTCTTGTCATTGCTGTGAAGGTTCCGTACATTCAGGGCAGATTATCCAATAAGCAAGATGAAATTGTTCACTACAGATTAGTAAGCACACGTAAGCCTGTGCTTACCTTGCTTACTGAGTATTCCATCCCTGTCAGGGATTATGAATGTGAAAAGGGGCTTTGATTCTACAGAAAAGAACCATGGGGTTGGGAGGGAGACTGATGCCAACCATACTGAGAAGTGGAATCTTTGATGTGGTGAAAAAATGTGAAATTGTTCACTACAGATTAGTAAGTAAACCCAAGTAAGCTCATGTTTACAATACTTATTGGGTAGTCTGACACTGTATAAGATGCAGGGCCTAGTACAGTGCCTGGCACATGGAAAGTGCTAAACCATTTGAAGAAGCAGATGGACTTCTGATTGGCATGTTCAGAGAAGTTTCTTGGAAGAGGAAAAACAGGGAGAGAAGACATGAGAAGCCTTGAAAGACAGCAGGGTTCCCACAGATTGAGGTGAAGGGAAGGTGTCTACTTCCTGTGGGGGGCCAGGGTGAACAGAGGCAGGAAAGGAAATGTCATATCTGGGACAACTGCCTGGAGGATGGAAGTGGCACTGGCAGTGGAGTAAGGGAGCGGTCAGAGAGGGTCTGGAATGTTGGACAGTCCTGGAGCAGTGGGAACCTGGGTAGGCTTGTGAGTGGGGACTCTGGCAGCAAAGAGCAGACCCTGCTGATGGGCAGCAGCCCAGGCAGAAGACTTCCCTGGACAAGAGCCCCACAGGAGGCATGGGTGGTGCTAGAAATATGCTGGAAACCAGCCAGAAGATGGAGGGGCTGAATCCTCATCTGTGGATCTGCTTTCCTTAGCTTGACTCAACATTACTTCTGGCCAGGAACATATTCAGAGAAGCCTTTTCAGAGGGGCCTTGGGGCAAGATCTCTGAGACCCCTTCCAGCCACAATGGTGACCTTGGGCAAGTCATACATTTCTCCAGGCCTCCATCTCCTTGTCTGTCAAATGAGCACAGAAATTCCTGCCCTTCCACTTCCCTAGTGGTGGTGGTGAGAGATCTGGCTGGAATGTCCCTGGAGTGTGTGAGCCCCAGGGGGATGTTCCACTGGCCAAGGTCCAGCTGAGGTCCAGCAGAGTGGTTCAGGGCTGGGGAAGAGCCAAGCTGCAGCTTTGCCCTTTCTTCCTGGGTGGCCCCTCACTTATCTGAGTCAGGGCAGAACTGGGGTGGGCGAACAGGAGATACTCCTTCAGTGCCAGATAGTGTGAGGAGGTGATAAAGGGCACAGACCAGCAAATGACGCAGAGAGAGGTGAGAGCGAAGAGTCTGGGCTGAGGGTAGCATGGTCCAAGACCATGGTCTGCCACTTCCGTGGCCCCTTATTCCACCTCATCCTACCCCCAGGCCAATTGGGTATAGTCCCAACCTTGTACCATCCCCTCCACACACTCCACCAGCCCCGTAGGGCAGGAGGAGGAAGAAGAGGACCCAGGGACAGGCATTTGAAAGTTGGTGGTAGCCTTTGCACACTGTTTCAGAGTAATGATGGGACGGAGTTTGGTCTATAGGATAAGAGGAGGGTGACCGCCTCATCTCTGATTGCCTGAAATTTTCCTGGTTTTAGCACTGAAAACCCTGTGTCCTGGAAACCCCTCAGTCTTAGGCAAACAGGGATGGTTTGTATGGGACTGTCCCCAAGGCTTAAACAACTGAAAGTCCCTCACCCCGGGAACCCCCTCAATCCAGGACAAACAAGGACAAATTGTCACCTAGGGATAAAGGAGTGAGTCTGGGGGTGGGCAAGCCAAGAAGGCAAACAAGGGGTGGGGAGTGGGGTGAATAGGATTGGGGAGCAGACAACACCTAAGAGGCCTTGCCTGAGTCTGTGCCCCAGATTCTTATGCCACCTCCACTTATCCTCATATGTGGGGGGCCGAGCAATCTAGATGTCTAGAGCTCCTTCACCAGAGGGCTTCTTTGCAGGCTGAGGCTGGGCTGGATGGGTGGAGGGTTCCCAGTGTGTGGACCAGGCCTTCTGGGTCCTGCATGCCTGTTCCTCTGTCCTCCATGAGCTGTCAGAGGTAGAGAAGTGGGGTTTGAGGATGGATTATCAGCTTCACAGCTTGCTGCTCTGGTTTGTGAGGTGATGTGGGGCTAATCATACCACAGATGTAAACAGCAGCCAGATCTCTGAGATCAGAAATTGCTGAGAATCAGAGTTAGTGTACCTGCCTGGTTTTTAGGGCCTGACTAGGGCATTGTGCTTGCTCAAAGCAGCCTCTGCCTCTCCCCAGACTCCAGGGGGACCCCAGGGCCCCCATTCGCCTGGCCCCACTTTGCATGGGGGTCAGGGTTAGAGCAGGTTCCTGGGACAGGCAGGCAAGCTGTCTGAGGTGGGCAGAGGGGACAAGCTGGAACATTCTCTAGAGAGGACTTAGAACAGGCCTATACATAAGAATGGAGGGCTACCTGCCTCCAGCCTCAGGAATGGGTTTTATCCCACATTCACCTTGTAAGAAGGATAGACTTTGGTTCTCTCTGTTCCGACACAGAACGTGGAAATCTCAGGGATCCCAGCCCTTAGGCTGGCCATCTCCACCCTCAGATGGGCATTGGCTAGTCAACATGGGGCCAAGGCCTGATGCAGTAAACAGGAGCAGGGCCTAGAGGCAAAATAGAGCTCTCTGAAGGGAAAGACTTCTGATTTTCTGTTTGGGGATGGGCCTGAAGGGGTGAAAGAGGAAAATGGCATAAAAATCAGCCCCTAAGAGTTCCCTGTGGGTTGGCTTAGCCAAAGCATGTGTCTGAGAGACTCGACAAGCTGTGGGGAAGTATCTAAACCAGATGCCCACAGAGAGACTATTTCTAGACCTGATGGAAAATCCACTCCACTTCCCCTGCAAAGGATCTTCCTGTTGGTTGGTTGGGTCAGCAAAGTCTGTTGGAGAAGTCAGCTGTGGTCTTGCTATTAACATTACCTTCAACAAATGGGCCACGTTGAGTTAGCTGCATTCTAAATCTAGGCCCCATTCTGTCCATTTTAAGCAGTCTTCCCTGCTCATCAGACCTCTCTACCTGCACTAGAGGTAGGTGCCCGTTTGTACCAGTTGCTATTGAGTTGATTCTGACTCATGACAATCCCATGTGTGTCAGAGTAGAGCTGTGCTCCATTGGGATCCATAGGGTTTTTGATGGCTGAGTAAGCAGATTGCCAGACCTTTCTTCCGAGATCCTGTGCATGGGCTTGAGCCTCCAATCTTTCAGTTAGCAGCCAAGCAAGTTAACCATGTGCACCATAATAGCTCATCTCATTTTAGTACACATCACACCCTACGGCCTTTGCCTGTTCACTTATCCAGTACCTCCCTCATTCGTGGTCCCAAGCAGCCACCCTCTCTGGTCACCTCTGAATCACCAGTGCCTCCTAAAGCATGGTGCTCAGTAGATGTCTGGAAGATAAGTGTGTGGGAGGAGAAGGGACCCCAACAGTGACCATGGAGTTCCAGATAGCGGAGCCCTGGGGAGAAGGGCCAGTGAAGGAACTCGTGGTAGGATCCAGAGGCTAGTCTGGGTGACCTGGTAGAGAGACAGCAAGAGTGCCCTGGGTGCTCCGATTCCTGCAGCTGTTTGTGTCTCTATGTTAGTGTTCCTTCCCTCCCACACCAGACCCAGCCACGAGACCAAACTGTGTGAACAAATGGTACCAATGGTCCAGGGGCCGAGACGGAATCCCCCTAGACAGACCGGCCAAAGGGTCCTGTCCACGACTCTCTGGGTCTGTCAGAGCTGTAGGGAGGGGGAGGCAGAGACTGGGGGAGGGCTAGGCTGAGGGCAGGGGAGAGGCCAAGGGAAGAGGTGCTGAGGACAGGGGAGCCAGGCCTGGTTGGCCTTTGAAGGGAAGGCCTTCCTGGGGAGGACACTTTAATCGCCCCCAATTAAACCATTGCCGGAAGCTTTTAACAGCCCCATAAGGCCTTTCAAGGACTGCCCTTTTGTTAGGCACCCAAGCTGTTATGCAAAAAGAGAGTGGGCCTGGCCTGGACCACTCTCCCCAGGCCCCAAGGCCAGGTGGGCCCCAAATCCAAAGAAGCTGCTTGTTTGGGAATCAAAGACTGGGGCACCTGCTTTGATCTGGAAAAGCCCAGCCCTTCCCTGCCTCCCCCAGATCCAGTTTCCCTGCTGGGGGCATGGGGCTTTCTGTGCTTTTTCTTCCACAGTTTCCAGATCTGGGGCTGACTAGGCAAGATCCTGGGGTTCTGGAATCCAGCCCCTGTCTCTTCCTTCAAGGAGCAGGTCTGCTGAGATGGTGCAAACTTTCACTGCCCTTTTGAGCAAGTAAGCAAACAAGCCTGGCCTCACCTGCTCTTGGCTTTTCTGGGCCCTGTGGTCCTCAGATTGGTGTCACCTGAGAGCCTATTAGAAATGCAGACTTAGTGAGGATCTACTCTTTTAAAAAAATCTGTGATGTCTGAGAAGCACTGTTCTAGTGTCTTCCCCTTCCCGGGCCCCCTCCCCTTCAAAAGCAGGAGAAAATGTGAAAATGATATTAGCTATGCTACTAAATGGTGGATGATGGGCAATAGAAGAACCCTCTACTTTCCAAACTTTCTACCATGTATCATTTTAAATGACACAACAACAATAAAGTCCTTTCTGCAATAGCAGCTCCTGGAGGACCCCAAATGGCAGGCTTCCATTAGGTCATTTGGTCGACATCAAAACCCTTCATCCTTGGATAGGCCTGTTTCCACATCTGCTCCCTCATTTCATCCTCAGAACTGCCCACCAAAGGAAACAGAATAAGCATCCCCACTGTACAGAAGAAGAAACTGAGGACCAGGAAGGTTTGTGGACTGGTCTGAGTTAGTGGCAGGATTAGAGGGGAAACTCAAGAAAACCCATTGAGGGCCTCCCTACACTCAGGTTAAGCAGGGCCACCACAGACAGCTGCTAGTTGTGTGTGCTGGACAAAGGTGTCTGGCTCAGGGAAGTAGGAGCTAAAGTGCAGGCCCACTCCACACTTTAAAGCCAGTGTCCTAATGTGAGCAGGGCTGGAGGAATGGGAGCCTTTTTTGAATTAACATAAAAGTCTCACACAGGCAAACAGAAGCCTGGAGCTTCCGGAATTCCCCATTCCTTCCTCATCCTTTTCACAAAAGCTGCAGGTTATTGAGCACCTACTACGTGCCAGGAGCCAGGGACCAGACATCAGGGGCCAACCATGAGCATTTTTTTTCACCGTACCACTTAGTCCTCAGGACAACCCTCTGACTCATTCTTCCTGTTACCAGCTGTTTCTTCCGCTCCCTTCCTTGAAACTGGGTTCCTTGAAAACCAAACAAGACCCAGAGGACACTCCAGATGAATCAGATCCTGTCGGACAAAGGTCTCCCAGATCCCAGACAGGCGGCCTGCTGCAAACCACAGGGGTTGCTTTAGAAGCATTTTCTGGATGTTCTCAGGTCTTGAGCCTTCAGTCTCATCCTGAGGGCCAAGACCCACTTTGCTCCTCTTCAAGGTCCTGCAGAAAGGCTGGTGGAACATTTAGGACCTGATAGAGCTGTAGGCAGCATGTGAGGCAGACCGTGTGACTGAGAGGTTTGGAGCATGGGTCAGTCCGCAAACTTGGTCTGTAAAGAGCCAGTGCCTTAGTCTCCTAGTGTTGCTATAGCAAAGTACCACAAAGTGGGTGGCTTTAAAGAACTGAAATGTATCGTCTCACGTTCTAGAAGTTAGAAGTTCGCACCAGGGTACTAGCCATGTTGAGTCCTTCTGAAGACTCTGAGAATCTGTTCTATACCTCTTCTAGCTTCTTGTG
This sequence comes from Orycteropus afer afer, assembly GCF_000298275.1. NCBI lineage: Eukaryota > Metazoa > Chordata > Mammalia > Tubulidentata > Orycteropodidae > Orycteropus > Orycteropus afer. Next base: position 333,864 of record NW_006921711.1, on the reverse strand, counting down.
ACTCCCAGCAAGCCCTGGTGTTCTTGGCTTAGAGACACGTTTTCATATAGAGTCTCCCCCTTAGTGTCTCTGTGTCTGTCTTATAAGATACCACTCAGTCGTCTGGTATGACCTCAAGTCAATGTAACATCTTTAAAGAAAGACTTTGTTTCCAAACAAGGTCTCATTCACAGGTACAGGGGTTAGGACTCCCACCATATGTTTTGAGGGGCATAATTCAACCCATAATAGCTAGATAGTAAAATGTTTAGGCTCTGCAGAACATACAGTCTCTGATCTCTGTCCGAGCTTCTCAACTTTTCCATGATTGCACAAAAGTAGCCATACACAACACTTAAATGAGGAGTATGATTGTGCTCCAATCAAACTTTATTTATGGACACTGAAATTTGAATTTCTTATAACTTTCATGTGTGCCAAAATACTATTATTCTGTTGATTTATTTCGACCATACGAAAAACATTCTTAGGTGAAAACTATAGTTAGGTATTGAACTTCACAAAAACAGATGGCAGGCTGAATTTGGTCCAGGGACTGTAGCTTGCTGGCCCCTGGTTTAGATTATGGACTTTGAGGTCATCAGTCTTGAATTCAAATCTTGATTACTTCGCTGACCAACTGGTGTGACCTTGGGCAAGTTACTTGACCTTCTCTGAGCCTCTGTTTCCTCTGTAACATAGGGAGAGTGACGTCTCCTTCAGAGGTTAAATGAGATGAAGTGTGTCAAGCACTTGCTTCAGGGACTGGTGTGGAATAGGCACCCCCTGAATATGAGCAACGATGATTGCAAATGGCTGTTGGGAGATCAGTGGGAGGGGGCATGGAAGCTGCAGAGGTCAGGGGAGACTTCCTGGAGGGCATCTGGGGGAAGCTGGACCTTGACTGGGTATGAGACCTGTGATGATGAATGGGAAGGTTGGAGAGGTCAGGCCAAGGAATTGGGTCTTCATCCTGGGTCCAGAATGAACACTGAAGGCCTCGAAGAGGGGGGAATCCCTTCAGAGTGAAGCAAGGGAAGGTTCATCTGGAAGGACTGCTGGGGTTGGGAGGGAGACAGGATGGGCTAGGAGACATGTTATCGGGTCATTGGTGAGTCGAGGTGATTCGGAGCTAGGGGTAGGGGTGGGGTGTCTGTTGAGGAGAGTATTTTCATCAGTAGATGAAAATATAACCAGGTGTGTTTTGTTTTTAGTCACCTGGAGATACTAAACTAGTCCCTTTCTTTACTGCAGACACATTTCCAGGTTAATATGTGAGGGGCCACCTGGTGTTACGCTGGCCTGGCAGCTCTCCTCTGGGATCTACTGTCCCCACTCCAGCATGGAGCTGCCATGTTATCCTAGGCCCATTCCTTTTGCCCTAACACTGACTAGTCCACAGGCAGGTGCCTGAGCAAAGCTGAGCCATTCAGAGTCCTTCCCTGAGGAGTTGAAAGGGTTGGCAAACTTTGGGGTCAATGAGAATATGAGTAAGTTCCTCTCTAATGTTGGGGACAATAAGATGTGAACCTAAGGCCAGGCCAGCAGCTATGCTCCTTACCACGTGGGGGAAAGCCAGACAATCAAACAAACTGATCAGAACAAGGAGCAGAGATGAGTGAACTGATGAGAGTCCCACGGAAGCTTAGTGATTTGGTTCTTCCTCTTTCCTAAAACTAGCACGTGGTAAGTTTCTATCACTTGCACATCAAGAAAATTTCTGACCAAATGCATCATCACAACTTTCATATCCATCATTTACTGAATATTTGCTATGTGCTGGACAGTGATGGGCCAATGGTAGAATTCTCACCTTCCATGCTTGAGACCTGGGTTAGATGCCCAGGCAATGACCTGTCAGTAGAGGTTTTGTGTGTTGCATAGTGCCTAAGGCACTTGACTGCTAACCAGAAGGCTGGCGGTTCAAAACCACCAGCCACTCCTCAGAAGGAAGGTTGATGCTGCCTCGGAAACCCAAGGAGGGGTCGCTATGAGTCGGGGCCAACTTGATGGCACATAACAACAACAACAACAACATGATTCAGCAGAGCTTCCAGACTAAAATGGACTAGGAAGAAAGACCTGGCAATCTACTTCCAGATATCAGCCAATTAAACCTTATAGATCACAATGGTCTGATCCAAAATTGATCTTTGGAATGGTGTGGGACCAGGCAGTATTTCATTCCCTTGTACATAGGGTCACCATGGGTTGGGCTGACAACAACAACAGGCCTTACATCATCATTCAACATAATCCTCAGTTATTAGGCTGTGAGCTATGGGTAGTACTATTTCCATTTTACAGATGACAAAACTGAGGTTCCAACTTCACCTGAGACATAAATGGCATACTCCTGAAGCCTTGGGCCTGGGCCCTCTTTGATTCTCATTGAATCTCACTTTCTTCTAGGCAACTTTTCCCATCCTCATGTTTTTAATTCCATCTCTACGACTTCCAAATTTTTATCTAGACCCATTTTTAAGCTCAAGATTGATGTGCCTACTATACTGGCTGACTATTTGACATAGATATTTCAAACCACACTCAACCCACTACCATCAAGTTGATTCTGACTCATAGCAACCCTATAGGGCAGAATAGAACTGTCCTATAGGGTTTTCAAAGCTGTAAATCTTTATGGAAGCAAACTGCCACACCTTTCTCATGTGTAGTGGCTGGTGGGCTCAAACCGCTGACGTTTCAGTTGTGTGTCACCAAAACCCAAAACCAAACTCACGGCCATCAAGTTGATTCTGACTCACAGCCACCCCTACTGGATTTCCGAGGCGGTAAATCTTTATGGAAGTAGATTGCCCAATCTTCCTTCCGCAGAGTGGCTGGTGCATTTGAACCACCAACTTTCTGGTTGGCAGTCAAATGCCTTAGGCGCTATGCCACCAGAGCTCCTCCACTGTGTCACCAGGGCTCCTGACATTTCAAACACAGATCTTTAAAACTAAACCCTTGGTATTCCCCCTCCCATCAAATCTATCCCTTCCCCAATTTCCTCTTTCAGTCAGTGTCCCTACCCTCAACCCAGAAACCCACATCAGAAACCTGAGTTATATTTGACACCTTCCTCTCCTTCAACGTCCACAACCACCCTATCACCAAGTCCTGTTGTGCTACTCTCTAAGCCTGTCTTCACTCTGACCCCTTCTCTCCAGCTCTACAGACCCATCCTAGTCCTACCTCATCCCCTCTTCCCTGGAAGATAGTCTCTCCCTGGTCTCCGGAATCCACACCAAGCCATTAACCATGCAGCGGCTAGAGGCAGTTTTGAAACATAGCTCTAAATATGTCCCTCCACTTAAAACGTTAAGTGGCTCTAGTCCAAAGACTTTCCCAAGGCCTGTGTGGGAAACACTTTCTCCAATGTCCTCTTGAGTCTCACTTTTGCTTGCTCTCTATGGCTTCCCTTCAGTAGAATACCAAACTCTTTCTGCTATCAGGGCCTTTGCACATGCAGTTTCCACTCTCTGGACAATATTCTTCCTCTCTCTGTCTCCCCAGCTCATGTCATTCCAAGATATCCTTCAAGTTCTGGGTTAAGCCTTAGGGGTGCTTTCCTTGACCCTGTCTTCTCTATGTTGTTGTTGGTTGTAGTTGAGTTGATTGCTACTCATGGCGATCCCATGTCTTACAGAGTAGAACTGTTCCACAGGATTTTCTCGACCCAGAGTCTTAATAGAAGCAGATCACCAACCCTTCTATTCCATGGTATGCTGGGTGCATTCAAATTGCCAAACTTTAATTTAGGTTAGCAGTTGAGTGCAAACTATTTTGTGCTACTGACAGTATGCAGTGAGGAACCCTGGTGGCATAGTGGTTAAATGCTCGGTTGAACCCACTACTTGCTCCACAGGAGAAAGATGAGGCCATCTGCTTTTGTGAAGATTCCAGTCAGAATCGACTCGACAGCAGTGGCTTTGGGTTTGCTATGTTGTGTTGTTGTTGTTGTTGTTGTTTGCTGTCGAGTCGGCCCTGACTCATAGCGACCCTTCCTTGGGTTTCCGAGGCAGTATCACTACAGAAGTAGGATTGCCCAACCTTCTTTCCGAGGAGTGGCTGATGGGTTTGAACCGCCAGCCTTCTGGTGAGCAGTCAAGTGCCTTAGGCACTATGCTACCAGAGCTATAGTGCTCAATAATCAATTAAGTGTTTGGGTATGGTATATTTAATGTTTGTCTCCCTTGCTAGACTACAACTCTCAGGGCAGGGATCAGATCTGGCTTATTTGTTATTTTATCTGTGGCACCCAGCATGGTATTGGATACAGAACAGGTGTGCAGAAACATTTGCTGAACGAAAGAGTGAGTGACAGAGGTTTGGAGAGGACCCATGACTTGCCATGGGTCACAGTACTTGGGGGATCCTCGACATCAGCCTCAGTCTCTTGGGCTCTGAAGTACATTGTGTTAACTTCTGTGCAATGTTGGCACCACCACAGGAACCAGGAAGGAAGAGGCAGAGGAGCCAGGGCCTTAGACTCACCAGAAAGGATGCAGAGAGCAGGAGGGGGAGGGGAGACCAAGCTACAAGGATGGGGCCTGGATACTAAATGCAATAAGGGTAGAAGGGGTTATTTTTGGGTACTGGGGCACAAACATCTTTTCAAGACAGAACCTGTTCAAGACCAAAGTGATTTAGGACCATAGCCCTCTATAAATATGAACTCATCATTCCTCAGGGGTAAGGGGAGGAGGGAGACGAAGCTTGCCCACGAATGGAGCCCTTTCACACCAGGCACTGCACTGTGAGCTTTGCCTGTGTTGCCTCATTTAATCCCCTGTCTGCCAGGCAAGGCAGGGATTATCTCTTGTTACAGAAGAAACAGAGCATCAGAGAGTGCCCAAAGTCACCCAGCTAGAAACTGTCAGAATCGGGATTTGTATCTGGAACTTGAGTCTAAGAAATCAAGCTATTTGGGAAAATAAGTCCAGAGAAGAAAATGGCAGGACTGGGAGAAGTAGCCACAATGCCATGTTCTGCCATCACTGAATCCCTGCAGCCACCCGAGGGGACGTGTATTTGTAATCCCAAAGGCTTTTTACAGGAAGCCAAGAAGCCTTTCTGTGCAACCCCTCCCAGGCTGGCGCCTCCCTCCCTCTGGGATTTCCCCCGCACATCTTCCATCTGAAAAGGAGTTTAGGGCCTCAGTTGGATCCCGCTGGGGCCCATCAAATCCTCAGCACAGGGATGCAGAGTAAAAAAGCTGGCCTGCTGGGGGTGAGGGGTAGGGGTTGGGGGCACTAGGAAATCCCCTCAGAGCCTGGCCTTGAGCATTGGATTTATTTTTTGGTTTTGATTTTTTTTCCCCATAACCCTTTTTATTCATGTTACAGTCAAACAAAAAAATCAAACTCACTGCCATCAAGTTGAATCCGACTCAGAGCAACCCCTCTTTGGGTTCTGAGGCAGTATCTCTACAGAGGTGGATTACCCCGTCTTCCTTCACTTATGTATAAAACCTACCCATTGCCATTGAGTCAGTGAGCCTGTAGGACAGAGTAGAACTGCCCCATAGGGTTTCCAAGGCCATAAATCTTTACAGAAGCAGACTGCCTCATCTTTTTTCTGCAGAGCGGTTGGTGGGTCCAACTGCTGACCTTTTAGTTGGTAGTTGAATGCCTTAAGCACAGCACCACCAGAGTTCCTTCACTTTTGTATAACTCTTTTAAAAAAAAATTAACATCATACACACACACACACACACACACACAAGCTCTAGTAGCGTAGTGCCTAAGGCACTTGACTGCTAACCAGAAGGATGGAGGTTCAAACTCACCAGCCACTCCTTGGAAGGAAGGTTGGGCAATCTACTTCTGTAGTGATACCGCCTCAGAAACCCAAGGAGGGGTCGCTATGAATCCGGTCCAACTCTACGGCACATAACAACAACAACAAATAAACACACACACACACACACACACACATATATGCATACATACAGGTTGATTCTGACTCATGTTGACCTCATGCATGTCAGACTTGAATGGTAGTCCATAGGATTTCAATGGCTGATTTTTTTTTTTTAAGTATATCACCAGGTCTTTTTTCTGAGGTGCCTTTGGGTAGATTTGAACCTCCAACCTTTTGGTTAGCAGACCAACACATTAACTGTTTGCACCATAGCCCTCTATAAATATGAACTGCTTGGGACAATTTTATGTGTGTATAACATGGGGAATGTAATTAATGTCACTGAATTGTACACTTAAAAAAATGGTCAAAATGGAAATTTTTTTTGTTATATATATGTACCACAGTAAAATTGAAAGGAAAAAAAGCAAACTAACAACCTATGAGGCAGGTACTATTATCACTCCATTTTTGTAAATGGGGAGATTGAAGCAGGAGTTCAGTAACCCAGCAGTAACTGACAGAGCTGGGATTTGATTCCAGGTGGCCTGTCTCTGCATTCTGTGCTCTGAAGTGCTCTGGAATCCCTATGCTCTGCCAACGAACCTCTTTTTATTTTTTTGGTGGAAAAGATCTCTGAAAGTCCTGCTTTTTCCAGTCCCCAGCTGGGCCTCAGAAGATAACTGGTCCCTTCTTTTCACACGTGTCCAAAGTTTGTTTACCTCGAGTGAGCAAGCGGCCGCCCTAAACAAAGGGGATGCGGGCAGAGATAACCCAATCATTCCAGCCCGGCTGGGCCGTTGAGGGGCTGGGATTGAACCCAGCCTGCTTTGAGGCTGAGCTGCGCGGCAAACGGCCGAATTGACTGTGGTGGCCTGGCCACCTTGCTGTTTGTTGCAAAACAATGAGTCAGGCTGGGGACAAGGGAAGGGGAGGTCAGAGAGTGTGGGTGGAGGGGCCTCTCCCTCTCTGCCCAGCTTCAGGCCCGGTAAGCCTTTCTCAAGGTGGGTTCTGTCCACCTCCACCTTCCCAGCCCTTGGTCCTTAGAAGGCTCAACCAATTTCCTTTTTTGATGTTTGGTTGTGATAGGAAAATATTGAAAAATAGAAAGTGCCCGAGACAGGAAAACACTCGGAGAGCTGAAACCTGAAACCTGGAGGCCAGGGCCAACACCCCAGCCGGGAGGTATCCGAGCCAGGATTCCACCCCTGGGCTCCTTCCCGGACATCTGGCAATAGCCCATGATGGCACCTTAAGTCCTGGCCAGTGGAGATGAGCCCTGGAGGCCTAGGGCAAGTGGTGACCAGTTCAAGGTCACACACAGGTGCTAATGGTCTGGATGGTGGGGGAGAGACTGTGGAAAGGCCTAATAGGTTCTGGTTACTAGAGAGGAAGAGCTTGCTTGGAATGTGGACCTGGTTTTTTATTAGCCTTGATGAGGGAACATGCCCTTTCACCCCTATGTGGGGAGAGCCCCTCACCAGAGGTGCATTCTCTTGTGGAAAAATTCTCTACTCTGGCATTTACCAGATGAACCAAGGTGGCTGCCTCAGAAGATCCGATTGGGCCATGGTGGGCTCCACAAGCCACTCTATTTCTCTCCTGGTCCTGGCACTTCTTGGCCCATTCTTCTCACTTATGTAGGAGAGAGAGTGTCTTCCCCCATGTTGAGAACAGACAGAGGGAATTTGCTTGAGGTCACAGAGCAAATTCATTCATTCACAAAAATATTGTTGGGCTGCTACTGAGCCTGACACTGCAAGGAGGGGTTGCTGAGTTGGGTCTGACTTGATGGCACATAACAACAACAACAACAACAACAACAGGAGTGTACTAGGAAGGGAAGTGGCAGAGGAGGGTGTTCTAGGTATGAGAGAACCAAATCTGTGAACCCCTGGGCCCCCTTTTCAGACTCTACCCCTTAATCTATAGAGCCACTCAGTCATCATTACTAAGCTCCCATGATGGCAAAACACTGAGCTGAGACATGGTGGAGGAGTTGAAGAGAATACAAAGGCAATGATCACATGATATCTGCCCTCAAGAAAATTCCTTGGCCAGCGGAGAAGCCATAACCATTGTTCTTGTGATGATGAGAACAGCTAACAAATGCTGGGTGCTCCATTGTGTATTCCTGTGTGGAGTGCTTTGTGTACCTTATTTGATCCTCATAAGACCTTTATGATATTGATACTTTTAAAATTCTCATTTATAGAGAGGAAATAGAAGCTTAGTAACATGTCTTAGTTCATCACCTGGTAGGGCATGGAATGAGAATCTGCACCCAGGGTCCTGATGGCAGAGCCTGAGGCCTTAACCACTGTGCTCACTCTAGTTGGGGGAGGCAAGCAGCTGTTGTTGCCTTGATTCCTGGGCCAGGTAGCCAAGATTTAATTAAGTAAGCAATAGGGAGCCAGCAAAGGCTTTTGAGGAAGGGTATGACACAATCTGATCTATGTTTTGGAACAATAATGCCAGAGACCGCTTTTGAGGACATATTAAAGGTACAAAGCAAAGGAGGATGGCTGTTGTAATGTCCTGATAAGAAAGGGTGAAGGCTGAGTGGCACAGTGAGGATGCGGAGGAGGAGAATTGCTCAGAGAAGAGGAAGACCAGCCCTCAGTGCTGCCTTGGCTTCATCTTCAAAGAGTAGTACTTGTTTGACCTATTCTGACAGCTGCTGCCTATGATTCCCAGGCAGTGGTCATTCATCCAACAAACATCACTGAGCAGAATCATTCAGCCTTGGTATACAACAGGGGTGCAACTTAGTCCCTGCCCTCTGCTCAGAGTTTTGTGCAATAATCCTCAGATAGTTAACATCATACATACTGCATTCTGCCTAACATCCCACAGCTCCAAGAATAGAGGGGTTTTGATTTCAACCCTTCTTTAATTATTTAGACATAATCTTTTCCCTACCATCATCTCTCTAAGGTTCCTGGAAGACTCTGAGACTCATCTATCTTCTTACATTCCCCACAAGACCATGTACAAGACTGAGTATTCATTTTGTCTTTGCTGAGATTAATTAGTCTCAGAGGGAGACAAACTGTGCTATGCAGCCGCAGTCTGACCTTGAATCCAGACCACAATTTCCTTAATCTATTCAGGCTGTTTTCAAAAGGTGATGTTGGGCCCAGAGTCTCTTTTAAAGTGTGAAGCTGAGTGAGTCCTGTGAGAGCAGGACCCTGGTATTGGAGGCCCAGTAATGCCTACAATACCATGGGATACCATTGTTGAGCCTTTAAGGCCACAGCCCGGTATTGAGAGGGCATTGTATCTGAAGGCTGACAGTCATACCAAATAAGCTAGTCAGTACAAGATATCTGGAACTAAAATTTGAACTAGATGATGAATAAGGGGGTCCTTGTGAAGGTGAGGATGGGTATCTTTTATTACTGTGAGCTCACTACCCTAGACTTTGACTGTTGAGGCAGTTTAAGTATAGCCAGGCCTGAATTGAGGAAGGGAGGGATCTTTGTGAGGTTATTCCTGCCCTTTGGGGGCTTTAATGCAGGTAGCTGGAGTATGAAATGGAGCAGGGGCTGGGAGCCTTGTGTGAGAACCAGTTAAGGGAGATCCAGAATGTTGGCATGTGATTTGGGGGCTGGTTCTTTTTTTTTTTTTTTTCCCAATGTTAGCCCTCAAAAATAATAAATGCAATAAATGCAAAACACGTATACTGTTTCTGAATATTTATTTATTTTTGTCATCATAATCCAAAGGAATCATCCCCCTTTAAGTTCTTTAAGTTTATTGAATTCTTTTAGGGATCCTGGGTGATAAATATGGGTGACATACTTGGTTGCTAACTGAAAGTTTGGAGATTCAACTTTAACCAGACGTGCCTCAAAAGAAAGATCTGGTGATCTGCTTCCAAAACAAATCAGCCATTGAAAACACTGTGGAGCACTGATCTACTCTAACACACATGTGGTCCTTGGGGGTTGGAATTTGCTTGATGGTAACTTTTTTTTTTTTTTTTTTTTTAAGTTTACTGATCTCAGGACATTTTTTTCTGTGAAATAAAATTGCTTGTTAGGAATACCATGAACTCTTCATAATTAGTGGTCACAGCTACCAAGGGTGTGAAAACCTCTCGAATGTACTCCCTCCACTGTAATCTCCCAGTTCAATAATACCTCTTTGCTGGTTCAGTGGTCATTGGTGATCCTTCTATAGTTTTCTCCACATTTTTTCTTTTAACTCCCTGGGGATTTTTTTTTTGAGGGGGTCCTTGGATGTTTTTATTTCCTCTTTGCCCTTTCTTAGGATTTACTAAAGCCCTCTGGAAGTTTCAGCTGCCTCAGCTGTGTGTGTGTATGTGTGTGTGTGTGTATGTGTGCACACGTCTGTCTGATCTTGGGCAAGGTGATGGGGGAAGGGGTGCTGGGGGAGGGACCAAGCATGATTGATTTCAGGAAGTGAAGGATTCTAATGCTTTGGGTTTTAGTGAGGGGTGCTCTGTCTTCCCCTCTCAGACCCTGTCCCAGGAGCATGGTTGCCTAGGTCATAGCTGGTTCTATTTCTTCCTTTTATTTCTGGCAAAAGCTGCTGGAGGGGAGTTCCCCTTCTCTGTTTGTTTTGGTTTTGTTGTTTTCTTAAAGAGAGGAAGGAAAACCATCATCACTTTTTCGGTTTTGCGAACAATAAAGGCAGTCAGAGAGGATGTTCCCTGGGCTGGGGTTGTAGGGCTGGGTAGCTGCCACGCACCCTCTCGCTGACACCTCTTCCTCCTCCCTCCTTTGTCACACTGAGGCTTTGAGATTCTGGAGTCCCCCAGAACACAAATCAGCCCTGCTGTGTAGGGTCAAGTTTAGGTGCTGACTCTGCCTTTTAATAGTTTTTAACCTCTCTGGGCACATCTGTAAAAATGGGAGCCATGAGATCTACTCTACAGTGTTGCTGAAATTCAAAACAAACAAAGAAAAATACTAACTTGTAAAAACATGGTGCTGGGCACACAGTAAGTTTGCCAGAAATGTGTTTGCTTCCTTCTGTTGGGGGCTCTCCCTTCAGCCCAGAAGTGGGGTGGGGCGTCCCGACTAACACAGGCTGAGCCCTCCTGCTCGTCCATAGCAGGCTTCTTCCCCAGGAGGACCTGGAGTAAATGGCAGGTAAGGCTGGGCATCTCTCTTGGTTCCTGGGATTGTCCCTACTCTGCGAGGAGACTTGCCCCTGAGTTTTTACTAGCCCCTAGTCCCTGAAGCTCCATGGCTCACTTGGTTCTATCTTCTGGGACCAGCTCCTACAGCATTGGGGCAAGCCCCCTTCTTTGAGAGTTAGAAGGCAGGAGAAGGGCTTCCTTGACCAGACAGAATGGGAACCCTACCCAGCTCATAGTGTCCTCTCCAGAAGAGTCCTTGGCCCCAGTGTGCTTGGAAACTTGGCCAAGACTGGCCCTCTCTCAGCCCCCAGTGTTTTAGTCTGTAAAGTGGTGGGATTGTTTCAAGCAGAGGTTCCTGAACTTTTTGAATACAAACTTTTTTTTAATAGAATCTAAACATTTCGTGACCGGCTTCCTGCTGTCCATGATTATTACTGTTGTTAGGTGCTATCGAGTAGATTTTTGACTCATAACGACCCCATGTGACTGAGTAGAACTGCCCATAGGGTTTTCTTGGCTTTCATCTTTATGGAAGCAGATCACCATGTCTTTTCTCCCGTGGAGCAGTGGGTGGGTTTGAACTGCCAACCTTTTGGTTAGCTGCCAAGCTTTTACCTCAGTGCCATCAGGGCTGTTTCTCCATAGTAGTTGTATTCTTAATATCCTTTGAGAAAAAAAATACAAATTACAATATGCAAGTATATATTCTGTAATGGTTTTAAATGAGTCCAATAATCTTGTCTAGTAATCTCTATATACAGTTGAAAATTTGTCCCCTTATATGGAAGATATCAGTTTGTAGATGATGCTTGATACATAAGGAGGTTTGAGTCTTTTTGGGAGCCCAGAGTCTCTGAAGCCACCAATAGCCCTGGAATTGGATGATTCTTCCTTGGTTTTCCTGGGACTGACCTACAGCCCCCTAATAGGCAGTGATAGGCCCAAGTACTAAAGTCTAACAATGACTAACAAGAATGCCACTGTGCAGAGTGATTTTTCCTCAACACTTGTGCACTGAAAACAAGTGCCTGGGCTTGAATTCTCATTCTGCCACTTACCAGCTCTGTGACCTGGGCATGCCACTTAACCTCTCTGGGGTCCAGTTCTGTCATCTGTAAAACGAGAGTGATGATAGTATGTGTGAGAATTACACAGGATAATGAATGCATAGAATTTAGCATAGGACATCAAAGCCAAACCAAACTCACTGTCATTGAGTTGATTCTGACTCATAGCGACTCCCATTGGGTTTCCAAGGTAGTAAATCTTTACAGAAGTAGATTGCCCTATCTTCCTTCCATGGAGTAGCTTGTGAGTTTCAACCACCAACCTTCTGGTGAGCAGTCAAATGCCTTAGGTACCACACCACCAGAGTTTCTTTTACAGTCAGTGCTTAATAAATGTTACATTTAAAAGCAAAAATAATCTCAGTTGCTGCTGCTTGCCATCATGTGGGCTGGTGTTGTCCTTTCTGTAATGGGCTCCTTTGTCCTGCCAATCCTTCAAGTGCAACCTTCTCCAGCGACCCCTCCTGGCTTCTGTACCCACCTCACCTCGGCTTCCCTTTGTCTACCTGTCTTCAGCATGCCAAGCTTGCCTTGCTTGCCCAGCAAACCCTTCTTGTGTTACTCCCTGTAGGGCCCCTTCCCTCCAGGGCAGCAGGATTCCAGGCTTCCCTCACTGTTGTTTGGCCAGGCCCAGCCCCACTCCTGCTCCAGCCCCCTCCATCCCAGGCCCAGCTTCTGCTGGGGAAGGGCCAGCCAGTGGGGACCTAGTGTTGGTTCCAACAACATGAAGGGAGGCACACGGAAAAACTATAAACCAGAAGGCTGAGTAGGATGTTTGTCAAAGCAGAACAGATCTGCGGCCAGGGACATGGAGGGAGTGTGCAGGGACTTGAGCGGAAGCGGGCATTTTGGGGGAGAGGGGATGAGCACTGAGGAGCTGGCATGGGCAGGGCAGGAAGGAGGCCCATTAACACTTCGGCCCCAACCGCTCTTCCTCCGGCACCTCGGCCAGGGTGCACACAGGCACATTTGTCCTGCTCTCACTGTGGCACTGTGTTCCCAGCACCCCTGCCCCCAGCTCCAGGTGGGCGGTGTTGCCTGGGTACAAATGCCCTTTATGGATGGGCAGTGCTGGAGGAAGGCAGCACCTCCTCTGGCTGGGACCACTCCCCAGAATTCAGCATTGACACTGGGCTGCCTCTCTCCTGGCTACGCAGGCATCCAAGAAGCCTGGTCACATGTATGTGGGGGCATGGCTTTGTCCCAGGGGACTCCAACTGTGGGACACATCCCTGGAGAAGGCAGCCAGGTTTGGAAGACCAGAGTCCCTCCAAGTGAGCCTTCCCTCCAAGGTCGGTGCTGGAGCACAGTCCCCTGCTGGTACCTCCTGGATGAGAGGTGCATTCTCCCTGAGGGGCTCTCGAGGAGGATGCAGCCTGGTGAGGCCCACAGAGGAGACAGGAAGAAGGCAGACCCCAGTTACCCCTAGTGGCCTACCCTCTACAATCCCAGGGAGTATGGGCCTTAATCAAGCATCCAGGGGCAACGTGACCATCGCTCCCATGGAGTCCAGACCCTCCTTAGCCCCAAAGTTTGTTCTTAGAGGGGTGCCTAGTGCTCTTCCTAAGCCCAGTGGGTGACAGAAGTCACACATTTAACAGAAAAATCCTCCTGTCAGGGCTGACTGAACTTTCCTGGCCCATTCACACATATCCAGGCCTCTCTCCCCACTCCAAGGCCCTCCTGGGTATTTATTTAACTGTCTTTTGCCCATCTAATCCAGTTGACAGGTGCAGGCACATGCTGGCTGCTCACCAGCACCCCCTGGAGATGGCTCAAGGACCTGCATCCTCCCTGCAGTGAGGGCCCACTGAACTGCTCCAGTGGAGGTGGAGGTGGGAAGGAGGAAGAACTCTGAGCTCTACTGTGTGCTTCCCAGACCTCAGGCTCCAGAATGTGGTGACCCCTTCCCTGCAGATATCGAGGTCCTTTTAAACATGGGAGACTGAGGCTGGGGACATGACTGACTTTGTCTTTGAGGGTTTACAGTTTAGCTGGGACTAAGGTCATGTGGGCAGAGCTCAGAATGGGGGACAGCCTACCATGGTGGTAGAGGGACATTCTCTCTGGGGTGCCTGAGCAGAGTCCTTCCTGGTGGTGGTTGGCAGGCCCTATCCTCCTGGTGTCCCCTTCTCTCCAGCTGGGTGCTGCAGGGTGAGTGAGAGAGTGAGAGGCTGCATGACCCTCCCCTTCCTCCTTTCCTAGGCCAGGTACTCTGTCTGCTCTGTGGAGCTTCCTTTTCCCCTTGATCTAGCTGCTCCTGTGAATGTGACATTGCCCCCAGTCACAGGCGCCAACGCTCAAGTGTATCTCCAATCCTCTGGCCCAGCTGAGGGAAATGTTACTGGAGTGTACAACACTGGCCTCCAGCGACCATCACAAACCCAAGTCTGTTCACATCCCGAAAAGCTGGTGGCTAGGCTGGCTGTCCAGACATAGACACCTCCACCCCCATATAAGCACACAGACAGAAACATTTCCTCTACTCCCAGCACCCACCTCCTCCAGATACTCACAGCATAGACACACCCCTCAGACACTTCAAGTGCAAAGAATCTCACCAACTTTCCTCTATACCTTTCATGGCACAGATATAGAAAACACCCACATATGCCCCACAACCTCCCAGACTCAACTGATGAACACATAGCACCTCCCCCTCAGAAGTTTTCCTCTAGTACCCAACCTCACAGACATGTATGTGCCCACAGCCCCCTTTACAGATTCCCCTCCTGGCTTCATCCACATAAAGAGGCAATATCACACACTCAGAGATAACAACTGTGTCAGAGACCTGTATAACACTCTTGTATAGGGTGTGTGCGGGAGAGAGAGAACGCACAAGTGTGTGGGGCAAGCAAAGCCTAGAGGAAGAGAAGGAAGGAAAGGCTCTGTGACTCACTTCCAGCCTAACAATGCCACATCGCAGTGCCTCAGGGGGTGGGGGGAGGCCCATTTATCAACACAGCCATGGTGTTGCCATGGTGGGATGTTAAAGTGAGGGTCTGTTCCCAGGCCTCTTGGATAAGGGAGGTGAGCCCCCATCCAAAGACAGTTTGGGGGTGTGAACTGAGCATTCCAGATCCCCCAACTAACTTTCTTGTCCCTGGGTACCTATCTCTAGGCACGCGGCTGCTCTCCTCATTCCTGACCATGCAAAATCCCAGAGTGGCTTGCTTCTTTCACCCCTGCCCCCACCATTCACAGCCTGGCCCACTGCTAATCTCTAGGATCCCACATTCACCACCAAAATGCTCTCCATTAGCCCCTGCACATACCATCCTCTGTCCCACCTCCAGGCCTTCATCAAGCTATGCCCTTTGTCTAGAGTGCTGGCTCGTTCAACCCATACTTGTCCTCTCCATCTCTCAGACCTCAGCTCCTTCCCTGACTTTACTTCCTGGCCCCGAGCTCTGCTTGCTCCAAATCATGGTTCCTTTTCCTATTTTCTGGGCAGTGAGCAGCATCCTCCTACCAGCTAGACTAGGAGCTCCTTTAGGCAAGCTCTGGAATCCTTCAGTCTCTAGAAACTCCCTACCCCAAACCACAGACCACAACCAGTACCAGCTGTCAAGGAGTTGGCTCCAAGTCATGGTGACCCCACATGTGTCAGAGGGAACTGTGCTCCATAAGGCTTTGTTTTTAATATTTTATTGTGCTTTCATTGAAGGTTTACATAACAGTTTAGATTCCCTTTCAACAATTTCTACACAAGTTGTTCAGTGACATTGATTACATTTTTCACAATGTGTAAACATTCTCATTGTTTTCATTCTGGTTGCTGTGTTTCTATTCATTTAGTTTCCCTGCCTGTTTACATTCTCATCTTTGTTTTTAAAGTGATTGTTGATTGTTTGGTCTCATATAGGTGATTTTTTAAAGGAGAATAGTACTTATAGGTGTTATTCATTATTTTTTGAGTGAATTAGTTATTTAGCTACAAGGTGACTTCAGAGGTTAGTTTTGTTTCAAGGTGTGAATAGTATCTTAGGGCATTAGTCTTGGGGAATCCACCAGTCTCAATCAGTCCAGTAGGCATGGTTTATTTTCATTTTGTTTTTGTACGAATTTGAGGTTCTGTTCCACTTATTTGTCCTATTCTCTCATTATCTAGCTATTGTGGCCCTTATTAGAACAGCTAGTGGTGGTAGCCTGGCACCATCTACTTCTTCTGGTCTCAGGGTAGATGAGGCCGTGGTTTGTGTAGACTATTTGTCTTGTGGACTGGTTTCCTTTTTGAGTCATTGGTTTCCTTATTTCTCTTTTGCTTTAGACAGGTCGAGACCAATAGTTGCATATTAGTGGCTACTTGCAAGCTTATATAACCCCAAACACTATTCACCAAACTAGGATGTAGAATTTAACTTTATGAGCTATGTTATGCCAGTTGCCCAAGATGTTCCATGAGGCTATGGTCCTAATCCTTCAAACTCAAAAATCTAACCCTTGAGGTGTTTGGTTATGCCAAAGAAGTATCTGTAACTGTGGCTCCTATGTGTTTTATTATATATGTGATTACATGTGCATATGGTCACATAGATGCATATACATACGTATTACTCATATATACACACATATATACCTATCTCTACAAACATATACTTACATACAAGCATATATATACCTGCACATATATTTTTCGGGTTGTTTTGGCTATTGTTTCAAAATTATATATTGTTGTTGTTAGGTGCCATTAAGTTGGTTTTGACTCACAGCGACCTCATATACAACAGAACGAAACACTGGCCAGTCCTGTGCCATCCTCAAATTGTTGCTATGCTTGAACTCATTGCTGCAACCACTATGTCAGTCCATCTTGTTGAGGGTCTTCTTTTTTGCTGACTCTCTACTTTACCAAGCATGATGTCCTTCTCCAAAGACTGGTCTCTCCTGATAACATGTCCAAAGTACGAGAAGCAAAGTTTTGACATCCTTACTTCTAAGGAGCATTCTGGCTGTACTTCCTCTAAGACAGATTTATTCATTCTTCCAGGAGTCCATGGTGTATTCAATATTCTTTGCCAATATCACAATTAAAATGCTTCAATTCTTTTGCAGTCTTCTTTATTCATTGTCCAGCTTTCACATACATATGAGGCAATTGAAAATATCATGGATTGGTTCAGGTGTACCATAGTCTTCAAAGTGACATCTTTGCTTTTTAACACTTTAAAGAAGTCTTTTTTTCTTTTTTTTAATTAGGACTTGGGTGAAGATTTACAGAGTAAATTCACTTTTCATACAGCAGTTCACATATACTTTGTCTCATGTCATTGACCAAAATTTACAATG
>NW_006921711.1:283228-308810 GCF_000298275.1 Orycteropus afer afer | reverse complement strand
TTATCTTCTGTGTCTGTGTTAATTGGTTTCCCTTTTCTTTGTTGAAGAGGGTCTGTGCAATCCTTCTGCCTAGTCCGCTATCTTGCCCCGCCTCTCCTGCACCGACTCTGTGTATTCTTTCCATCTTCTTTTCATGTTTCCTGCATCATCCAATATGTTGCCCATAAAATCCTTCAGTATTGCAGTTCAAAGCTTGAGTTTTTTCTTCAATTCTTGCAACTTGAGAAATGCCAAGCATGTTCTTCCCCTTTGATTTTATAACTCCAGGTCTTTGCACATTTCATTATAATACCTTGTCTTCTTGAGTGGCCCTTAGAAATCTTCTGTTCAGATCTTTTACTTCATTCTTCCATTTGCTTTAGCTACTCGCCATTCAAGAGAGCAAATGATAGGGTCTCTTCTGACATCATTTTAGTCTTTTCTTCCTTTCCTGTCTTTTTAATGTCCTTTTGCTTTCTTCATGTCTGATGAAGAAAATTATATATTACATATGCCATAGCAATTACCAACAGGTCCTTTTTCTTGTGCACTTTTTAGTGACATTGTTTACCGTCCATCCAGCTGGGTACACTTCACCTCATTCAGTGTTACTTTTCCCAATCACCAAAAATAACAAATGTCTATTATCTAGAGAGTGAATCCCCTTCCCCGTGCCTCCATCTCCATAGGGTTTTCAGTGACAGAGTTTTTCGAAGTAGTTTACCAGGTCTTTCTTTCCGGCATCTCTGGGTGGACTCCATTGGCCAACCTTTTGGTTAGCAGCCAAGCATGCACCCCCCACCCAGGGGCTCCTGGAAGCTAGCCAGTGTTCAATAAGGTCTTGAGAGAAGGATAGTAAGGGACCAAGATGGTCTGAAGGGGCAAGATGAGCTCTTTTAGCATCTCTGCCCATAAGAGGTCACTCACTGATTTCTCTCTGGACTTGACTCTCTGGGTAGGGCCCCTCCCATTCCATAGGTCACAGAGGCAGGGCTGGGAGGATTTCTCACTGGGTCCCACCCTGCAGCAGAGCCCAGGAAAACAGCCACCACAGACCCAGAGGGCAGGGCAGGGCTCACCTACTGAGCATCAACTTGGTGCCAGGTCTGTGCTACCTTTTCACAAGAGCTTACTTATCCCCCCAATAGTACCATGATGTGCATGTTCTCATTACCTTCGGTTTATGGTCAGGGAAACTGAGGCCAATAGGGACTACCCGCTGGTAAGTGGCAGAGCTAGAACCAAAGCTCAGCCTGCTGAGCCCCAGAGCTAGTGGTCTTCCTACTTTATAGCTGCTGGGCTCCCCAGGCCCCAGCAGCCTCTGCTTGGCTCCAGTTTTGCCTGCTGAATCTCACTGGTCTCTGACCTCGAGCTTTGCTGTTTCCTTTGCTTGAAACTCCTCCTGTATCGGCCTCTGTTGCTCCTCCCTCACCCTGCCCATTTACCTGACTTCATATGCTTTAACTTGCCCCTGGAGCAGAATTAAGTTGGCTGGTGGGAAAGGGTATTTCTCTTTGCTATTTTTCATCAGGGAGCCAGGCTTAGCACACAGTTCTGAATGTGGCAGTCTTTTCTTAAACCCGGGCTCAGAATCTCGACAGGAGCCTTGTTTTCCCTCCCTTGGCACTAGCAGAGGCCGTGCTCACAAGAGACTCTCCACGTCTGTTGGTGACTCTTTTTCTGTCTCTCACAGGCACACACACACACATATACATACCATAGCTGCCTTGCCTTCAGAGCTTACAAAATCCCCATTGCAAATAATGATGGAAAAACCAGGTAGTGGGTGCCGGGAAATGCATGGGGCAGACTCTTCTTGTGGCATAAACTCAAGTGTGTGATCTCAGTCTGCAGATAGCATATAATTATTTGGTAATAAATAGCATTCCAGCCCCAAGCCAGCTTTTTTTTTTTTTTTTTTCCCTTCTCTTCCATGCTCCATGCCAGACCTCCAATGTCCCAGTGATGGACATGAAATATAGTTGCAATTTTCATGCCTAACCAAAGTCAAGGTTGGATTCCTAGATGAGTTCAATTTTGCTAGAAGATAAGGAATGATCCAGATTCTTGTGGGCTGAGGCTCTTGGGGGGCATTCTCGGAGAGGAGGAGATGAGCAGGATTTGGTTGAAAAGAGTGTGACTCTTTGCCACAAGGTGGCTTTGGTGGCCCAGTTGGGAGTGGCAGTTTGTACAGTTGGGGATGGGCCTGACCTGCCTTATGTAGGCTTCAGACACAGAGTTAGGAACACAGGCCTGCAGGATTGCAGTGAAGTATGGCCATGTGTCTTGCTTTGGCCAATGAAATGTGAGGATATGCCACTTCCAAGCAGAAATAAGAGCTAATGTGTAAATCCTCATACCCCTTCTCACTGGCCATGAGACCATGAAAGCTGTTGTTGATGTAAAGCTTCCTTCAGCCTGGATCCCTGAGCAAGGAAAACACAGTTCAGAAGCTCCCTGGTGTGCTGCAGTGCTCACTTGCTGTTGTTATTATGTGCTGTCGAGTCAGACCCGACTCATAGCGACCCCTCCTTGGGTTTCTGAGGCAGTATCACTACGGAAGTAGTGTTCACTTGGCATGAGAAAAACAAATATTTACTGTTTCAAACTGCCAATATGCTGGTATGTTTGTTATGCAGCACAAGCTGGCTCATCCTGCCTGAGACACCTACCTTATAGGGTTGATGCCACTACCCCTCTGTCAGTTTGCTGTACTGTGGTGGCTTGCATGTTGCTATGATGCTGGAAGTTATGCCACCAGTCTTTCAAAATACCATGGTAGACAAGTTTCACTGGACCTTTCAGACTAAGATAGACTAGGGAAAAAGGCCTGGTAATCTACTTCTGAAAATCAGCCAATGAAAACTCTATGGAGCGCAGAATATTGTCTGAGACTTTGACTTGCTTACTTTGGACACATCATCATGAGGGACCCATCACTATAGTAGGTCATCATATTTGGTAAAGTGAGGGCCATGAAAGTGAGAGAAAAACTCAATGAGATGGATTAACACAGTGGGAGCAATTGTGGACTCAAACACAAAGTCATGAAGACGGCACAAGACTGGACAATGTTCCGTTCCGTTATACATAAGATTGTCATCAGTGGGAGCTGACTCAAGGGCAACTAGCAGCAATGACATAGGGTTCATGAAGGGATTCAAGAAATAATACATGTGAAATGCTTACACAGTGCTTGCTCCTAGATATGCTGGCTGCTGCTTCTTCCTCCTTCACGTGTCGTTCTAATGATTGTTCCCTTTTTTAGAACACATTGAACCAAGTCACAAACGTTTACCCAGGCCCACTAAGTGTCTGGTGCAGGAGCACAGAGGTGGTGGAGGTGAGAGACAAATATTCAAATAGCTATCACACTATATGCTAAGTGCTATGTTACTGGTATGAGTCCAGAGCCAAGTAAGCCCAGAGGAGAGTCATCAGTCTTTTGGGGACCTCAAAAGTGAAGTTAGAACTAAATGTGGAAGGATTAATTTGATTTCTAATAATGACAGCAGCTGCCATCCATGAGCACCTGGTATGTGCTAGGCACTGAATCGAGTACTTCAGGCCAATTCTCCCTTACTTGGAGCTGCAACAATTATCAATGAAGTGCATGCTATTGTTATCTCAGTTTTGTATGTGAAAAAACAGGCCAGTGAGGTTGCAGAACTCACCCAAGGCTGGGTTGCTGGTAAATGGTAGAACTAGTCTGCCTGGCTCTAAAACATGTGTTTTCTTCTCTGCCATGCTGCCCGTCCTCTGCCGTTCCTTGTTTAGACGGAAAGAGCAATGTGTGCAGAGACATCAGGGTGTGGCAACTCTTAGCTGGACTTCAGTCTGTTGCTGTTTTCAGTTACCATCGAGTCAGCCTCTGACTCATGGTGACTCCATGCACAACGAGGTTGGACCATTGCAATCCATGGTGTTTTCATTGGCTTATTTTTGGAAGTAGGTCACCAGGCCTTTCTTCCTAGTCTGTTTTAATCTGGAAACTCTGCTGAGACCTGTTCAGTATGGTAGCAACACATAAACCTCTATTGACATACAGGTGGTAGCTGCATTTGAGCTTCGTTGTTTGGGAATCAAGCCCAGCTTCTGCATGGAAGTTGAGAATTCTGCCACTGAACCATGAATGCCCTTGACCTTCAGTCCAGTGCCTCCAAAAAGAGTTGCATCATACAACTTCAGGGGCACCAGTCTAAGAATATAATCTATGCTCTACTTTGTGGCCTGAGAGATACTTCTAAAGTGTCTCTGGTAAAGTCATACCCCAGCTCATGAACCTTCCATGGCTCCCTCAAAACATAAACAAAAACAAAAAAAAAAAGCCCAAACTCACTGACATCAAGTCCATTCTGACTCATAGTGACCCCATTAGGTTTCCAAGGCTGTAACTCTTTACAGAAGCAGACTGTCTCATCTTTCTTCTGCAGAGCAGCTGGTAGATTGGCACTACTGACTTTTTGGTTAGCAGCCAAATGCCTTAACTTCTATACAACCAGAGCTCCTTCCATGGCTCCCTACTGCATTCTAAACCAGGTCTGGCAGTTTCAGACTGGCTATGTTGGGCCCCTCCCAACCATTCCAGAAGTGTGTCTGGCTATGTGCATTCATGTTCCCAGGGTTGTCTACACCCAAACATTTCTTGCCATTGTCTGCCTCTTGAGTTCTGGTGGCTCAATGCCTAAGACACCTAATGGCTAACCAGAAGTTTGGCAGTTCAAACCCACCAGCCACTCCTTGGAAGGAAGTTGCGGCAATCTATTTCCATAAAGATTTATCCCTTGGAAACCCAGTGGGGGTTGCTATGAGTCAGAATCGACTGGATGGCAGCGGGGTTGGTTTGGTTTTCATTTTGAGTTTTGTTCAAGCTGTTTCTTCAGCTTGAGATGTTCTTTCCCACTATATTCACCTGCCTGAGACTGACCTTTCCTCCAAAGTTCAGCTCAAATCTTACTTTCTGCCCCAGATGTCCCTGTTGGAATCAAGCCTTTGGGAGTGTTCGTTGAGTTGATTTGATCTGGGTTGAATAATAGGATGAGAAAAAATTGTTCTAACGGGGCGTAGATATTTGCTAATACTTTAATAGATTTTCAGACCTATATGGGAGCTCTGGTAGCATAGTGGCTAAGGCACTTGACTGCTAACCAGAGGGCTGGCAGTTCAAACCCACCAGCCACTCCTCAGAAGAAGATGGGGCAATCTACTTCTGTAGTGATACTGCCTCAGAAACCCAAGGAGGGGTCACTATGAGTCGGGTCCGACTCAACGGCACATAGCAACAACAACAACAACAATATGTGATTTACAGATACATATAAATATGTCAAAGGTATGTGTCAAAGTTGATTTGTCCTGACAGAAGTACACAAACAAGTTTGGAGATCACTGTGGTTGGCTACAGGGAGTTGTTGAGGTTTGCCATTTACTGGTTGTGTAGCTTGGGCGAGTCAGCCTCTTTGAACCCAAGCTTTCCTTCTGTAAAATGGGAATTGCCTTGGTGCCTTCCTCATGAGGTTAGTGAGGACTCATGTGACAAAGTTTGTAAAGGGGACGCTTCCCTGAGTCTGGGCCTGGGGAAGAGCCCTGCTGGCTGCATGCAGGCTGCTCTTGGGTCCTGAGGGAAAGAGGCCAGAGGAGGGAGGGAGGAGTGGACCCTGTGGACTGGGGCTCTGTGGTTGTGGCAGGCTGGGCTGAGACAATCTCAGTGGTGTTTGATAAAAGGTGGGGGCTGTTCTCTGGCCAAGTAAATATTAAAAGAAAAGGCTGTCTCCAGGGAACCGCTCCCTCTCTCTCCCCCCCTTGAGGGCCAAAGTCCCCAGGGGCCAGTCTGGAGGCTCCTTTTATGTGACTGTAAAGTAATCCTGGGCCTGGCAGGGTCGAGGCTGGGCGGGCACTGACGCGCAGGGCGGCATTGATGTGGTCAATGATTACCTTTTATGCCTGGTCATAAAGGCAACCGCCCAGCCCTCCGGACAATGCCCCTTCCAGACAATGCCCTGGGAGGGTGGGTGTACACACACACACACACACACACACACACACCTGCCAGCCAGGGGCTTACTGCTGCCTGAGTCTCTGAGGACATCCTCAACAGGCATCCCCAAGACCCTCGAGCAGCCCCTGGAGACTTGACTCAGAAGCTAAGGGGTGTTTGGGTGGCTGTCAGTGGGACCCAATGAGGGGTGAAGAACAAAAGAGCTTCCTTCAGGGCCCTGGATGCTGCTGGTGGATGGGACAAGGCAGGGGGAGAGGTCATCACCCAGACTCAGGTACTAAGTCTCAGGGAAGGAAGGAATTCTAGAGCATTCCAAAGTTTATTCCTATTTTACAGGTGAGGTAGTGGAGGTTGGAGTGTGCAGTGACTTGTCCAGGGCTCTAAGGAAGGTGACTGCAGCCAAGCTAGGAGGACCCGCATCTTTTCTGATGTTGCCAAACTCTGGGGTCACTGCCCCCGAGGAGATCTAGGCTGGGAATCTCCTGGGGTCAGAAGGCATTTGGGCCCCCATCTCAGAGAAGATATCTCCCCCTTGGCTCAGAGGGGAGATGGGGAGATTCTGAGGGTTTGACTCTGAGCTGACATTGGGATGAGACCAGGAACATGCCCTTCCTCTGGTCACAAAGTCTGCACGAAAGGCCCACTGCCCTCCAGCAGGCCCCAATTAGCCATCCACTGCCCCATCTCAGCCTGTCCTGATGGGTGGATGCCCGGACATGAGGGGTCAGGGCTAGGGCATAGATGACCAGATTAATATTCTACCTCCTTGCCTGATAAGGTCCAGGAAACTTTGTCCCAGCAAGAGATGCTGGAGGAGCAAGGGCTGCGGCCCCTATTAGGGAGGTCAGGCACCTGGACATAGCTACAGGTGGCGGGCCTGAGGCGGAGATCAGAAGGCCTGGGCATCAGTCTTCTTCTCTGGCCAAAGAGGAAGGACTCAGCACTTTCTTCTTGGCAGGTATAGTGAGGATCAAACCGCAGACTCCAAGGGCAGCTCTTGGAAAAATCAGGTGTGCTATCTTGAGGAAAGAGGGTTATTATTGACAGTGATCATAAATGCTCTGTGAAATTGGAGTGGCGTTGCTTTGAGCCACAGTCAGGACGCTCCAATCAACCTTTGGCTCTGATAAAGATAAGCAGACCCAAGGTGATAACACTCAAATCAGAAACTGTCAACGGGCGCTAATTAGGGCACTGGGTGCTGAGCCACGCCCACTACCTCTGACGGAGAAATCTCATGTAGGGGGTGGAGCTGGGGCTTTGTCTGAGTGTGGGGAGGATGTGGGCTCATTGCTGTACCTGAGCCTTATTGCGTTTTTGTCACTTCCTCCTTCTACCCACCTCCTCGCCCCCACTGTCCCCACCCCTGCTGACATTACATTACATAACATAACACACAGTAACAAAATATAATCTCACGTTTTATAATATAGCATGATTCGCATGATGTACCACAGTAGAAGGAGCCCCAAATTGGGAGCCATGGGACCTGATTCCAGCCTTGGTTTTCACCACTTTGATCTAATCACTTCTCTCTAAGCGTCAGTCTTCCTTTCTGCAAAATAGGAGGTGGAGTGGGAGTGGGAGCAGCTATACAGTAATTCCCCACTGGGGTCCTGTCTAAAGTTTATGCTCTTTATGCTAGAAAGCACTGCACTCAGCGAACAGCACAGAACGTATCCCTGCTTCCACTCAGCAGTGCCAGGGTCTGTGTGACACATGACAGATTCACTAATCAGGCTTCACAGGGAGAGGGGGCCATGCACAGAGCTCAAGGACACAGCTCATGCAATTCCTCTCCTCATCTGAGCTAGACGTCGGGGTGCCTGCTACCAGATGGAGCATTCAGGGTAGATTTGTAGCTCAATGCCTGTTAAATGAGGCATTGAACTGAAGTTTGTAGCCTTGACACCACTCATGCATACACACACACACACACACACATAGGGTGGGGGTCCAGGCTGGACCTTGCTTGAGTTGGGGAGCTTCTGGGGACACCAGCCCCACCCTTCTTCTAGAGTCAGCCCATTACAAGTTCTGTTTTACATCAGTGTGGTAGTTAAGGTTGTGTGTCGACTTGGCTGGGCCTGGTTGAGTGGCTGGGCAGCTGGATGTAGTTATTCCCCATGGTGAGACTGGCAATCAGTTCCATGGTGGAATCTACAGGAGCAGCTGAGTAGCTGCTTTAGGGATGTGGGCTGCTTCCAGTATATAAGAAGCAACTTTGAGGAAGGTCTCCAGTTGATGGCATGCTTGAACCTTGCATGTAGCCAAGTCATTGTTCAGCAGCCTGCCACGTTGCCTTGCTGATCTTGGGACTTTTTCTGGACTTGAATCAGTGGCCTGCCATGTGATTTGGTAATATGGGGACTGTGCCATTTTATTTGTCGACCTTGGGCTCATCAGCCTCAGCTGCCAGCAGCTGCCTGAGTGAAGAGAAACTTCTAGCTTTGGTGGGCCGGGAACAAGAGGCAGAGCTGAAGCCCAAGGCTGAGGGGCTTTCACACAGCCCCTAGAACCTGGCACTTTGAACTTGGATTTCTAGCCTCCCCAACTGTAAGAAAATAAACTCCTGTTTGTTCAAGCCATTCCACCTGTGGTATCTTCTGTTAGAGCGGCACTAGGTAACCAGAACAATCAGAAAGCCCAACCTGAGAGCTGGGGAGGGGGGAGGAGGGAGGGCATTCACTTTCCCTTGACTCTAGAAAGAAAAGCACTGGGCAGGGCATCCACTCTGGGCAGAGACATATGCAGGGGTGGGTATCTGCGGAGGAGGAGTGGCTGGGAAGTGGGTGAGATGCAGAGGAGAGAAGGAAGGCCCTGCCCAGCCTTCCCAAGGCTCAGTTCTCCAGGCAGCAAAGAGCTACCAGTGTTGCTAGCTTGCCAAGGCTCTGTGCTGGGCAGGTGGTGACTCAGACCCAGGCCTGCCCACCAACTCTCACAGGGCAGAGAGAAAAGGGCAAACAAAATTCCATGCCTGTGGGCTAAAGTAATGGCCTTAACAGAAGTCACTACAAGTGGCAGTTGCCCTAGGCTAAGAGCACTTTCTTGTCCTGGGGCAGCAGGTGAGGTGCAGAGAAAGGTGTGGAGGAGGGGAGTGTCAGGAATGTGGTGCCCAAAGTGATCCTGACAGATAGGTAGAATTAGAGAGGTCCTTCACCTCTCTAAGCATCAGTTTCCTCATCTGAACAATGAGTGTAATTAATCAGTGGTGTTTTCCACATAGGATTGTTGTGAGGATCAAATGTCAAGCTCTTAGTACAGAGCCTGACTCATAGCCGGTACACAGTAAGTGGTGCCTGCTGACTGCTGATTTTATGGACAGGAAGGTAAAAGGGGAGGGCATTTCAGGCAGAGTGAGCTGAGTGGACATGGAGGCAAAAAACAAAAGGAAACAAAATGCTCCAACTGACCCTAAGCAGTCCAGTTGTATGCTGTGTGTGTGCATGGATGGAGGAGTGCAGGGGGTAGGCACAGGTGGTCAAGGTGTGAGCTGTGCCTTGCAAGAATCGTTAGGAGGGAGGGAACAGTGCAAAAATTAAAAAAAAAAAAAAAAAAAAGAATCGCTAGGTCCTGCCAAAAAAGAATGGGGGCAGGGTGAGATAGACCAGGGCAAGGAGAGTCACTGAGCCTCAACTCACAGAGCAGGAAGGGCCCCAGGCTTTGATACTCTTTCTCTGGGGGTGATGGAGAGGAGACCTTGGTTGATAGAGACCTTGAGATTGCAGAAGGGGAATCTAAGGGGGTGTGTGTGTATGAAGGGCTATGGGGTTGGGGCCAGATGTCAGAGAGCAAAACCCATAAACAACCAGAATTGGTGCCTGCTTTGGGAAGAGAACAAGAACCACAGAGCCCCTTTCCCCAGGCTGGACCATTTCTGCTCTCCAGTACCAGGAGGCACCAGGGCCTCTGCAGGAGAGGCCAGGAGGCCACACCCCCAACACTCTGTTCTTGCCCAACACAGCATTCCTCCCAGCCCATACCTGGACTATTCCTCTCTGGTCTGAGTGGCTTTGTGTAAATATGTGTTAGCGTGCATATGAAGAAGAGTGTGTGTGTGTGAATGTGTGTGTGAGAGTGTGACTGTGTGGCTGTGCACGTGAATGTCTGTGTGAATGTGTGAGTGTATGAGTGTGCATCAGTATGTGTGGATGTGAATAGGTATATGTGAATGTAAGCATGCATGTGTGACTGTGAATGTATGTGTTTGTGTGAATGTGTGTAAATGTATGTGAGAAAAGCTCAGAAGCTCCTACTAAAAGGCCAGTGAGGGGTGAGGTCCTGACCCACCTTCTCAGACTCTGGCAGCAGAATAGCTCCTTCAAGTCTTCTGGGCCTTGGGGGCAGAGGGAACTGACAGGCTCTGACTCATACTGGGCGAGCAGGAGGAGCTACAGGTACCTGGGCCAACAAGCCCATTGGCGTCATCTGCTGAGTGGGCTGTGGGCAGCACTTCAGGGAGTTTCCTGCACTGAAACAACAGCCAGGCCTGGGGCTGGGGTCAGGTCATGGGATAGGACTATATCTTGGCCCCCCTGAGCAGCAGGCGGAAGTCCTAGAGGTATGTCCACCAGGAATATCTCTGTGGATTTGATGGGACACCCACATACCAAATGCTAGCTGGAAGGCTGGTCCCGCATATCCAGTGTGGTGAGGCATCAGGAGCTAGCCCGCACAGCACAGGGCCAGGTGCACAGTAATGGTCTCTATAATGAATGAAGCTGGTGGAAATAAATGCTCAAAGCCTGACCACCTCTGAAGTCCCCCTAGATGGGGAGGGCATTCTGTGGGCCTCAATCCTGCCCAGTCTCCTGCCATGGAGAATAGAATAGTCCTAACCTGACTGGTAACCAGAAGGCTGGTGCTTCAAACCCACCAGCCACTCCTTGGAAGAAAGGTTGGGCAATCTACTCCTGTAGTGATACTGCCTCGGAAACCCAAGGAGGAGTCACTATGAGTCGGTCCAACTCGACAGCACATAACAAAAACAACAGCCTCATCCCTGGTGCAAGTTACGTTCAGGTGCTAACTAAAAGGGTGGTGTTTGAACTGACATGGCAGCTCTGTGGGAAAAAGACCTGGGAGCTGCTTCTGTAAAAATCACAGCCTGGGAAACCCTATGGGGTGGTTCTGCTCTGTCACGTGGGATGGCTGTGAGTCAGAACTGATTCCACAGCACCTGACAACACAGCCTTACGGAGGGCCACTCCGAGCTTCCTGGCCTCAAGATGTAGCTTCTATGGGGCTGTGAGTGGCACCCCTCTCAGCTATCCCAATTCCAGCTGCGGAGGCCCAGTGGAAGAGTCTTCCCTGAAAGAAGCCACTCTTGAGCTTTCTAGGAATGCTGGCCTGGGCGGAGCCTGGTGGGAGGGGAAGAGGTGGGCGTGGGGGGCGGTATTTCCAGAATAGACTTGGACCCAGACTTAAGAGCACAGTGTTCCCATGGGCTTGCTGCCTGGCCGCAGAAGTACCAGGAGGTCACAGGGGTGGATCCAGCAACAAGGACTCAGCAGGCTGAGTGTGTGTGTGTGTGTGTGTGTGAGTGTGTGAAACATAGGGCTGGAAATGGCCTGGAATGTCACATGTCCATGTTCCTAATACCAAGGACAGCCAGGACCAAATCATTTCACTTAAAAAAAAGTTAAAGAAAAAACATGGTATTGTGTAGTGGTGAAATATGCAGGCTCTCCAGTTTGAATTCTGACTACTCTATCCATTCCTCGCTGTTGTGACTTTGTTGTTGGTAAGTGCCATCGAATTGGCTCCAGCTCACAGTGATCCTATGTACAACAGAATGAAACTGCCTGGTCCTGCGCCAGCCTCACAATCCTTGCTATACTTGACCCCATCATTGCAGCCACCATGTCAATCCATCTCATTGTGGGCCTTCCCCTTTTTCATTGATCCTCCACTTTACGAAACATGATATCCTTCTCCAGGGAATGGTCCCTTCTGGTAACATGACCAAAGTAGGTGAGACAAAGTCTGGTCATTCTTGCTTCTAAGGAGCATTCTGGCTGTACTTCTTCCAGGACACATTTGTTCATTCTTCTGGCAGTCCATGGTACTTTCAGCATTCTTCACCAACACCACAATTCAAAAGTATCAACTCTTCTCTGGCCTTCCTTATTCATGGTCCAGCTTTCACATGCATATAAGGCGACTGAAAATACTGTGGCTTGGGTTAGGTGTATCTAAGTCTTCAAAGTGACATCTTTGCTCCTCAGTTAATCTGTCTCTGGGTCTCAGTTTCCACAACTGTAAAATGGGAATCATAATAGTATCTACCTCCTAGTTCTGTTGTGAGGATTAAATGAACACATATAAATAAAATACTTAGAAACAGTGCCTTATACAGAATAAATACTATACAGGTGTGATTTGTCCTTGCTGAAGGTATGAAATTCCTTCATGTTAATCAATCAATTATTGCCATGCCCAGTCGTTCTGAGCTCTGGGCAACTGGGCCCACATGGGGTGTGGCAGGGCAGCCAGCATCAGCACATCCAAAGTTCTCATACTTGCTGAGTTGACAGAGGGCCTTCCCTCATACACCCCAGTCCTGAAAGAAACCCTAGAAAAGTGCCCGGGCCTCTCAAGGTAGCAGTGGATAGAGAGGACAGCAGGACAGGTGACTGGGAGTTCCCAGCCTTGGCTAAAGGGCCCTTCCATGGCCTGCTGATCTCCTCAGTCCTCTCCATGGGGCTGGGCCTGGGTCACTGGTCAGTTGCACATCTTTCCATGGAAAGCAGAGGATACAGGGATGCAGGACTCATTCCATGGGGTCTGAGGTCACAAGGGTATGCTTGTGGGGGGCTCAGAGTCCTCTGGCCCATGGACTTTCTCCTGCTCTCACTAGAATCTCTTAGCAGCCAGTCTATCATCTGGCACTTAAATCTCAGCTGATTTATATTTCTAATTATTTAATACTACTAGTCAGTCAGTCAGAAGGCTGGCGGTTCAAACCCACCAGCCACTCCTCGGAAGGAAGGTTGGGCAATCCTACTTCTGTAGTGATACTGCCTCGGAAACCCAAGAAGGGGTCGCTATGAGTCAGGGCCGACTCAACAGCAAACAACAACAACAACAACAACAACAGTCAGTCAGTTGTCAGTCAACAAACACCTATTAAGGCCCTACTGTGAACTCTGGCAGTTCAAACCCACTGGCCACTCCTTGGAAGGAAGACTGGGCAATCTACTTCCATAGAGATACCGCCTCGGACACCCCAGGAGGGGTCGCTATGAGTTGGAATTGACTCAACGGGAGTGAATTGTGTGTGTGTGTGTGTGTGTGTGTGTGTGTTCGCTCTATGAAGCTTTAGGTATACAGAGGTCTCTGTCTGGAATGATGGGACAGTATGCATAGGACAGGACTGAGATGGAAAAGGTGCTCCTGGCTGAGGGAATCAGTGGGCAAAGACAGGTTGGAAGGGGAGAGCCTGCACAAGGCATGCAGTATGGCTGGGGGAGGAAGGCAAATGTGAGGAGATGGGGCAGGAGGCAGGGTTGGAAGGACCCTGAAAGTCATTTCAAATGCCCAGAGGGGAGGACGGTCTTCCTGACATCCCACAAGGTTAGATCAGGAGCTGTTCAGTAAGGCCTTGCTGCAAGGTTAGTGACTGTGAGCTTTGGAGTGTATCTGACGGTCCAGGTTGCCGAATACATTGTAGACCACATGATTGGCTTACAATGAAATTGTACAACACGGGGCCCTGGGGCATCTGAGGGCCTGATGTCTGGGTGTCAGTGACTCTGTGTCTACCTGTGTGTGTGTGTCAGCAAGTGTCTGTGGGGCTGTGATTCAGCCAGTGGGTGTGTCATTCTGTTTCTGTGTGTCTGCCATGATTGGGACACTCCTTAGGTGTTGGAGGCCTATTTTTGGAGATGTTATTCTATATATATGGCCTCTACCCCCACCCCGTCCTATACACACCTGCTCAGATGAGAACACCTGGAGATGATTCCACATCTGGGCTTCTGGTGGTAGCAGTAACAGCAAGAGGATAGCACCTGGCTAGAAGGTGTGTCTCTGGCACCAGGGCAAGCACTTGCCTTCCCTGGGATCCTGGCCTAGGGAGGAGGTGGTGAATAGGGATGGGTGGGAGGGACTAGGAGGGGAGTAGCTGGGTCTCCAGAGCCTTGAGGGTCTTCAGAGAGTGACTGAGGTGAGACAGGTCCAGGGGTCTTCTTGGTCTGCCTCTCACTCTCCATGCCCCATCTGCCCATCCAACTGTCTATTCCCTCATCCACCTGTTTCTCTGTCCTTCCATTTGTTCAGCAAGCTAGCCAGTCCCTCCTCTGTAAGTCCATTTCTCAGTCTATCCATGTGTCCATGTCTTTCTCTCCATCCTCCTGTCCACTGGTTCTCCCCTTGATCAGTCTGCCCTCTAGGGTACCTCACTCTTGAGTCCACTGAGGCAGGCCTATGATCATGGCCCTACTCCACCCCCTGGATAGCTTACATGAGCTCCTCTTCTTTATTCTTAGTGCCCAGTCAGCCCACTTCACCCTGGTAGGTATCATGTGATCCTTGCACAGACATGGGGTGCCCTCCCCAGTCCTGGAATGGAAAATAGTCAAACAGCTTCAGATATCCCTCTAGACCCAGGCCTCTTCCAAAAAGTCCTTTCACCTCTCATCTGGTCCAGGGAGTCCTCCCTGATTGCCTACTCCTGGGTGCCCCTGCCCACCACATACTCTGCTGTGTGTACTCGGGTCTCAATCTGTGGCAGCGATGTGCAAGCTGTGGATCCCCCACCCCCCCAAGCCAATGGAGCTGGGCCAAGTACTCATACATCTGGGGGGCCCACCTGAACTAGGAGCTCTCCCAGAGCAGGGGACCAGGTAGGGCCATTGGGCGTCTCCCACAAGGGATTTCCCATGACACAGGCCCAGCTAGACATTTCTCCACCCAGAATTCCAGCACAATGCTGTAGTTCCCCAGGGAAGTTTTTCCAGGAGAAAACCAGGATCTCCATACATCTCCCCACGGAGGTGCCAAGCTGCTTCCCAAAGCACTGCCTCCCTGGGACACCCCACCCAGTCCTCACCCTGACTGGATCCAGTGTGGTGGGATTGGCCAGGCCGGAGAAGGCCAGGTCTCCGGCTACTGCCCTCTCCAGGCCCTTACAGCACTCAGAGCGTGTGTGTGTGTGTGTGTGTGTGTGTATTAATTTAGAGAGCAAATACCTCATGAGCACCTGGTATGTGCTGGATGCTGTTACAGGCACTAGAGAAATAGCAGCAAGCAAAACTCACAGTACCCTGCTCTCAGGAAGCTGATATCCTTGTGGGGGAGACCCAGGAGGCTGCTGGCTCTATGTCAGGGTGTGTGTCTTAAACTGTGTTGGTGAGAGTGTTGGTGCATGTGTGGATAGGGTCCTATACATGAACTGGGCTCAGGATGAGGAGTTTTTTTGTGCAGGCCTAAGTAAGAATAAAACCTATTACTATCAAGTTGATTTTGACTCTTAGTGATCTCATAGGACACAGTAGAACTGACTCATAGGGTTTCTAAGGCTGTCAATCTTTATACAAGCAGACTGTCACATATTTCTCCTGTGAAGATGCTGGTAGGTTCAAACCTCCGACCTTTTGCCCCCAGGGTATACAAGTCACAATGAGTCTGCGTAAATGTGAGTGTGTGTCTTTAGGGGCATCCAGGACTGGGGAGGGGACCCCATGTCTGTGCAAGGATCACATGATACCTACCAGGGTGAAGTGGGCTGACTGGGCACTAAGAATGAAGAAGAGGAGCTCATATAAATCCTAAATTCCTGTGGGTCCATGGGTGTCTGAGCCAGTGAGTTTGTGTGGCTGTGCAGGCCTGGAATGGCATGCGCACACATATTACCTGGCTTGTAGAGTTGTGTCATAGCCACACCTGGCTGACTTCCAGGCTGTGGGGCTCTATTTTTAGAAGTGACAGCCTATAGATGCCCTCACATGCTCAGGTGTCCGGCCTCTGGGGAGGGCCCAGCTGGTTTGTCTGTGAGAGTGATCCTGCCACGCCAACTAACACTTCAAATGGAGCAGCCTCTGGCCTATGTCCTCCACCTGCAGCCCTGCCATCTGTCTCCCAGGAATGACCCCCTATGCAAGGGACCCTTCAGGGTACAGATGGCCCACCATGCTCAGCATGGTTACCCTGAGAAGTGAGCCTGGCCAGGTTGGAGGCCAGAGGAGAGGCAGGAGTGGTTCAGGGATGACCTCCCCTCATACCAAATGGCTGGGCCCCTCTACCTGCCTCCCTCCAAGGAGACTTCTTTCTTGCCAGGAGGGCCATCCATACAGAGTGGCAGGGGCTGGGGCTGCCTGTGTGTCACCCTCTCCTGCCTCTGACACCTCCTCAGTCTCTCCCGTTTCTTTAAGTCCTGTCTGTCTCATTCTCTCTCTTCCTCATCAGCTTTCTAAGAGTTAATAAGAATGTGCATTGAGTACCACCTCTCAGCCAGGCCAACACTTGCTTCTGCTCTGCCCCCAGCCTCTGCTCATGCCATTTCCCCTCCAGTTCAGCCATGTTAAGACTTACTGACTTCATTTCCTTTGGTCTATGTAACATCCCTGCAAGTATCCCCTTTACAGATGAGGAAACTAAATTTGGAAAGGTCAGCAACTTGCCCAAGGTCACACAGTTAGTAAATAGAAAACTGGGATTCAAAGCCAGGCTCATCTAACTTCTCTGTGCCAATCAAATCAAATGAACTTAATAGCTCTTTATTGAGTATTGACTTGGTCCCAAGCCCTATGCTAAGAACAGGGATAGAAACAGCATCAGGGGAGGATCCAGGACACGAACACACTTGGGGTTCTGTTACCACTTCCTGCTGGAGGATGGTAGAACATCCTTTGGTCCTCTCTGCCCTTTCCCCTCTCAGTTTCAGATGGGGGGGGAAGGCAGACAGGGAGGAGGAGGTAGGTGCTGAATTACTCACCTCCCCATCTTAGAACCTTCACACTTGTGACTTAGACCCCCAGATGGTCCCTTTCAAGGAATGAGCTCTATTTCCCTTTAAAAGAAGGCGAGAGTATCACAGGGAAAAACACATTTTGTTCTGATGTCTCAAGATGTCGTTTGGGGACAATTTGTCTCACTCTCCCTATCTCTGCACACCCCTCCCTCCAAGCCTGGTTGGAAGACTACAAATAACTTCACCTCCACCCCTATGCTTCCTGGCATGAGTCCATTACCTCACTAGGCTTTCCTAAATCCCTGTGTCCAGGGCCGAACTATTAGGCTGGGGATGAAGGTGACATGCAGGAGGGTTTCTTCTCTGTCAGTGAGTTGGGAAAGAAGTCAGGAGTAGCTGGGTAACCCACCACTCAGATTGTTGTTGTTGTTGTTTTGTGCTGTCGAGTCGGCCCCGACTCATAGCGACCCCTCCTTGGGTTTCCAAGGCAGTATCACTACGGAAGTAGGATTGCCCAACCTTCCTTCCGAGAGTGGCTGGTGGGTTTGAACCGCCAGCCTTCTGGTTAGCAGTCAAGTGCCTTAGCCACTATGCTACCAGAGATAGAGTCCCCTTAACTGTCTCCTACTTTTGTTGAGAAGGTCCACTTGTTCTTGGACTGTAAGCTCCATGAGGCCAGGACTTTGTCCGTCTAGTTCATAGCTTTATAGGCATTTAAAATAAAAACCACCATTGCCCCTTGACACAATTTTAGAGGCCCAATACAAACCACAGGAGCTCTGGTAGTATAGTGCCTAAGGCACTTGACTGCTAACCAGAAGGCTGGCGGTTCAAACCCACCAGCCACTCTCGGAAGGAAGGTTGGGCAATCCTACTTCCGTAGTGATACTGCCTCGGAAACCCAAGGAGGGGTCGCTATGAGTCGGAGCCGAATCGACGGCAAACAACAACAACAAAACAACAATACAAACCACATGAAATGTATTAGAAAACACTCTGATCCCACATTAAATGTTATTGTATGGTAAAAATTTGAATGAGATCTCAAATAATGGTGATTTTGAAATTATCCAACTAGAGCTAACTCATTTAATATGAGATTGACTCTAATTTCCTGAAAATCACCATCATGCTTGAAAAATCTTTGAAATGAGAAGATCTAATAACATGTAATAAAATGTTTATGATTTCCAGGTTTACCAGTTAATCAAGTTGACATAATATTATGTTTTAATTAAATAATTTTCTAGTCTTTTAAAAGTATTTTGGAGTCATACCATGAGACACAGTGTATGTGAACTGTTATATGGAGAGTGAATTTGCTCTGTAAATTTTACTCAAATCACACACACACATGCACACACACACACAAAAGTATTTTGGAGTCAATACATTTCCACTCTAGGTTTCAAATCTTTTCATAGATCCTTAGAAAGGTCATAGGTTGCAGACACATTGCCCACGGAGCTGAAAGGATGAATAGCCTGGTGCATACCGAAAACAAACGCACTGCCATTGAGTTGATTCCAACTCATAGTGATCCCCATTGGGTTTCCAAGGAAGTAAATCTTTATGGAAGTAGATTGTCCCTTCCATGGAGTGGCTAGTAAGTTTGAACTGCCAACTTTTTTGTAAGCATTCACATGCCTTAGGCACTGAGCCTGGTGCATAACCAAAAAAAAAAAGAAAACAACCTCACTGCCATCGAGTAGATTCTGACTCATAGTGAGCCCCTGGGTTTCTGAGGCAATAAATCTTTATGGAAGTAGATTGCCCAGTCTTCCTTCCATCAAGTGGTTGGTAGGTTTGAACCATTAACCTTCTGGTTAGCAGTCAAATGCCTTAGGCATTACATCACCAGAGCTCCTTGAGCCTGGTGCATAGTGGGTCCTTAAATACCTTTGGAGACAGGTAAGAGAAGGAGAAATATAAATGATTTGGAAACATGAAAAAAAATCTTTTTTTTTTTTTTTTTGGAAGTAAGAGATCAAGTTAAGGACAATGGTATGAAACAGACTGGGAAGGCACAGGGCCTGTAGTGATGAGATTCCCAGGAATAGACCAACAGACTGATAAGAGGTGCCCAGACAGGCAAAGGGACAGGGAAAAATGTCAAACGGTAAGATGCCCTGGCCCAGACTCAATGGCTGTGGCTGGGTATGAGATCCAGTTCAGCCCTTGGGAGCTGGGGGATGAGCAGGGCTGGCAGGGGCCTCAGTTCCTGGAGGGTCCACTTTTCTTACTTCCATCATTCAGTGGGCTGGGACTTTAGGGAGGTGGCATTTTTGGCGCTAGGGAATGGTTGGTCTGGGCAGACAGAAGGTCAAGGCTCTCAGAGGCTCCCTTAGGGAGAGCCCTGCCCAGGTGGTGTGAAAGAGTTAGGTATCAGGGGTCTAGGTGGGGCCACCACTCAGCAGGGTCCCTGTATCCAGAGCAGGACCCCCACGCTGTCTACCATACCAACATGGTGTAATAAATGAAGTTTCAAGTAGATTGATCTTAGCTGAAAGCAGAATATACCAGAAAGATGTTTATCTGTGTTTTATTGACTATATATAAAGGCATTTGACTTTGTGGATCATAATAAATTATGGATAAAATTATGAAGAATAATGTTCATGCAGCAGAACCTGTACAAAGATCAAGAGGCTGTCATTCAAACAGAACAAGGGCATACTGCATGGCTTAAAATTAGGAAACACGTGCGCCAGGGTTGTAGCTTTTCACCATACTTATTCAATCTGTGTGCTGAGCAAACAAGCTGAGAAGCTGGACTATATGAAGAAGAACATGGCATCAGGCTTGGAGGAAGGCTTATGAACAATATGTGATATACAAATTACACAAGCTTTCTTGTTAAAGTAAAGAGGACTTTGAAGAAGATCAAAGACTACAGTCTTTAGTATGAGTTATATCTCCACATAAAGAAAAGAAAAATCCACACAACTGGACCAATGAGCAACATTATGATAAACAGAGAAAAGATGAAAAGATTGAAGATGTCAAGGATTTCATTTTGCTTGAAACCAAAATCAACACCCATGGAAGCAGCAACCAAGAAATCAAACGATGAATTGCACTAGGTAAATCTACTACAAAAGACCTCTTTAAAGTGTTAAAAAAACAAAGATATCATTTTGAGGGTTAAGGTGTACCTCACCCAAGCTATGGTATTTTTAGTTGCTTCATATGCATGAAAAAGCTGAACAATGAATAAGGAAGACCGAAGTAGAATCGATCCCTTTGCATTATGATGTTGGTGAAGAATATTGAATATGCCAGAAGACTGCCAGAAGAATGAACAAATCTGTCTTGGAAGAAGTATAGCCAGAATGCTCCTTAGAAGCAAGGATGTCAAGACTTTGTATCACATACTTTGGGCATGTTATCAGGAAAGACCAGTTCCTGGAGAAGGAATTAGGCTTAGTAAAGTAAAAAGCCAGCAAAAAAGAGGGAGACTTTCAATGAGATGGATTGACACTGTGGTTGCAACAATAGGCTCAAATATAGCAATGATTGTGAGGATATCTGTGAGTATATCTAGAGTCTAGATTCCTTGACACATAATTTCTGGGGCAAGGGGAAGGTGCACTTTGCATTTTGACAGATAACATTCAATTGTCCTACAATAAGTTGCACCAAATTGTACCCAAGATCACTTTTTGGTTTTCATCCATGTAGGACCAGGTAATGTTTTGTTCTGTTGTATAGTATGGTCTCTATGAGTTGCAACTGACTTGATAACACCTAACAACAACAACCACCAAAAATACCAAACCTGCTGCTGTTGAGTTGATTCCAACACACAGCAAACCTACAGGACAGAGTAGAACTGCTTCATAAGCTTTCCAAGGCTGTAATCTTTACAGAAGTAGATTGCCACATCTTTTTTCCACAGAGTGGCTGGTGAGTTTGAACTATCCAAACCAACAGAGCGCTTAACTGTTGTGCCATCATGGCTCCTATCATCATAACAAAGAATGCAAATTACAATGAGTTACCATTTTTCATCTTGGATGGATGAAAACCAAAAAGTGATCTTGGGTACAATTTGGTGCAACTTATTGTAGGACAATTGAATGTTATCTGTCAAAATGCAAAGTGCACCTTCCCCTTGCCCCAGAAATTATGTGTCAAGGAATCTAGACTCTAGATATACTCACAGATGTACAAAGATGCCTGTGGAAAGATCTTTATTACCATGAAAGAGTGGGAGCAGGGTAGATGTCCACCAATGGAGAACTAGCATAAACAGCAAGATATCCCTAATATGGAATATTGTGCAGCCACGAAAGAATGGCTGTGTTGATATGGCACAAATACCTTTATATAGGGTTAAGTGAAAAAAAAAAAAAAATCAAGAACAGTGTGTTATTTCTTCTGTGAAAAAAGGAAAAGAATATGTATGTGCACATACATCCAAATACTAGGAAATGCCTAAAAATATTTGGAAGGAGATTTAGGCACTGGGAAGAATAGCTGTCTCAGCAGGAAATTGAGATGGAGGGAGAATTACCCTCCCTTTTGTCCTGTTGAGTTGGAATTGACTTGATGGCAGTGGGTTTCAGTTTGCTCTGTTTAATTTTTTTAAAAAACTATGTACATTTCTCTTTTTTCATAAAAAAAGCACACAAAACAGTTAATAAACAGATTAATGCCTGTGGAATACAAGAATAAAAATAAATGAATGGTTTGATGAATGACTTCTAGGTGCCCATAGGACTCCCATTATCCCATGGAGGAGAGAACACAAAAAAGGGCAGAAAGTCCACCGTTTATACTGATGTGGGAGAAAGAAAGGAGGGAAGTGAGGAGTGCATCCCCCAGTAGGACCCAAGGAAGGAGAGGGCTAGACAGGGAGGAAGGAGGAGTGGTGGGGGAAGATTTGAAGGCTGCCTTTCCACCCCCATCCCTACCCCCAGATACCCACTGAGAGTCTTCCAAGCCTGGTAAGTTCCAGGCCCTAGCATGGTACCTGGTTTATAATCCATGGGAACAAATGGTGGTTGACTGGATGAAATTAGTCACTGGTTGATCCAGGCCACAGTCCTGGTCACTCTCATCTCCTGCCAAGTGGCTTTTTCACACTCACGGCTGTCATGTATAACTGTGTAGGCTCACCACTGCACAACTCCAGGGGGTACCATTTCCATAGACTACATGTGAGTGATGCTTCCTGAAGTGTGGCACCTTATGTCCCTGAAAAAAAAGTTTCTCCATCTTCCAAGCTCAGGGGACTTATGCCACATTGACAGTGAAAGGGGTCTGGGGAGGAGACCCTCCCACCCACCCTTGGCACTGGAGGCACACCTCTCTTTCTTCTCCAATCCCTTAGGTCCCTACCCATATTCCTCTGTAATTTGAGTTTGAAGTGACTTAACCAAATCTGCCAATTACTCTGTCCTTCAACTGGAGTCTGGAACTTGTTGTATAGTCACAGAATCTCAGTATTCTCATCTAAGAAATGGGTAAATGTGTAAGGAGCAATCCTTGATAATCTTCCTAGTCTTGAGGACTTTATGAAGATAAGAGCATACACCCTTATGTGATATGGCATGCTCAGAAGGGCAAGTTCCAGCATCCTGCCTAGTCTCGCGTGGCCTTCCCCAGTGGGCCTTCAACCCAGCTTCAGAGGGCAGCATCCTGGAATGGAAGGAGCCTGTGTCAGGAGCAAGAGACCCGGTCCACTCCTGACTCTGATAATACCTGCTGTGCACACTGAGCAAGCACACCCTGCCTGGGCTGTGGTTTTCTCCTCTATAGAAGGGGAGCTTAGGTTGGTTCCAAAGTGTCAAGTGCTAGACTGACTCCATCAGAGCCTTTTCTTTCTCTCTTTAATTTTTACAATTTTTGTCTTTACTCTTTCTGAGTATATGTGCATGAAATGAAATTTCAAGTACTAAAATAGGTAATATAGAACGTGAAAGGCCCTTATAAACCAACCCTTATTGAGGGTCACTGCTAGATTTTTGGGGGGATACATAACTTTCAATTTTAATGATTTTAAATTTACAAAAAAAGTTGCAAGGATAGTACAAAAACTCTGGTACACCTTTTACTCAGATTCACCAATTATTTACATTTTGCGCCACTTACTTTATTCCCCACCCCACCCCCGCTGGTATATATGTGTATGTTTGTGAAAATACGAACGTGTAATTTCTTTTCCAAATTGTTTGAGAGTAAGTTGCAGATACAGTGCCCTTTTACCCCTAAATACTTCAGGGTGTATTTCCTAACAACAAGGACGTTCTCTTACAATGTCTTACATAACCCCTGCATGGTTAACAAAATCAGGAAACTTAGCATTGATACAATACTATTATCTAATCCACAGCCCATGTTCAAATTCAGTTGTGCCATTACCTTTACAGAGGTTTGCAGCAAAAGTGGAACATAGCAAGTTTGCCTTTGTTTCTTTTTTTTTTTTTTTCTTGTGATTTGGGTGAAAGTTTACAGAGCAAATTCACTTTCTATACGGCAGCTCACATACACTGTCTCATGACATGGACTACAATTTACCCCAATGCAACAGCTCCCCTCCCACTGCCTCCCCACAGTTACCTCTTCCCTGTGTCCTTCCCTCCATGCACTCCTGCCCCCTGAGCTATGTCCCTGTGCATACACAGCCCTTCTATTCTCGCATGATTGTTCTCTCCAAGGAGAGTATCTACCTAATGTAAATGTTCATCTCATATGCCTATCTTTTGTTTGGCTGGAAGCCATAGGTATGGGTTCAATTCCAGACCTGAAGGGAAGCTAGGGGCCATAGTCTTAGGGGTTCCATCAGGCTCTATCAGACCAGCAAAACTGGCCCCCCCTTTTTTCCCAAATGATTTTGAGTTTGGTTCTATATTGTCCTCCCACTCTATCCAGGATCTCCTACATAGATCCCCCTCTGAGTGGTTGACAGTGGTAGCTGGACACCATCTAGTTCTTCTGGTCTCATAGTCATATTGGCTGAGGAACACATGGTGTACCAGTCATTTGGACTAATTGTTTCCATGAATCTTTGGTTTTCTTCATTCTTTTTTTTTTTTTTTTTAATTGTGATTTGGGTGGAAATTTACATAGCAAATTCACTTTCCATACAACAGTTCACATACACTTTGTCTCATGACATTGACCACAATTTACCCTAATGCAACAGCTCCCCTCCCGCTTCCTCACAATAGTTACCTCTTCCCTGTGTCCATCCTTCCATGAACTCCTGCCCCCTGAGCTCTCTCCCTGTGCATAAACAGCCCTTCTTTTTCCCATGATTGATCTGTCCAAGGAGTGTATCTGCTCAGGTAAATGTCCAACTCATATGTCTGTCTTTTGTTTGCCTGGAAGCCAGGTGTGGGTTCAGTTCCAGACCTGAAGGGCAGCTAGGGGCCATAGTCTCAGTGGTTCCACCAGGCTCTATCAGACCAGAAACCCTGGTCCCCACCCCCTTTTTTTCCAAATGATTTTGAGTTTTGTTCCACATTGTTCTCCTTCTCTATCCAGGATCTCCTACATAGATCCCCCTCCGAGTGGTTGACAGTAGTAGCTGCACACCATCTAGTTCTTCTGGTCTCATAGTGGTATAGGCAGCAGATCACATGGTGTACCAGTCACAAGGACTAATTGTTTCCATGAATCTTTGGTTTTCTTCACTCTTCTTTGCTCTGGACAAGGAGAAACCCATTGTTGCATCTAGGTGGCTGCTTGCAAGCTTTTAAGATCCCAGTTGCTACTTGCCAAAGTAGGAGGTGGAACAATGTTTTGTGTACTATGTTATGCCAATTGAGCTTGATGTCCCCTGTGACTATGGTCCGGAGCTTACTGGTTCAACTACTCAGTCACTTTGGGTAGCTGGCTGTGACCAAGAAGTAACTACAACCTTGTCTCTTGTCAGCTCTACTATACCCCTGGGAATTCTTACAGATCATACAAATACACTTATAGGACCATTGTCTGCCACTCCTATACATGGTCTTGGGTACACCCCCCACTTCATAGACATACCTAATAGTTCAGCCTGTTCACCCATCTATCGACGCATATACCCATGTTTGCCTTTCCTGACAATGCAGTACTGTATATGCAAAAGGGTTCACTTTTGTTGTCTGTACCTCCCGTGTACCTCTCTATGCCTTCCTCTTCCTCAGTGCCACCATGTTGATCACTCACATTTGGTACATTGTCCTTCTCTTTACCCACATCAATACTTATCTCTACCTATCTAACAGGGTTCCCGCCCCTCCCCTCCCACCCTGGTAACCAACAAAGAAAATTTCTTTCCATAGATAAACCTTTCCTTGACTTTTGCAATAACGGACTAATACAATATTTGTCCTTCTGTGATTGACTTATTTCACTCAGTATAATGTCCTCCAAGTTCATCCACGTTATGCAGTGTTTTGTAGATTCTACGTTATTCTTTAGGGTTGCGTAGTATTCCACTGTGTGTGTACCATAGTTTGTTTATTCATTCCTCAGTTGATGGACACCATATTTTGGCTATTGTAAATAGAGCTGTGATGAACATGGGTTTGTATATGTCTGTTCTTGTCCTGGCTCTCACTCAACAAAAGTGAACCCTTTTGCATATACAGGCAGTTTTGACTACTGTGGCTGTATGGTAGGTTTTGAGATCTGTCAGTGTGAGACCTCCTAGTTTGTTCTTCTTCAATAGTGCTTTGCTTATCTGAGGTTTCTTTCCTTTC
>NW_006921711.1:256935-279505 GCF_000298275.1 Orycteropus afer afer | reverse complement strand
TCTTCAATCTCATTAATTTGTCTTCCATTGCATCAATTCTACTTATTTGCCCTTTCAATGTGTTATCTAATTCTGACAATTTAGTATTAATCTTCTGGATTTCTATCTGTAGATTTAGAATCATTTATAATTTTTCATATATTTTGTAATTTTATTCTTGTATTTTCTTCCAAAAATTTTCTAGGGTTTTTTCTATGTTTTTCTTGGTCTGTCTCTCAATCCTTTGAAGATGCCTAAATAAAATTCTTCTGAATTCCTTATCAGAGAGTTTCAATGCTGCTTCCTTCTCAGGGATGTGTTCTGGGCCTGTATATCCTGCTCCCTCGTGTCTACCACTTTATCTTGCTTTTTTGTGTGGACTGTGATGGTCTACTGTCTCTGAGACATCATGACATTGTATTTAGATCTCTGTTAACTGTCTGGGAAGAGCAGCAAGGGTGAGTCACGCTCTCCTTTGTGGTTGCTGATCGTTGTTGGC
Source organism: Orycteropus afer afer (assembly GCF_000298275.1). Lineage (NCBI taxonomy): Eukaryota > Metazoa > Chordata > Mammalia > Tubulidentata > Orycteropodidae > Orycteropus > Orycteropus afer. Next base: position 279,027 of record NW_006921711.1, on the reverse strand, counting down.
CCATTGGTGGAGAAGGAAGTGATGGCTTTTCACTCAGTAAGTGAAGCTGCAGGAGGTGTGGGTGTAGTCCTGTTGTATGGGGATTGTTGCTGTCTTCCACTCAGACAAAAATAACAATTGAATAACCATGGAAAAAGTAAAAGCAAATGGACAAAACACCTACTTTGTAATCACACAGAAACAGTAACCAAAAAAAGAAAAAAAATAGAAAAAGAAAAATAAATAATGCAATATCTGGGGAGAGGGCAATAAGAGAAAAAAGGTAGAAAAGGAGAATAATGAAGGAAAAAAATGGGAAAATGCAAAAAGAAAAACAAGGAACAGGGTTAACCATGAAAAAGAAAAGAAAAAAAAAAAAAAAATGCAACCGGGAACTGGAAAAAGAAAAAAAGCTAACGAGTAGAACCTGGGAGTGGAAGAATAAAGAGTAATAGTAAAAAGGACAAAAGTAATAAAGATAGTCGTAGTTTTAAAACAGACAAAAACACAGAAAGAAGGAAAAAAACAAAATTGGGGCAGGGCAGAACAGGGCACCCAGGCTCCGTTTGAGCACACAGACTGGGATGGAATTCCTGCCGGCCTAGAAGGTGAGTGGGAGTGAGGGATGGCCACATCTTCATTGACCAAGAGGGTGTGGGGTATAAGAGTAACAAGGGAAATGTTGCACCTTTCCAGTCGTCTGCGTCTGGAATGTCCTTGAGGTTCCCGGCAAGAGGAGCCTGTTCTCAAGTCCCTGAAATCTGGGAGAACGCTGTCACTTAAAATATTCAAAATGGTCAAACTGTTTTTAAACATTCAAAATGGCTGTACCGTCTGGACAGTTAGAAATCCACAGCTCAGCCCACCTGCCTCTCCACTCCTTCCCCTTTTATTCACCAGCCACCAGAACAGTCCTCTGTGCAGTCCATGGCTAGCAGGGATGATTTTTAGGTTAATTCTTAGGTCCTACCACCACTTGGCAATATCCAAACCGTCTGTGCTGTCAGGATCGCTGCCAGAACGTAGCTCCATATGTCTCCTTTTTTGGTGTTTTCATGCAAATTCTTCTTCTAGTTGGGTTTAGTCCACTTCTCTATCCCTCCCTTCAAGGCTCAGGGTTCTAGGATTATCTTCTGTATCTGTGTTAATTGGTTCCCCTTTTCTTTGTTGAAGAGGGTCAGCGCAGTCTTTCTGCCTGTTCCACCATCTTACCAGAACTCTGGTTTCCTTCATTCTTGTTTGCTCTGGACAAGGAGCAACCCATCATTGCATCTAGATGGCTGCTTGCAAGCTTTTAAGATCCCAGTTGCTACTTGCCAAAGTAGGAGGTGGAACAGTGTTTTGTGTAGTATGTTATGCCAATTGAGCTTGATGTCCCCTGCAACTATGGTCCTGAGCCCACACGTTCAACTACTTGTTCCCTCTGGGAGCCCAAGAAGTGACTACAAACTTGTCCCTTGTCAGTATTACTATATACCTGGGAATTCTTATAGAACATACAAATATCCTTAGAGAAATATTGTCTACCAACCCTATCCATGGTCTTGGGCACACTCCACCCTGCATGGATATACCTAATAGTTCAGTCTATCCACACATCTATCCACCCGTATAGCCATGTTTGCCTTCACTGACAATGCAGTACTGTATGTGCAAAAGGGTTCAGCTTTGTTGTCTGTATCCCCATGTACCTCTCCATATCTTCCTCTTCCTCAATGCCACCATGTTGATCACTCACATTTGGTACACTGCCCTTCTCTTCACCCAAATCAATACTTATCTCTACCTATCTAACAGTCTTCCCTCCTCTCCTTCCCACCCCTGGTAACCAACAAAGAAAATTTCCTTCCATATATAAACCTTTCCTTGACTTTTTACAATAATGGACTAATACAATATTTGTTCTTCTGTAACTGACTTATTTCACTCAGCATAATATCCTCTAAGTTCATCCACATTATGCAGTGTTTTGCAGACTCTATGTTATTCTATGTTATTCTTTAGGGTTGCATGGTATTCCATTGTGTATATGTACCATAATTTGGTAATCCATTCTTCTGTTGATGGGCACCTAGGTTGTTTCCATCTTTTGACTATTGTAAACAGTGCTGTGATGAACATGGGTATGCATATGTCTGTTCTTGTCATGGCTTTCACTTCTTTAGGATATATATCTAGTAATAGAATGGCTAGGTCAAATGATATTTCTAATTCCAACTTTTGAAGGAATCACCATATTGCTTTCCACAGTGGTTGTACCATTTTACAGTACCACCAGCAGTGCATGAGAGTCTCAATCTCTCCACATCCTTGCCAGCATTTGTTATTTTCTGTCTTGTTGAACTTTGCTACTAGTGCTGGGGCCAGATGGTATCTCATTGTTGTTTTGATTTGCATCTCTCTAATAGCTAATGATCATGAGCATTTCTTCTTATGTTTGTTGGCCACCTGAATATCCTCTTTGGGGAAGTGTCTATTCATGTCTTCTTCCCATTTTTTAATTGGATTGTTTGCCTTTTGGTTGTTGAGGTGTTGGAGTTTTCTATAAATTCTAGAGATAAGTCATTTACCAGATATGTCATTCCTGAGTATATTTTCCCAATCTGTAGGTTCTCTTTTGACTATTTCACAGAAGTCTTTGGAAGCACATAAAAATTTGATTTTTAGAAGGTCCCATCCATCTAGTTTCTCTTCTGCTGTTTGTGCATTTTGGGTTATGCTTGATAGTCTATTTATGCCATATATTAGGTCCCTTAAATTTGCCCCTAGTTTTTCCTTGAGGAACTGTATAGTTTTAGGTTTTACATTTAAGTCTTTGATCCATCTGAAGTTAGTTTTTGTGTATGGTGTGAGGTAAAGATCTTGTTTCATTTTTCTGCAAATGGATCTCCAGTTTTGCCAGCACCATTTATTAAACAAATATTCTCTTCCCCATTTAATGGATTTTGGCCCTTTGTCAGAGATCAGCTGACCATAGGTCAATGGATCTATTTCTGCATTCTCAATTCCATTCCATCGGTCTATGTGTCTGCCATTATACCAATACCAGGTAGTTTTGACTGCTGTGGCTGTATAGTAGGTTTTGAGATCCAGCAGTGTGAGACCTCCTACTTTGGAACATAGTAAGTTTTTCTTAAAACTTTAGTCTGAAATCTGACTATGCTGTCTTCTTTTTCTTCCTAATTGTTGGTTAAATGTATGCTCTTCTATGAAATGATAGTGAGAGTATAATGTGATTCATTTGTTATTTGTTTTTGATCTCTTACTTAGGAAAATAAAAATGAAGATGTGTATGTTAGTCCAGAACACTTAATTGTGCTCATGAGGAACATGTACATAGATTAAGAGGCAGTCATAGAACAAGGGGATATTGTATGGTTTAAAATTAGGAAAGACATGTGTTAGGGCTGTGTCCTTTCACCATACTTATTCACTCTGTGTGCTAAGCAAATAATCCAAGAAGCTGAATTATATGAAGAAGAACAGGGCATCAGGATTGGAAGAAGACTTATTAATAACCTGTGATACACAGATGATACACAGATGAAACAACCTTGCTTGTGGAAAGTGAAGGAGACTTGAAGCTTACTGACAAAGATCAAAGAGTATAATTTTCAGTATGGATTACATGAAGAAAACAAAAATCCTTCAGAACTGGACCAATAAGCAACATCCTGAATAAATGGGTGAAAGATTGAAGTTGTCAAGGACTTCATTTTACTTGGATCCACGACCAACACCTGTGGAAGCAGCAGTCAAGAAATTAAGTGACGAATTGCACTGCGAAAATCTGCTGCAAAAGACATCTTTAAAGTTAAAAAACAAAGATTTCACTTTGAGGACTAAGGTACACCTGACCCAAGCCATGGTATTTTCAACTGCCTCACATGCTGGACAATAAATAAGGAAGACGGAAGAATTGATGACTTTGAATTATGGTGTTGGTGAAGAATATTAAATATACCATGGACTGCCAGAAGAATGTAAAATTCTGTCTTGGAAGAAGTATAGCCAGAATGCTCCTCAGAAGCCAGGATGGTGAGACTTCATCTCACATACTTTGGACATGCTATCAGGAGGGACCAGTCCCTGGAGAAGGACATCATGGTTGGTAAAGTACAAGTCAGTGAAAAAAAGGAAGACCCTCAGTGAGATGGATTGACACCGTGGCTGCAACAATGGACTCGAGTACAGCAATGGTTGTAAGGATGGTGCAGGACTGGACAGCGTTTCATTCTGTCATACATATAGGGTCCCTGTGAGTCAGAACCAACTCAATGGCACCTATCAACAAAAACAACTTATGTTAGTCTTCAAACTTCTTTGCAGAAGTCCCAAAGTGTGGTCTCTCCAGCTCCAGAGTTCTTTGACTCCATGTAAGTCAATGAGGTGACTTTCCTGAGCCCTATTGAGAGTACATAGGTCTGTGGGTAACATGAATGGTTTACATTTGACTACTAAACAAAAGGTTGTTTGTTGGAATCCACCCATCAGTGCTGTGATCGATTTTCATAAGATTACAGACATAGAAAACCCCATGGAGTAGAGTTTTACTCTGAAATGTTGAATCAGAATCAAATCCACGGCACCAGGTTTGGCTCTTTGGTTTTATTGAGAGTGCAGCTGGTCTCGTTGCTGGGATGAGGGTGGGAAGAGAGAGTAGCTAGGAAAAAGCAACCACAGGCCCTGCCCTCTGGGAGCAAGTCATCTCTCACCCAGCAGAGTGGAACTTTATCAATTTTGGGGCTCTCCAGCTTGCTTGCAGCATTCCCTACTTGTGAGTCTTGGCAGAAGGTACATTTCCTTCCTACTCTAGAAACCAGACCTCACTTTCCCAGCCTCCTTTACAGCTGCAATACAGGCATGTGACCTGGTTCAACCAATCAAATACACCTACCAGGAACTCTGACTCTTAAGCAGGTGATAGAAGAACAGAAATGGGACATATGTGACTGGAATTAGCTGCCAAAATGGCAGCAGCAGGAGTGACATCTATTTTTCAGGAACAGCCAGCCCCAGTGCCATTCACAGAGCTAGCTGTACTCTTGTCCTACCCTGGTCTGGCCCAGAGGTATGATTCTGGCTGGGGCTCTGGCTGTAGTCCAGCCTCCCCTGCTTTCTGAACCTGGGTCTCCAGCCATCTCGAGGATTCTGTGGGCTTCCTCTTGCTTACAACCAAGGATCCCTATCAGTAAATATAGAGAAGTCAGTAGATGTCCACCTGAAGCAACATTCATGGGATGTAGAGGGCCAGGGGCCTTGGGGAGCAGTAATTCTGTGAGGTGGGCAGCCATGGAGGAATCTAGTTCCCTTCTCTGGATGTGGATGGAATGCTCTGTCCTGGTGCTAAGTGGAGTAGGCTCAGACAGGAAGTGCTGTGTGTGAGAGGTATGAGGGATACAAGATGAAGAGAGCCTGGAGTGGGCCATGAGGAAGGATGTGAGAAGAGAGACATGGAAAAAGAGAAAGGCATCTTTGCAGGAGAAGATAGCCAGGCTGGGGCACAGAGTTCCATCTGCCCCTAATACTTGTTGAACCTTTTCTGTATGTCAGGCACTATGTTGGCTACTAAAATAGTCTGGGGATGGACACTATTGTCCTCATTTTATATATAAAGAAAGAGTGATACAGAGAGATTAAGTAACTTTTGGTCAGAAAACCAGAAAGGGATAGGACCAATATTCACCCTGGGTCAGGCTCCAACATTAATGCTCTAAAGAACCATCTAGGCAAATGCTCAGATAAGGGAGCCAAGTCTTTGCCAACCCCTGAGTTTTTATTTATTTCCTGTGAGTACATGGTTTCAGTAAAATATACTTCCTGTATATACATTGTGTGGTGGTTAAGTTTGTATGTCAACTTGGCTGGGCCTGTCTGAGTGGCTGGGCGACTGGATGTAGTATTCCTCATGATGAGACTGGTAATCAACTCCATGGTGGAATCTACAGTGAGCAGCTGAGTAGCTGCCTTTGGGTATGTGGTCTGCTTCCTGTATATAAGTAGCAGCTTTGGGAAAGGTCTCTAGCTTGTGGCACACTTGAACCCTGCATGTAGTTGAGTCGTTGTTCAGTAGCCTGCCATGCTCTGCCAACCTAAAGACTTTCAATGGACTTGAATCAATGGCCTGCTGTTGGTTTGGTAACATTGGGACTGTGCCTTGTTGTTTGTCGACCTTGGGTTTGTCAGCCTCAGCAGCCAGCAGCTCAGTGAAGAAAAGCCTCCAGCTTCAGTGGGCCAGGAGCAGGAGGCAGAGCTGAAGCCCAAGGTCGAGGGGCTTTCACACAGTCCCTAGAGCCTGGCACTCTGAACTTGGACTTTTAGCCTCCTGAACACTAAGACAATAAACTCCTGGTTGTTCAGCCATCCCATTTGTGGTATATTCTTGTCAGAGTGGCACTAGGTAACCAGAACACATTGTGAGGCAGTATAGCTGAGCCATGGAATCTGGGAGTCAATCCTTCCCTCTTCTTGCTCACCTCTAAAAAACCCAGGGTCCAAAACACACACTGTCGGGTGCCTTCCTGATGGCCCTCCTTCCTCCCACCACCTTTCTTAGACCCCATAAAGCCTGGGCTTGTTCCATGTACGCATCCCTCTCCTTCAGGGCTCAAAGTTAGTGTTGAGGCAGTAATGTGGCAATATCCCCATTGCCCAGCAGAGATTCAGGCATAGGATGTGGTGCAATTCTTGTTGATGAGCAACGAGGGACAGTCTTTTGGGAGCTTCCGGGAAAAGATTTCTTAAAATGGGACACAAGGATGAGCTGTTCCGCTAACTCCCATCTTTTTTTTCTGCTTGTAGACATTATTATATGATGATGTGGTATCTAGGGTGGCAGCAGTCATTTTGTGACCCTGTGGGATGCTAGCCAAGGACAAAGCAACATGCTGAGGATGGCAAAAAGGAAAGAAAAAGAACCCGTGACCTTCATGAGGCTATTGAGCTGTGTATTAGCCTCTCCTGAAGCTGCCCTACATCTGGCCTTATGTTCTGTGACATGATACACTTTCCTTATTGGTTAAGCCAGTTGAGTAGGGATCTCTGTTTCTTGCCAGTGAAAACATCATTCTTGATGCCTGAGCCACAGGATCAAAGGAATAAACACCCAACATACTAATTTGATATGCTAATAACAGTTCTGGTGGCATAGTGCCTAAGGCATTTGACTGTTAACTAGAAGGCTGGCAGTTCAAACCCACCAGCCACTCTTTGGAAGGAAGGTCAGGCAATCTATTTCCGTAGAAATAGTGCCTCGGAAACCCAAGGAGGGATCGCTATGAGTTGGATCTGACTCAAAGGGCAGTGAGTTTGTTTGTTTTTGTAAAACAGCCAATGGCAATAGCCGTCAGTTAAATGAGGAAAATCTGATTCCTTGACCAAGGGAGACCCTGTTAATTCCTTCCCTTTGCTGATTGGGAGGGGGAGAATGTGGCAGCTAAAGACCTTGGACTCTGCATCTTGTCCCAGCGTACAAGAGGGCTCAGGTCAGAGGAGGGGCCTATCCTGGCCACATGGACTTCTGATTCCCATTTCCTGTAGGGTCAGCAGAGGGGGAAAATGGGGTAGGCAAAGGAAAGCAGCTTTATTTACTGAATCAGGATGAAAACCAGATGTCCAAGCACCCTGCTGGGCCAGGCTCACCCTGCACAGAGGCTGGGACTGTTCACAGTCCTGACCTACCTCCCAAGCTCTTGCTCCCCACATCGAGTCCAGATGTGGCTTCTTCCAAGTTCTAATAATAATTTTGATTTGTTGGAGCCTAGCAACCCTCGCCCCCGAGCTCAACCCTAAACCAATCACCAAGAAGAAGAATAGCAATAATGCCATGGAATGTTTGTAAAAAAGCTGAAATGGGGTAGAAAAGAATGTGGACTTGGGAATCAGACGAAGGTTGATTCAACTACATCGCTGTCTCTTACTAGCCATGTAATCTCAACCATTGTATCAGTCATCAGCTGCTGTGTAACAGGCCACATAAAATTTAGTGGCTCAAAACATGAATTGTTTATTTGTTTACAGTTCTAAAAGTTGGGCAGGGCTTGGTGGGACAGTTTATTTGTGTTCCACATGGTGGTGTGTTTGGTAAATTGAATGGACAGTGGAGCATACGTACGAGCAGAGGAGATGTGGGCAATATGTGTGTCTACTCTGTTTCTTGCCTCCTCATTTATCTAGGGTAATCCACAGATCTTTTTTCTATCAGTTCTACCTTACTCCAGTAAGCCAAAGGTAGAGAACATTGGTAGAAAGTATGCATATCAAGAAGAGAAATAAAAAGTTGAATCAGTTGTGTTCAGTCTTTCTACTGTTCTGGTAAGAACAAAAGGCATAATTTTGGTGATTCCATATTTGAGTTAAATGCTCTTCTACAAACCAAAAACCAAACTCACTGTCTTCAGGTTGATTCCGGCTCATAGTGACCCCCATTGGGTTTCCAAGGCTGTAAATCTTTATGGATGTAGATCACCCCATCTTCCTTCTGAGGAGAGGCTGGTGGGCTTGAACCACGGACCTGGTTAGCAGTCAAATGCCTTATCCATTACACCACCAGAGCTCCTTAAATGTTCTTATAATTACATTTAAAACTAGCATTGCACAATATAAAGTTGAATGGTACAATATGTGTGAATATTTAAACTTTCAAATTTTTCTTAGAACAATAATAAATAGCAAAAACCAACAAAATGGGTCAAGAGAAAGGGACTGCAAAAGACTGGAGAAAGCTTATGTGTTAGTACCTTTAACTAACAGCACTTTTTTCTTGCTTTTTGAACAAGGGGCCCCACATTTTCTGCTTTGGACCCTGCAAATTCTGTAATCAATCCTGCTGATAGGTCTCTTAAGGCACAGTGTCACCTCTGGTACCTCCTACTGGTCAAAGCAAGTCTCTTCCCTTGAGCCCACGTCTGTTTCTATTCTCACATCTGTCCTTATCAGCCCATCTGCTGGCTCTCTTCCTCTTGCATCCCTCCTACCCTCACCCACAGCACTTCCTGTCTCAGCTACTCTACCTGACACCAGGACAGGGTATCCCATCCACTTCTAGACAAGGGAACTAGATTCTTGCATGGTTGTTCACCCCACAGAATCATGAGGCCAGCCTAGAGTTCAGCCAAAAACCAAACCCATTGATGTCGAGTTGGTTCTGACTCATAGCTACCCTATAGGACAGAGTAGAATTGCCCCACAGAGCTTCTGAGGTGGAAATCTTCATGGAAGCAGACTGCTTCATTTTTCTCCCATGGAGCAGCTAGTGGATTCAAACTGCTGACCTTTCAGATAACAACTCTTTAACCACTGCACAACCAGGGCTCCTTTACCCAGAGTCTAGGAGAGAGAAATACAGCCCCCCTTTTGAAAGGAGGAACAGCATTTGAACACAGCAAATGGGAGAAATTGTTGATGGTTATCTTTTGAGACAAGGTATAATATCCATGTGTCACAATGGTTCCTCAAACTTCTCATTTGTCAAATGGGATCAATTCTATTTACCTTCCAGAGTTGTTTAATAATAAAGGAATATTGTGGCTGCGGTTCCTGAAACATGGCAATGGCTCACTTCCATTCTTTAATTTTGCTTTATAAATGCTTATCTATTTGTTATTTCATTAATTCCTTCATTTATTTGTTCATCCACTCACTCATTTAGTAACTCAGTATTTATTGAGTCTATAGGCCAGGCACTGTTCTAGAAGCTGGGGACAACAGCAGAGAATAAAACAGACAAAAGCCCTGCCTCATAGAGTTTACATTTTGATAAGGGAGACCAACAATGAATGAGGCAAACAAATAAAATATGTAGTATATTGGATGATGGGGGAGCTCTGGTAGCATAGTGCCTAAGGCACTTGACTGCTAACCAGGAGGCTGGTGGTTCAAACCCACCAGCCACTCCTCGGAAGGAAGGTTGGGCAATCTACTTCTGTAGTGATACTGCCTCGGAAACCCAAGGAGGGGACGCTATGAGTTGGGTCTGACTCGGTGGCACATAACAACAACAACAATTGGATGATGGAAAATGCTAAGAAGAAAAAGGCAGGAGACGGAGAGAGAGTGCTGAGGGAGGCTGCAATGTTAGCTAGCGTGGCTAGGGATGGCCTCACTGACGGATGACTTTCAGTAAAGGCCACAGGAGATGAGGGAGGGGCTGTGAGGAGGTGGAAATTGTACCCCTTTTGGCTATATGCCTGCTCTGGGCACGCATGTTGGTACCTAGCTGCGCACCCTGCAAGCATGGCCCCCCTCCCACCCAAGCTCTCTGCATGCGCCACTAACGTGGCTGTGGTTTTGAGGCCAGAGGTGCTGATTAGAGTTAGGGCGTCCTGTTCTCTGTGGCTGCAGAGGCGGGTGGGGGACGGTCTCCCCTGTGAATAAGCACATGCAAAGGCCCTTCCCCCCTTCTGTACATGTGCACACACACACAAGTGTACAGACACACGCATGCCAGGAGAGGGACAGACTTCCAGGCTGGCTTCTCTTAGATCTCAGGCACTGGAGCTGTGTACTTCTCTGCACCAGTCCCAGCAGGGGGTAGGAGGGGGAGGCAGAGGAAGCTGGCTGTGGGCTCCCCTCCCAGAGTCTGAACCTTTAGTGCTTCTTGCCCAGCCCATGTTATCCTGCCTTGTTGGTCGATTCTTTCCTTTGGGGTAAGCATTGTTCTCTTTTGCCTTCTTATGTCAAATCCACATCCTATGGGAAGGGTTCACTCAGCTCTTAGTGGGGTTGAGCTTGTCCACATGTGCAGTCCATCGCACACAGACTGGCTGGTCAGCCCTCAGGAGCTAACTTGTCCCCCTGTTCGGAAATCCACCATGGCTCTCCAGGGCCTGCCAGGCCAGCCCAACCCTCTAGCACAGAAATCCCCCACTTTAAGGGTTGTAAATGTGGTATCTGGAGCCTGGTTTCAATGCCAGCTCTGTGTGACCTTAGGCAAGTCATTTAACCTTTCTGTGCCCCAATTTCCTCCCTCACAAGGCTGTTGTGAGGATCAGATGGGTTCATAGTTGCAGAGTGCTTAGCCCAGCACTGGTATGCAGGAAAGTTGTCAATAAGTGTTAGAGGTTTCTATTACTGTTTCCTGATTCAGCTGAGGTAGGAGTGGGAAGGAATGGCCTTCATCCTCCTTGCAGACTGAGCCAGCTGTTTTCAGGTCACCTAGGAGCTTCCTGGAGACTCAGAGTCCTGGGCCACCTCAAGGATCGTAATGCAGCAGGTGTGATGTGGGGTAGGCTGAGCAGAGGCTTGGCCAGCAGCCATCTGTGGGACCAGAATCCCCATAACCCTCTGTTTGGTCTGCCCTCCTGCACCCTCCCTCATCTCACTGGCTTTCCACATCCTCTCTGCCACCTGGCAAGGCTCCTCTCAAGCATCGCTGCAGGAAAAATGCCACGAAACCCACTGCCCAGAGCTACCACACACTGCTTCTCGGAGCCTCAGTTTCCTTAAGGATAAACATTCCCACATCGCAGCATTAATGCCAGGTGAGGTCAGGATGAACAGTGCCTGGCCCACAGCAGTGAATCTGGGCTAACTATTGTTACTGGTGCTGTTTTTGCCAACACCTCGCACACATGTTAGGTACCTGATGGGATTTGTCGTCTTCCTGTGGGGTTTAGCAGCCTGGCCTCACATCAGGCCTCAGGGAAGATTTGTTGACCAGAGTGGGCTCAAAAGGAAGCATAGTGACTGGAGTTTTTTTGGGGGGATGATACCCCAAAAACAAAGCCTGAAGGAGGAAGGAAGAGAAGATGAGCTGAGCACACCCGAACCCCAGAGGAAGTTGAAAGTGGGGCCACAGTGTGACAGTTCAAGGGCTGCACAGCAGCTCCCTGGCCCAGCCCCATCTGCTGAGGTCATTGGGCTGTGGATAACCCCTTAAGCATGTGTCTGCAGAAGCAGGGCCCAGTCTGGGTACTGGCCCTCTCACTATTTCTGTGTGTAGCCGGGCAGTGGTGTTAGACTGTCTTTGGGTGAGCATTGCCCTCCAGATTCTTTTCATGAAAGGCAACCATTTCACAGCATCTCTCCACCTCACCAGTTATCTCCACATCTGTTCCAGGTGGGGCCCTAGAAAATATCTATTAATCACCTACTAAATGTCAGGTAAGGAGCTCTGGGGATGTCGTGGTTAAAGCATTTGGCCGCTAACGAACAGGTTGGTGGCTCAAATCCATCAGCGGCTCCGAGGGAGAACAATGTGGCAGTGTGCTTCCATAAAGGTTTACCACCCTCGAGACCCGATGGGACAGTTTTGCTCTGTCCTATAGGGTTGCTATGAGTCAGAATTGACTCAATGGCAGTGGGTTGGATGTGCCAAGTAGTTTCATATCCACAATCTCATTTAATCCTCCTGCCAACACTGAAGTTGGCATTTTATAGCAAGGATTTGAACAGGTTCTTTCCAGCTGAACCCCCTGCTGAGAATTTGTCTTTCCACCCCAGATATACTGAATTAGAATCTATATTTTAACAAGATCGCCAGGTGATTCTTTTTTAAAAAACACCTTTATGGAAGTATGATTCACCTACCACAACATGAACCAATTTTTAAGCGTAAAGTGTGATGAATTCACATCCATGTAAATACAACTACAATGAAGATTAGAATATTTCATCACCTTGAAAAGTTTCATTGAATGAATTTCAATGAGTTTGAATGAGTTTCATTGAAATGAATTTAAATGAATTTCATTCATTCATTTCATTTTTCCAGTAAAGGACCCTTCCTCCATCTTATGTACATGTAAGAATCACCTGGGGATCTTATAAAAATGTAGATTCAGATTCAGTATATCTGGGGTGGAAATGCAAATTCAGCTGTGTTTTGAACTGGAATGAACCGGTTCAAAGCCCTGTTTTATAGGTAAGGAAGCTGGCTCAGACAGTTTAAGTAACTTGGCTGAGGTCACACAGCTTTTTGTAAGTGGCTGGTCTGGTCTTCCAACCCAGGTGGAAATGATGCCAACACCTGATCTCAGCAGGTTCTTGTCAAAAAGTTCCTCACACTGTATGGTTGAGTAAATTCCTGCTGGAAGATCCCTTGGGGAGCTAGGGCAATGAGGCCTTTTGTTTGTCAAGGAGGAAATGGACAACCAGCGCTGGGAAGTGAGTGCCCCAGGCCACACTGCAGGCTCCAGGCAGGCACAGGCCAGGTTATAGAACTTTCTTTTGGCATTGGGTGCCTGTGGGGAGGGGCCCTGACGGGAAGGCTCCTTCCTTTCCTGCCTTCAGAAGAATCCTGAGAAGCCTTTCTGGACAAGCCTAGCTGAAGTGGGGTACTATCACCCTCTATCCTAGGACTGGCTTCATTTTTCTTTGTGACACTTACTACCACTTGCACATTTTATGTTATTATTTTTAAAGATATTTTTCCCCACTAACAAGTATAGGAGCTCTGGTAGCGTAGTGCCTAAGGCACTTGACTGCTAACCAGAAGGCTGGTGGTTCAAACCCACCAGCCACTCCTCGGAAGGAAGAGTGGGCAATTTACTTCCGTAGTGATACTGCCTCAGAAACCCAAGGAGGGGTTGCTATGAGTCGGGTCTGACTCGACGGCACATAACAACAACAACAAGTATATAAGCTCCATGAGCTCAGAAAGGGTACCTGTCTTGTTCACTTGCACCTGTTGTTGAATGAAGGGAGGAAGGAAGTCAGGTGGTGAAGGAAGAAGAGGAAGGGGAGTGAGTGCTTGTTGTAACCCACCCACTGCCATTGAGTCGGTTCAGACTCATAGTGACACTTTAAGGCAGAGTAGAACTGCTTCATAGGGTTCCCAAGGCTGTAATCTTTACAGAGCAGACTGCCATATCTTTCTCCCATAGAGCAGCTATTGGGTTCGAACCACCGATCTTTTGGTTAACAGCCCAAATGCTTTAACCACGTCACGAGAGTTCCCCGTTTGGTGTAAAAACCAACTTATTAAGGGCAAGCCAAATGCAATTTATTAGCAACAAGCCAAATATAACTTAGTAAAGGCAAGCCAAATAGATAATTCTAGATGGAGGAGGGGAGGAAGAAGTGATTTAGAAAGAGGAAGTTCCAGCCATGGGGGCGGGTACATACACTGCAAAAGGAAGGGTTCCCCTTAAGCTGTGCAGTTCTCAACCTGAATAACATGGCACCCCTGGGGATAGGAAAGGACATAGTCTAGTCAACTATTTTGCCTGGTTTACAGCACTTTGCCCCCCACAGCTGGGCCCAAGAGAGCACTGAGTAGGGGCAGCTCTACAGGTGCCTGCTGCCACAGGAACACGGTGTACCTTCCACGAGAATGCCACGTGGTCGCGGTTAGCAGTTTACCATCCGGCATTGTCTCCACAGACAGTCGTCCAACCAGGGGAGCAACTGTTGTGCTGTTAGAAATCTCTAGTACCTGGAGCACACAGTGAGACGTGGGTGGGGAAATCACCCTGACACACCCCACAAACACACACACCAAAAGATAATCACAACGGTGGAAGTGAGGGCTGTTTCCTGAGCCAGCCGAGAGCTCTGGAGGCAGAGGACACTGTGTTCTGAGGCCTCTTCACAGGGCAGACGACTCTGAAGAACGTGTCCCAGCCACAGAGCTGGGCCCCTTCCTCCTCCCCAGGCCCATAGGCTGGGCACAGCAACAATCACCCTGTGATTGTGGGGCCTGTTGTTGATGAGTCATCTTGCCCACAGCAAGCCTTGCTGGCCTTGCTGGATGATGTTATCAGCTCCCCTGCTTACTTAATTCCTTGGTTGACATCACCACCCACCTCCATCTACTCCTTCTCGGCACTATAGCCTGCAGCCTGGCATATCCTGGAAGCAAGGCAGGTGAAGGTCTCTTGCCAAAACCTACCTGGGCAGGTAAATTGAAGCCCTCAGTTACTTGGCCTTCAGCCCCAAGGGGCTTGGCCTCCTCTCTTGCTTTGCTTCACAGGGTCCTCAGCTTACCTGCCAAGAGATGCTCCCTGGGGTCAGGTCTTGAGCAATTCTCCCACTCTTCCATCTCTCCTTGTTTAAGTGATATTTCCTCTGAGGAGGAGGCCTTCATGTAGCCCTGACTGCTTGCCCTTTAGTGTGTCCAACTGTGTCCTTGGAATGCAGTCCCAAAGTCCAGCTATCTGTAGGCTCTGTGATGGGCCTTTGGGTTCCCAGGCTCAGACTGTGCTGCTTTGTTGGCCTTCTGTCCATCTTTCCAATCAGCCACTCTGCCCTGGGACCCAGTTCCCTCAGAGCCCCCTCACCCTCACCCCCCACACTCCTTCCTTTGCATGTGTCTCCTGGGCAGCCTCCTGGGAGCCTAAGCCAGCCCTTCTCTTTCATAATCTAGGACTTCCTCTCCTCCCCTCACCTTGTCACCCTTTCAATGCTGACCTCTGGCCAATGACATGTACAAGGTGCCATAGGGTCAGTAGAGTGGTGACAGAGGTGACTAGAGATAGGTGCTGAGCCATTTCAGCTCACCCTGGTCTCCTCTGCAACCAGGCAGGAAAGAAGGGAGGGATTTAGTCCTCTCCCGATCATGTGAGATGGACAGCAAAGAGAGTGAGGCAGAGAGGCCCCTGGGAGAGGCTCAGCTCAGGCCACTGGTCTGTGATAAGAGATGGCCTAAGCTTGTCCTATGAGGCAGTCAACAAGGGGAGTGAGTGGGGCTCTGTGGGGGAAAACAGCCAACACTTGGAGCCTCCCAGACAGCATTCCCTGTGACCCCAGGAGGAAGCTCCTCAAATGTCACATAGAGGGGGAGAATTCTAAACATCAGTGTTTTACTCTAGTTATTTGACCAAAACCAATTGCTTCTCAGAAGGAAAAAACAAAACAAAACAAACTCAAAACACCCTTGAGGTCACTCCTATCACCCCATCAGGCTGATAAGCAAATCCTGAGAGTAGAGAGTGTAAGTGGGCCAGGGTGAGTCCTCCCCTAACCAGGTCAGGAAAGCCGTCAGAGATCTACCTTGCCACTCTGCACCCCAATGCTGGCTGCTCCTTTTGGCTTCCTGGAACATTGTGGATTGCTGGAATGCCCTTTCTTGTAGGGAGGAGGTGGGCCCCAGAGACCTGGGGAGCAAACCTGGCCTCAGCTCCTCACACCACCATCTCACTTGATGTCTCACTGGGTCTCCCTCCACTTCCCCACTTGTCAAATGGGGGAGCCATTGAGGAGCTGGTGGGTTAATAAATATGAGAGTGTTTGTAGAGTGTTTACTAGCCAGTCAAGAGGCTAAGACTCTATAAAGAAAGGAAAGGGGAGTTGAAGTGTTCAGAGAGGAGGTCCTACCTCAATTATTTAAAGCCAAATGAGTACATCTGGTCTCTAATCAGTTAGGTTCCCTTTAAGCCCTGAGTTGAGTTCTCATTAATGCTTCTTTGGAGTGGTGGGTATCACTGCCTAACTCAGCTTGTGGTCTGCTCAGACTCTTGGATCCTTTTCCAAGTTCTGTAGCACAATCTAGCTAGTTCTAGTGGGTGTCCCTATTGTTATATTTCCCTCCTTGGCCGCATACTAAGCTGAAATTCTAGTCATCCCTAACTGCTTTCCTCAGTTGGAGAGTGTAGCCTGGCTTTGGCTGTATTTTGAGCCCTTATCCCCCATTAGCCTTGAGCACAAAACTCACCTCCACTTGCACAGCTCACCTTAAACTCAATTACCTCAGAATGAACTCACCATCTTTCTCTCACTAGCCTATACCTCCACTTGGATGTTGGCTCTTAGTTGTTGGTAACGCTCCCTCATCACCCAAGCCAGAGGCTGAGTCATTCTTGACCACTGCCTTTCATATACCACATCTGATTAGCCATCTTGTCTTGTGGATTCTAACACTTCACCCCTTTTCCCCAGCCCCACTCAATTTGTCATCATTTAGGTCCTCATCTTTCTCCTTTCTCTTGCCAGCAGAACCAGAGACCTCCTCGTCCATTCACCTCTGAGCTGCCAGGGGCTCTTTTGTAATCCATGGTGCCCTCCCCTCTTGGTAGCTTCCTGCCTGCTTCTTCATCCTCTTGACCCAGCCCTGCCGGACAGAGACAGATCATGTGTGTGTTGGAACCAGCTGGGCCCTACTGCTTCCTTCTGTTTGCTCAGGCTGTGCCTGCTGCCAGGAATGGCCTTCCCATCCTTGTCAGACTAGTAGCATCCTTCTCCTTCTCTTCCAGGAGGCCTCCCTGACTGGGTACATATGGTGGTCACTTGCTCCTTCCTTGGGGCCCAGCTCTCTTTATTCCTTGCTGATCGCACATCTACCTCTGTATAGTGCCTCCAAAGCCACACCCTCAACTGGACTCTGGCTATAGACAGGACCCTCCTTTTCCCCCTACTCAGATCCCCAACCCCACCAAGAAGCAATAGAGCATGGCGGGCAAGCACCAGGCTGCCCTGGTGTTATCTAGCTTTACACCTTTCTAGCAGGGACTTTAGACTAGTTATGAAATCTCTATGAGCCTTCCTTTCCGCATCTGTTGAATGGGGTAATTTTTCAAGATGGCTAATTGAGCCTGTAAAATGCTTGGCACAGAGCCCAGCATACTACAGAGTACAACAAATGACGTCCACTGTTGTTGTTAACTACTAGGGCCTTGGAGAAAGTGCAGGTAACTCCAGGCAGCTGACACCCCTGCCCAGAGCTAATCAGGGAGGCAGTGTGGTGCCCCCATCTGCTCTCACTGGGTTCTCCAGCATGGCCCATGATCAGACTCCTCAGTCCTTCCTCCCTACACAGTTTGTCTACGTCTACTCTCTCCACCTCGACCAGAGCTCAGGCAAAACCACTTCTCCCCCCTTTGCCAGAAATACTAGCATCTAGGACCCAGCTCTGTCCATAAGGGGCTTTGATGCCCTGTGTCAGAATTATTTTCCTCAACCTTTGGGCTGGTCAAGCTCTTCTCCCTGACTGTAACCACAGTGACTTTGCCACATGGCTTAGCCTCAAAGTTTGCCATGGGGAGTAAGACACTGAAACAGCTTGCTAGGAAACCTAGGTCTTCTGGCTCCAAAGTCAAGACTTGGTCTACTCTGCCCTGCTGCTGTCCCCTTCCATTCTTTTTCTCATCCATATGGCCTTGTTGTTGTTGTTGTTGTTATGTGCTGTTGAGTTGGCCCAGACTCATAGCGACCCCTCCTTGGGTTACCAAGGCAGTATCACTACAGAAGTAGATTGCCCAACCTTCCTTCCGAGGAGCATCTGGTGGGTTTGAACTGCCAGCATTCTGGTTAGCAGTCAAGTGCCTTAAGCACTATGCTACCAAAGCTCCTTATATGGCTTTAGTCTCTACATCTACAAAATGGGCAGAATAACCCCTTTTCCTTACTCCTCCAGAAGTGAGAGAGAAGAGTAGGTTTAGGCTGGGAATCTGTGAGGAGGTGGAGACTCTGCTGTATACAAGGTAGGCAAGCCTGGCTGGGGAAGGAGTCCACTCATCTGGGTCCAGCCTCCTCCCTTCCAGCTAGTGGAATCCTGTACTTGAATCCACAGTGCCCCCTGCTGGCAGGTTAGCCCAGAAGCTCCCTGTGGGCAGCACCAGTTCTTCCTACAGCCCGTCACTCAGCATTTCCTCACAATGATGCAGGGGAGGTGTTGTCACTGCCCTCAGTCCGAGGGTGGGTGTGCATTTGGGCCTCAGGAAACCCTGGCTGGGTGTGTAGAGCCAGAGCTTCTGTCTGAGAAGAGAACTTCCTGGGCTGTGAGGTTCACCATTCTCCTCCGACGAAACTAAGGGAGTCTCTTCCAGAGAGAAATGCCAGTAGCCTGACAGGAAGCTGGGGCATTCTGCTCAAGCCCAGCAGCTACCCCTTGACTAGGGATGATACTTCCCATTTCTCCCCTACTCCCAATTCCACATGGACTGTGCGAGGAGACACCAGGTGAGGGCAGAGCCTAAAAAATAAAGGTGAGGACTAATTATGTCCCTTGCTCATCTACAAGCTGGCACCCTTATCAGCACCATGGCACCAAGTGACAGATAGTCCTCCCTTTGAGCCCAGGTCCACCTTCTTTCCCCATCAGACCTTTCTCCATGTTGCGATTCGCAACTTGGTTCTCTCGGTATTTCCTTGGCCCTATTCTGTGTTGGGTGCTGGACATTTAGAGAGAAAGAAATCCCTAGCTGGCTCTGCAGGACCTTGGACATGCTGCTACTGCTCCAATGCTTTCCCTGCTACCTGGGCCCTGCAGCTCGCTCTGGAAGGAAGGGAGGTAGCTGTGATGAAGAGCTATGCCCCAGATAAAAATCCAGCGAGGACACCAAAGACATGAGTGACAAAAGACAAAGTAGACAACTGGGATTTAGGAGCTACATATCTGATAAGGGTTTAATGTCCAGAATGTATAAAGAACTCCCACAACTCAACAACAAAAAGACAAACAACCTAATTTAAAAAATGGGCAAAGGAACTTGAATTAGATTGTATCAAAGAAACACAAATGACTAACAAGCATATGAAAAGATGTTCCATAATATCAGTCATTAGGGAAATACAGGTGAAAATCATGGTGAGACACTACTTCATTCCCACCAGGGCAACTATTATCAGAATAAATGGAAAAGAACAAGGGTTGGTGAGAATGTGGAGACACTAGAACCTTCAATCACTGCTGGTGGGAATGTAAAACAATGCAGTCACTGTGGTAAACAGTTTGGCAGTTCCTCTAAAAGTTAAATATAGAACTATCACATTTTTTTTAGGTGCCCTTGAGTTGGTTCCAACTCATGGCCACCCTATGTACAACAGAACGAAACACTGCCTTGTCCTGCACCATCTTCACAGTCATTACTATACTTGAGCCCATTGTTGCAGCTCCTGTGTCAATCCATCTTGTTGAGGGTTGTGGAGTAGTGAATTACTTGATGTGGCTCTTCTAGACATGGCCTTTGTGACTCCCATCAGATGACAAGGTATAAAAGTGAAGAGCTTGTGGGCTACCAAAGGGATTGGATAGCTTGTTATGTATTTCACTGATGCTTACCAACACTACCCCCAGTTGCTCCTACACCCACCCACTGGTGCCTGGCTGCAAGCATCCATCAATAATTGGAACATGAAATGTATGAAGTATGAATCTAGGAAAACTGGAAGTTGTCAAAAATGAGATGGAACGCAAAAAGATCAATATCCTAGGCATTAGTGAGCTGACGTAGACTGGTTTTGGCCATTTTGAATCAGACAATCATATGCTCTACTATGCCAGGGATGACAAATTGAAGAGAAATGACGTGGCATTCATCGTCACAAAGGATGTTTCAAGATCTATCCTGAAGTACAATGCTGTCAAAAAAAAAAAAAAAAAACCACCTCACTGCCTTCCAGTCAGATCTGACTCACAGAGACCCTTCCTTGAGTTGTAGAGACACCTAGGCAGTGTTCTACGGAAGTAGATCACCCAATCTTCCTGCCAAGGAATGGCTGGTGAGTTTGAACCACAAGCATTCTGGTTAGCAGTCAAATGCCTTAGGCACTACACCACCAGAGCTCCCATAATGCTGTCAGTGATAGGGTAATATCCATATGCCTACAAGGAAGACCAGTTAATACTATTATTATTCAAATGTGTGCAACAACCACCAAAGCCAAAGATGATGAAATTGAATATTTTTACCAGCTTTTGCAGTCTGAAATTGACCAAATGTGCAATCAAGATGTGTTAATCATCACTGGTGATTGGAATGCAAATGTTGGAAACAAACAAGAATCACTGGTAGTTGGAAAATATGGCCTTGGTGATAGAAATGATGCTGGAGATCACATGATAGAATTTTGTAAAACCAATGACTTATCCATTGCAAATACTTTTTTTCAACAACACAAATGGTGGCTATACACGTGGACTTCACCAGACAGAGTACACAGGAATCAGGTGGACTATATCTGTGGCAAGAGGCAATGGGGAAGCTCAATCAATATCTTCAGCCAAAAGAAGGCCAGGAGCTGATTGTGGAACAGACAGCTCATATGCAAGTTCAAGTTGAAGCTGAAGACAATTAAAACAAGTCCATGAGAGCCAAAAGATGACCTTGATTATATCCCTCCTGAATCTAGAGACTATCTAAAGAATAGATTTGATGCACTGAACACCAGTGACCAAAAACCAGAGGAATTGTGAGATGACATCAAGAACATCATCCAATAAGAAAGCAAAAGGTCATTCAAAAGACAAGAAAGGAAGAAAAGACCAAAATGGATGTCTGAAGAGACTCTGAAACTTGCCCTTGAACAGAGAGTAGCTAAAGCAAATGGAAGAATCAACAGGATAAAAGAGCTGAACAGAAGGTTTCAAAGAGCACCTCCAGAAGACAAAGTCAATTATTATAATAAAATGTGCAGAGACCTAGAGTTAGAAAACCAAAAGGGAAGAACATGCTTGGCATTTCTCCAGCTGAAAGAACTGAGGAAAAAAAAATAAGCCTCAAATTGCAATGTTGAAAGATTCCGTGGCAATATGTTGAATGATGCAGGAAACATCAAAAGAAGATGGATGGAATACACGGAATCACTATATCAAAAAGAATTGGTAGATGATTATTCATTTCAGAAAGTGGCATATGATCAAGAACCAATGGCAGTGAAGGAAGAGGCTGAAGCTGCACTGAAGGAATTGGTGAAAAACAGGGCTCCAGGAATTGACAGAATACCTACTGAAATGTTTCAACAAATGGATGCTGCATTGGAGGCACTCACTCAGCTATGCCAAGAGAGTCTAAATCAGCTACCTGGCCAACTGACTAGAAGAGATTCATATTTGTACCCATTCCAAAGAAAAGTGATCCCACAGAATGTGGAAGTTATTGAGCAATATCATTGATAACACATGCAAGTAAAATCTTACTGAAGATAATTCAAAAATGGTTGCAGCAGTATATTGACAGATAACTTCAGAAATGCAAGCTAGACTTAGAAGGGGATGTGGAATGAGGGATATCATAGCTGATGTCAGATGGATCTTGGCTCAAAGCAGAGAATACCAGTGCGGTGTAGTAAATTACTTAGTGTGGCTTTTCTACCCATAAGTCTTTGTAAACTCCAAGGTGGGAATTGCTATTAGCAACTGAGGAGATCCTGATTTTAAAGTCGCCCACCTGGGTTATTTCTGTTGGGCGTGGCACAATACAATGTTCTGGGAGGTTCCCACTCTCTCTCACGTGCTTG
>NW_006921711.1:251707-256635 GCF_000298275.1 Orycteropus afer afer | reverse complement strand
GTGGTGGGTGCTCTGGGAGGAACGGTTGGAGAAAGGACTGGAGGGAGGCAACATGTCTGGCCTGGCAGTAATAGGCCTTGGGTTACTGCTGGTAATCCTGCCTTCCCCTTGTAGGGTTAGAGGAGGTCAGAACATGTGGCCTCCTTGTCGTTTTTGCAACCAGAAAGATGTTTATTTGTGAAAGATGTTTGTGTTTTATTGACTATGCAAAAGCATTTGATTGTGTGGATTATAACAAAATGTGGATAACGTTGAGAAAAATGGGAATTCCAGAACACTTACTTGTACTCATGAGGAACCTGCATATAGACCAGGAGACTGTCATTCAGACAGAATAAGGGGATACTGCATAAAAATCAGGAAGGGAATGCGTCAGGGTTGTATCCTTTCACCATATCTATTCAATCTGTGTGCTGAGCAAATAATCTGAGAAGCTGGAGTATATGAAGAAGAACGTGGCATCAGGATTGGTGGAACAACAACAACAAAAAAACCCCAAAACTCACTGCCACCAAGTCAGATCCGACTCATAGCGACCCCTTCTGTGTTTCCAAGGTGGTATCACTACGGAAGTAGATTGCCCATTCTTCCTTCCAGGATTGGCTGGTGAGTTTGAACCAACAGCCTTCTGGTTAGCAGTCAAATGCCTCAGGCACTATGCCACCAGAGCTCCCAGGATTGGAGGAAGGCTCATTAACAACCTGAGATATGCAGACGACACAACTTTACTTGCTGAAAGTGAGGATGACTTGGAGCACTTAATGAATATTAAAGACTACAGTGTGCAGTGCAGATTACACCTCAATATAAAGAAGACAAGGGTCCTCACAACTGGACCAATAAGCAGCATCACAGTAAATGGAGAGAAGATTGAAGTCAAACACTACATATTGCTTGGTTCTACATTCAGCACCAAAGGAAGCAACAGTCAAGGCATCAAAAGACGTATTGCATTGAGCAAATCTGCTGCAAAAGACCTCTTTCAAGAGCAGAAGAGCAAAGATATCTCCTTGAAGACTAAGATGCACCTAACCCAACTCATGGTATTTTCAATTGACTCATATATATGTGAGAGCTGGACAATGAATAAGGAAGACCAGAGAAGAGTTGATGCTTTTGAGTTGTGGTGTTGGTGAAGAATGAGAAAAGTACCATGGACTGCTAAAAGAACTAACAAATCTGTCCTGGAGGAAGTGCAGTCGGAATGCTCCTTGGAAGCAAGAATGACCAGACTTTGTCTCGCCTACTTTGGTCATGTTGTTAGAAGGGACCATTCTCTGGAGAAAGATACCATGCTTGGTAAAGTTGAGAGTCAACGAAAAAGGGGAAGGCCCTCACCAGAATGGATCAACACAGTGGGTGCAATGATGGGCTCAGGTATAGCGAGGACTGGGCAGTGTTTCATTCTGTTGTACATAAGGTCACTGTGAGTTGGAGATGACTTGACAGCACATAACAACAACAACAATATACATATAATACAATATTATTCAACCATAAAGTGAAATGAAGTTCTGATATATGCTATGACATGATGAGCCTCAAAAACGTTCTACTTATTGAAATGTCAGACAAAAAAGACAAATATTATATAATGCCACTTATATGAAGCATACAATATAGACAAATGTATAGAGACCAAAGTCTATATATAGAGACCAAGTGGTTACTTAGGGTGAGTGGGAAGAGAAAATATGGAGGGAACAGAAATTGCCTAAGAAGTATAGAATTTTTCTTAAGGATGATGAAAAAATTTGGAAATGGATAGCAGTAATTGTTGCATAAGGAGCCCTGGTAGTGCAGCAGTTAGTCACTCAGCTGCTAACTGAAAGGTTGGCAGTTCAAATCTGTGAGCCACTGTGTGGGAAAATGATGTGGTATTCTGCTTCCGGTCTTGCCATCTTCATGTCCAAGGAACTTTCTGGCTGTACCTCTTCCAAGACAGATTTATTTGTTCTTCTAGCGGTTCATATTATATTCAATATTCTTCATCAACGCCACATTTCAAATACATCAAGTCTTTTTCGGTCTTCTTTATTCATTGTCTTCTTTCACATGCATATGAGGTGAATGAAAATGCTATGTCAGGTGCAACTTAAGTCTCAAAGTTATTCAAAGTGATATCTTTGCTCCCCTCCCCCCGCCCTTACATTTTCAAGAGGCAGGTTTGGCCAATGCAATATGTTGTTTGATCTCTTGACTGCTTCTTCCATGAGCATTGATTGTGGATCCAAGTAAAATGAAATCCCTGACAACTTCAGTCTTTTCTCCATTTATCGTGATGTTGGGTTCAGTTGTGAGGATTTTTGTTTTCTTTCGGTTGAGGTGTAATCCATATTGAAGGCTGGAGTCTTCAGTAAGCACTTAGTGGATCTTCACTCAGTGCTTCAAGTCATCTTCATTTTCAGCAAGCAAGGTTGTGCCATCTACATGTCACAGGTTGTTAATGAGTCTTCCTCAAACCCTGATGCCATGTTCTTCTTCATATAGTCGAGCTTCTCAGATTATTTGCTCAATGTACAAAGTAAGTAAGTATGGTAAAAGGATACAACCCTGACACACATCTTTCCTGATTTTAAATGATGCGCTATTCCCTTGTTCTGTTTGAATGACAGCCTCTTGGTCTATGTACAGATTGCTCATGAACAACAGTAAATGTTCTGAAATTACCATTCTTCACAATGTTATCCATAATTTGTTATGATCCACACAATCTAATGCTTTTACATAGTCAATAAAACACAGGTAAACATATTTCTGGTATTCTTTGCTTTCAGGAATGATATCTCTTGTCCCATGTCCTCTTTTGAATCCAGCTTGAATTTCTGGCAGTTCCCTGTTAATGTTAAGGACATGTGAGTACTAGTACGATACTGTTTGCTAATTTCCACATTCTTTTGAATCACCTTTCTTTGGAATGAGCCTGAATATGGATCTCTTCCAGTCTGTTGGCCAAGTGGCTGTCTTCCAAATTTCTTGACATAGTACTTCCACTGTTGCATTCATTTGTTGAAACATCTCAATTGGTATTCCATCAATTCCTGGAGCCATGTTTTTCACCAATGCCTTCAGTTCAACTTAGACTTTCTCCTTTAGTACCATCTGTTCTTAATCACAGACATCAGTTCAGTTGTCTATAATAGGGGATGGGATGGTCAGTTCCGGTTCTAATGGCCAAAAGTCCTAAACTATGTATCTTGGACACATACAAATCTGCTGATAGATTGCTCCAGCAGGGCTGAGGGCCAAGTACTGGCTTCTAGCTCTTTAAACAGATGTGAGAGGTTATTGTGTCTATAATTGTCCTCCTGGGAAACAGTTGTAAGAGCAAGAATACTTTGATGGCCTTCATCAAAGCTGCCTCCATGTCCCCTGAGTGAGGGTCATAAAGAAACTCCAGCTGGGACCAGCTGTTAACCAGGCTTCTAGAACAGAGGTGGAGGCCATGAAGGGTACCCTCTTCCCCCAGTGTGGTTGCGTTAAAAATGTCCCAGAGTTTGTTTCCATCTTTTTGCTATTGTGAATAGTGTTTCAATGAACATTTGCATACATATGTTAGTTCATCTTCCTACTTTTAGGTCCCTAGGGTATATACCAGAAGCTCTAGTAGTACAGTGGCTAAGGCATTTGGCTGCTAAACAAAAGACAGCAGTTCGAATCCACCGGCTGCTCTGTGGGAGAAAGATGAGGCAGTCTGCTTCTGTAAAGATTTATGGCCTTGGAAACCCTATGGGGCATTTCGACTCTGTCCCATAGGGTCGCTATGAATCAGAATCGACTCGATGGCAGTATGTTTGTTTGTTTGTTTAAGGGTATATACCAAAGGAGACCTGGTAGTGCTATGGTTAAGCATTAGGCTGCTATTTGAAAAATCGGCAGTTTGAACCCATCTAGAGTCTAGATGAATTGGGAGAAAAATCTGGTGATCTGCTTTCTTAAAGATTACATCTAAGGAAACCCATGGGGCAGTTCTATTCTGTCACATGGGGGTTCCATAAATTGGAATATACTTGATGGTACCCAACAACAATAATAAAGTATATAACTAGGAATGGGATTGCTGGATAATATGGTAGCTCTATTTCTAATTTTTTAAGGAATTGTCATATTGTTTTCCACAACAGTTTTACTGTTTTATATACCCACCAGCAGCAGATAATGGCTCTGCTTTCCCTACATCCTAGCCAACATTAGTTGTTTTCTGTTTTCCTGATCATTACCATTCTAATAGGAGCTCTGGTAGCATAGTGGCTAAGGCACTTGACTGCTAACCAGAATGCTGGCGGTTCAAACCCACCAGCCACTCCTCAGAAGAAAGGTTGGGCAACCTACTTCCGTACTGATAACGCCTCGGAAACCTAAGGAGAGGTTGCTATGAGTCAGGCCTGACTTGATGGCAAATAACAACAACCATTCTAACAAGGGTAGGTGATATGTCATCATTGTTTTGATTTGTATTTCTCTAATGGCTAATGGTGGCATAGTGCCTAAGGCATTTACCTGTTAACCAGAAGGCTGGCAGTTCACACCCACCAGCCACTCCTTGGAAGGAAGATTAGGCAATCTACTTCCGTAGTGATACTGCCTTGGAAACCCAAGGACGGGTCGCTATGAGTTTAAATCGACTCTACGGCAGTGAGTTTGGTTCTTTGGTTTGGAATGGCTAACAGAAGGATCTCTGGTGGCACAATGGTTAAGGCATTTGGCTACTAACCAAAAGGTTGGCAGTTCAAACTGACCAGCTAGCTGCTCCATGGGAGAAGGAGAGGACAGTCTGTGTCCATAAAGACTTCAGGTTCAGAAACCCTATGGGGCAATTCTACTCTGTCCTATAGGGTGATTATGAGTCAGAATCAACTCAATGGCCAAATATATATATATATATATATATATACATATATATATATATATACACACACACACATACT
>NW_006921711.1:246273-251607 GCF_000298275.1 Orycteropus afer afer | reverse complement strand
TTATACACACACATTAAAAAAACAAACTTGCTGTCAAGTTGGATCCAACCCATAGAGACCCGTCCTTGGGTTTCCAAAGCAGTATCTCTACGGAAGTAGATTGCCCAACCTTCCTTCTGAGGAGTGGCTGGTGGATTTGAACCCCCAGCCTTTTGGTTAGCAGTCAAGTGCCTTAGGCACTACACCACCAGAGCTCCTCTCTCTCTCTTTACACACACACACACACACATATATATACATATATATGTGTATCTATAGGAGCTCTGGTGGTATAGTGCCCAAGTCATTTGACAGCTATGTCTAATGATGCTGAGTATCTTTTCATGTGCTTGTTGGCCACTTGAATATCCTCTTTGGTAAGGGGTCTATTCATGTCCTTATCTCAATTTTTGACTGCTTTGTCTTTTTGTTGTTAAGTTTAGAAATTTTATATATATTTTGGATATTAGACCCTTATTGGATATGTGCTTTCCCAAGATTTTTTTTCTCAGTATGTGGGATGTCTTTTTATTCTTTAGATAAAGTCTTTTGATGAACACAAGTATTTAATTTTTATGAGGTCCCAATTACCTATTTTGTCTTCTGTTGGTCATGCATTTCTTGTAGTATTTGATAGCAAAAGGATGAAAACGATGCAAATGCTCTTCAGCGGATGAATGGATAAACAAAATGTGTTACATACGTACCATGGCATATCACTCAGCTGAATATTACTCATGGAATATTACTTATGCTGAGTGAATAAATCTATCACAAAAAGACAAATATTGTGTGGTCTCACTTGCATGAAATGACAAGAATAAGCAAATATATAAAAACCAGTGGTTACTAGGGGTGGGAGGAATGAGTGAGAGGAGGAATAATTCCTTGGGAAGTACTAAATGTTTGTCTGTGGTGATGGGAAAAATGGCATCAACTAAGGGTAATGGTTACACAATTTGACTAGTGTAACTGATATCACTGATCTAATTCTGATATCACTGTCACTAATTCAGTGTACCAGTAAAAAAAAAAAAAAAAGAAGAAGAAAGAGGGGAAAGGGGGAAATGGTGGAAATGACAGAATTTTTATTTAATTTTACAACAAAAACAGCTAAAGAAAGAAAGAAAGGCTATGGCTGTTGATACTAAAACCAAAACCAAATCTACTGCCATTGAATTGATTCAAACTCACAACAACCATATACGACAGAGTGGAACTGCCCCCAGAGGATTTCCAATGTTGTAAATCTTTATGGAAGCAGACTGCCACATCTTTCTCCCACAGAGTTGCTGGTGGGTTTGAACTGCCAACATTTCGGTTAGCAGCTGTGGTAGTTAAGGCTGTATGTCAACTTGGCTTGCCTGTGATTTTGAGTGGCTTGGCAGCTGGATGTAGTTATACTCCATGATGAGATTGGACATGGTATAATCACCTCCATGGCAGAATCAGCTGTGAGCAGTTAATCAGTTGAAAGGGAGTTGCCTTCAGGATGTGTCATATCCTGCATTTGGCTGAATGATCATGTCCAGTTCCTGGACTTGAATCAGCAGACTGCAGTGTTGCCTGTTGATCTTGGGACTGTTGCCTTTGCAGCCTGTGAGCCAACAATCTGCCAATTTACCTGCCAATCTGGAGTTCATCAGCCCCTGCTGCTTTGTGAGTCAGAAGGAGCCTCTAGCCTGCTCCAGTGGGCCTGAAAGGCATAGCTGAAACTCAAAGTCAAGGGGCCTCCACCCAGCCCTAGGGCTGGCACTCTGAACTCAGACTTCTAGCCTAGTCTGCCCCTCCAGCCAGTACTATGAACTTGAACTTCTAGTCTTCTAAACTGTAAGAGATTGAATTTCTGTTTGTTAAAGCCATCTACTTGTGGTATTTTTGTTATAGCAGGACTAAAGAATTAAGACAGCAGCCAAGTGCTTTAACCACTATGCCACTAGGGCTCCTTGCTATTGATACTACTTAAGTGCTTAAGTACAAATAGATACCTCATGGGATTAGCTTTCTTGGTTCAAAGGTCTAGGGTAATGGTTTTGTGAATCTATCCAGTCAATTGGCCTAGTATTGTTTAAGGGTTTTTGCTCTACTTCCTAGTTCAGTGAATAGTGCTTGGGGTATTCAAACATCCAAGATAAAACAATGGTTTCTATATGCCTAGAGCAATGAGGAAGAAAGAGACCTAGGAATCAGAGAAGGAAATAGTTTCAGGTCTACTTGCCTCCATGAGCTAGAAGCTACTTCTCCAGGAGGCTAGAAGAAATTGATGGTGCCCAACTACCAGTGGTGACTGTTTTGATCAGGGACCCAATAGAGGGATCTTGATCAAAAGGAGGAAAATTCTGGAATGGAACTTCAAATTCTTATTTGAAACCAGACTTACTAGATACATTGAGACTGGTTGTTGTTGTTGTTGTTGTTGTTGTTACGTGCCGTCGAGTCGGCCCCG
Source organism: Orycteropus afer afer (assembly GCF_000298275.1). Taxonomy (NCBI): domain Eukaryota; kingdom Metazoa; phylum Chordata; class Mammalia; order Tubulidentata; family Orycteropodidae; genus Orycteropus; species Orycteropus afer. Next base: position 249,182 of record NW_006921711.1, on the reverse strand, counting down.
ACTCATAGCGACCCCTCCTTGGGTTTCCGAGGCAGTATCACTATGGAAGTAGGATTGCCCAACCTTCCTTCCGAGGAGTGGCTGGTGGGTTTGAACCACCAGCCTTCTGATTAGCAGTCAAGTGCTTTAGCCACTATGCTACCAGAGCTCCTGGAGGAACCTCAAAATCTATTGCCTGGAAACAACTTTTAAACCTTGAACTAAAACAATGCCATGAAGTTATCTTTAAACTAAACAACAGTTTAACATAAGAAATAAAGAATGTTTACCTTGAGAATTGCTCCCTTTTAAAGAATTACCTATATGAGATCAAAATGACAATAGTAACTCTAAGAAATAGACAAAGGCTTTAAAAGGCAGAGAGTCTAAGTTAATGGTGATGAAACAATAGGGCAGAGATTGTGAGAATAGTGATACAACATGGAATATGTAACGATTGTCAATGAACTGTATGTGTGAAAATTGTTGAACAGGTGTGTGTTTTATTGTGTATATTTTCACCAAAATAAAATAAAATAAGTCTCAGAATTTTGTCACTCCAAGACAGCCCTCTCTGAGCCCTTCTCTGAGCTTTCAGGATCCTCCTGGCATGCCCCTTTCTTGAGTGGCCTCTGGTGAACCAGGCTCTGGGCAGCTGAATGAGGCAGCTCTCACCTCTCACGAAGAGCTCTTTGGTATGTGGGGCCTGGAGATGGTGCAGGAGGAGAATGGGAAAAGTGAGCCTACCGAGGCCCTCCCACCCCTTTCAACCCTGGAGGAGCCCTGGGTCCCTGGTGAACTAGGGGTCCCTGAAGAAATGCCTCCCCAGAACTCCCAGGTCTGCTTTGGAAAGGTGACCTCTGCCCAGAGTCCAAACCTGACAGAACAGAATCGGTCTTTGCGGGGAATAAGTGGAAGGCATAATTAGCTTGTAACCTCTCTGCCAGTCAGACTCTTTAGCACGTTCCCAAAATGAATGTTTCCCAAGTAGCTCCTCCTGCATGGTGGGGTGTGTGAATGTGTGTGTGTGTGCATGCACATGTGTGTGGGCATATGCAGATGTACACATACTATGGAAATTGCACTGGAACATTTGCAGATCTTATATCATGGACTTGTGGAGAGGGTACTTTTTTTTTTAAATTTATTTATTTTTATTTGGGTGAAGATTTACAGAGCAAATTCACTTTCCATACAGCAGTTCACATATACTTTGTCTCATGTCATTGACCACAGTTTACCACAATGCAACAGCTCCCCTCCCATTTCCTCCCCATAGTTACCTCTTCCCAGTGACCATCCCTCCATACTCTCCTGAGCCCTGAGCTGTCTCCCTGTGCATAAGAAGCCCTTCCTTCTCCCATGATTGTTCTCTCCAGGGCGTGTGTCTACTTGAGGTAAATGTTTAACTCATATGCCTGTCTTTTGTTTGGCTGGCAACCACAGGTGTGGGTTCAATTCCAGACCTGAAGGGCAGCTAGGGGCCATAGTCTCAGTGGTTCCACCAGGCTCTATTGGTCCAGCAAACCTGGTCCTCACCTTCTCTTTTTTTGAGGGCACGTTTTTAAGTTAGATGGCCCTGGAGTGAGATGCTGGAATCTCTACCTAGATATTAATTTAACTTTTCTGAGCTGCAATTTTCTCTTCTATAAATGGGACTAGGACAAAAGTCCTGGCAATCTACTTCCAAAAAATTAGCCAATGAAATTCTTATGGATAGGAACAGAACACTGTTCAACAAAAGTTCCTACCTTATAAGGTTGTTGTGAGGGTTGAGTGAGCTAATAATGTATGTAAAGCACTTAGTTCCTGGGATATAACTCTAAAAAACCATACTCACTGCTGGCAAGTCAATTCTGATTAATAGCAATCTTCATTGGGTTTCCAAGGCTATAAATCTTTGCAGAAGCAGACTGCCTCATCTTTCTTCCATGGAGCAGTTTATGGGTTCAAACCACCAACGTTTTGGTTAGGAGCCAAATACTTTAACAACTGTACCACCAGAGTTCCTTGGGACATAGCTAGTGCTCAATAAATATTGACAATTGTGGCTGTTATTATTATCATCATTTTGGGATAACATCTCGGTTTCCAGAACCCAACTTTTAGGTAATCTATTTCTTTAACCTGATGTGAAAAACAAAGGTCTTTAGGAGTCTTCCCAGTTTTTCTGAGCAGCTTGAGGAAGCACAGTAGGGAGGAAAGGTTTAGCTCAAAACCATCTTGGACATTTGAGAGGCAGGTTGAGAAACACAGATGTGGGGTGGCTAAAGATGCAGCTGAGGTTGGCTGACCCCTGTTGCCTTTAGGAGAATGTGTGTGAAAGCGTGTGTGCGTGTGTGTAAGTGTGATTTGCACTGTCTGGTTGTGTACGGTTGGCATGTGATACATGCTCTGAGTGGAGGCTATGTGTGCCGCAGCACGTGTGCTAAGCAAACTGGTTTCTCTCTGTCCTGAGTATGTGGGTTCCTTTGTGTGTCTGCCCCTCTGAGTTTTTCTGCCTCACTGTTCCCTGAAAGAGGTCCCTGGGTTGTGCAAAGGGAAGGTTGACAGTTTGAACCAGTGGTGCCATGGAAGAAAGGCTTGGTGATTCTGCTTCTATGGAACAGATCTATTCTGCAAAACAGGGGGTTGCCATGAGTTGGAATCAGTGAGTTTTTAACTTTTGTTGTTGTTTATTGTTCCCTGAACCCTAACCAGAAGACTGGAGGTTCAAACCCATCAGCCATTTCTCGGAAGGAAGATGGGGCAATCTAGTTCCGTAGTGATACTGCCTTGGAAACCCAAGGAGGGGTCGCTATGAATCGGGGCTGACTTGACGGCACATAACAACAACAACAAATGTATTTATGAGACTCTGTCTTTGCTGGGAGCTCTGGTGGCATAGTGCCTGAGGCATTTGACTGCTAACCATAAGGCTGGCAGTTCAA
>NW_006921711.1:218218-239414 GCF_000298275.1 Orycteropus afer afer | reverse complement strand
AATTCCTTATCAGAGAGTTCCAATGCTGCTTCTACCTCAGGGATGTGTTCTGGGTCTGTATCCTGCTCCCTTGTTTTTACCACTTTATCCTGCTTCTTTGTGTGGACTGTGATCATCTGTTGTCTCCGAGGCATCGTGGCGTTGTTGTATTTAGACCTTTGTTAACTGTTTGTGAAGAGCAGCCAAGGGTGATTCAGGCTTTTCTTGGTGGTTTTTATCGTTGGTGGAGAAGGAGGTAGTGGCTGTCGCTCAGTAAGTGAAGTTGCAGGAGGTGTGGGTGTAGTTGTGTCTTATGGGGACTGTTATTGTCTCCCACTCAATCAGACACAAACTACAATCGAATAACTTTCAAAAAACTTGTCAGTCTTGCAGGTCCCTAGTGTCTTTGGGGTTGCTGGAAAGCAGAACGTGTTCTTAAGCCCCAGGAATCTGCAAGAGTGCTGTCTCTTTAAATAGCCAAAATAGTCAAGCCACTTTTTAAACCTTCAAAATGGCGGCGCCCTCTGGACCAGCAAAAGCCCACAGCTAAGCCCACCTTTCTCTTCACCTTCTCTGTTTGTTCCCTAGCTACCGTGTACAGTCCTCTGTGCAGTCCCTGGCTAGCAGGGTGATTTTTAGGTTAATTCTTTAGTCCTACCACCCCAGGAATCTGCGAGAGCGCTCTCTTTAAATAGCCAAAATAGTCAAGCCGCTTTTTAAACCTTCAAAATGGCGGCGCCCTCTGGACCAGCAAAAGCCCACAGCTCAGCCCACCTTTCTCTTCACCTTCTCCGTTTGTTCCCCAGCCACCGTGCACAGTCCTCTGTGCAGTCCCTGGCTAGCAGGGTGATTTTTAGGTTAATTCTTAAGTCTTACCACCACTCGGGAATCTGCAAGCTGTCTGTGCCATCAGAATCGCTCACCACCACTGCCAGACCACAGCTCCATATGTCTCCTTTTTTGGTATTTTCACGCAAATTCTTCTACTAGTTGGGGTTAGTCCACTTCTATATCCTTCCCTTCAAGGCTCAGGGGTCCAGGATTATCTTCTGTGTCTGTGTTAATTGGTTTCCCTTTTCTTTATTGAAGAGGGTCTGTGCAGTCTTTCTGCCTAGTCCGCCATCTTCGGAACTGCTACCTGGGTTGGCTTTTGAAAGATCCTTTTCTTGCAAGCTGAGGATGAAGTTTCTTTCTTTCTTAGGATATGTGTTAGTTGTTAATAAAACTCCAAGCAAGGAGGGAGTTGAGAGTTCCACTCTGGACTAATTCTCTCATTTTATAGATGAATGGCTGAGACCTTGCCAGTGTTAGAGAATGGCTTGAGGTCGGGCCCTGTTGGGGCTGTGGGTTACTGTCAAGAGTCTTCCCTGCTCTGCTCCCACGCCAGAGCTGGACCTCGGGCAGAGGTTGGAGGCTGTACAGGGAACCTGGTCTTGGGCACAGCTTCCTCTGGTTCTAGGCAGGAGCTTCTTTGGGAATAGCCTCCCTGAAGGTAGGTTTGCCAATAAACAATGAATGATTTTTGCATGGGACATATTTATACTGAAACATTATTTATTGTTTATCTGAAATTCAAATTTAACTGGGCATTCTGAATTTTTATTTGCTAAGTCTGCAACTCTGGCTGGGGGCTGGTGGAGAAGAAGAAGGCTCCAACCCCAGTATCTACCCAAGGACAGCTGATTCAGTACAATCCAAGTCAGTTTGTACCTGCTGAGTGTTTCCTGGGGCTTAGCCTTGTGCCAGGAGTAATGAGGGTGACAAGCTCTGACACCCACAGCCTCTTCCTGCTAAGTTCACATGGTCTAACTCAGTGGGCCCTAAGTGGTGGGATCAGGGTTATTGTACAGGGCCCTGGAATCTTCAGGGCAGGGCAGGGGATCTGTGGATGCCAGGTTAAGGGCACCTGCTCTAGAGGGAAGTCCTGCAAAAGGAAGATTAGAATCCTTAGATTTGGAAATGGGAAGAAGTTGGATGGGAATGATAGGTGACCTGAGGGATAGATCAGACTATAGGGCCACCCTGATGGTGTGTGATAGTGTGGACCCCAGGGAAGATCCCAAGTATGCTCCCACCTGTTCTGTCTGACCTGGTGCTGTGGTCCTTGGGTTAAGCATTGCTCTTTGAGGTCTTACCTAGCCAGTGTTGAATATATAATCAGACTCTGTCTTCCTAAGCAACCAGCTTGGGGGCACTGAGGTCTGGAGCCAGGGTATTCTGGAGAGAAGGCCCCAAGGTAGGGCCTCAGGCAGGACTGGGTGGCCAGTGAGATAGAAGTATTGATCCTTAGAGGAGTAGGGTCTCTGGGTTTTGTCTTGGGAGCTAGGAATGCACAGGATGGGATCCATGGGAAAATAAACTATGAGGAAGTTTCTGGAAATCTGTGCCTTTTGCCTCCTTCCTGAACTTCCTCTCCCCGCACTCCTCCTCACACCCAGAACAAGGATCCAATTTCCTCTTTTTTCAAAACACAACCTAAAACATATTTAATCTCCTGGGATTGTTCTTTTTGGGAACCTATGGAGACAAGTTGTCTCTGAGGTTGTAGAAGAAATACATATATGTATATATTTAAATCATGATTCTGAAAAACAAAAATAAGCCTGTTTGGCACATGAAGTGGATTTAAGTCTGGCTGCCTGGTTTGCTTGTCGACCTGTGTCCTGCCTTCGATGGATGTTTGCTGGGTCACAGTTCAGGATTGGTGTCCTTCTCCTGACCCTATCTTCCCCAAAGTGACCCCAGCCCAACCCCACACCTCATGGGGATCTTTCAGAGATAAACACATGGAAACCCTGACTTTGGGGAGGCACTATCACCCCATGACCTATGATTGCAGATTGCCCATGGCAGAGGATAAGAATGCAGATCCATAGGTCCTCTTTCAACCTGATGAATTGAGATCTATTAGCAACTTCTGGGGATTCTTCTGTGGACAATCTATGAAGTCCACTCGGAGAAATACTGATTGACTAGCCGATAGCCCTGCTCGCTGAGTCAGTTCCTAGAGGCATCCAGGGTAGGAGGCCTTTCTGTGCAGTGCTTCAGAGACTGAGCACTGGGATTGACCTTCAAGCTCTTGAAAGTTGCCTCCTCCTATTCTCAACTGTAGGGTGAGACGTGGAAGTGTGTGGTGGGGTGGGTGTGGCTCAGTATGTGGAACATGTGGCACTCTCTGGTGACAGGTGAGAGAGATGGCTCAGGGTGACACAGCATGATGTATTGGGCTCAACTCACATGTGCTGTTCCAGCCACACCTCAGGCATAAGAATGATTCTCCGTGACTCCACCCCTCAAGGCCATGAAGACAAGGGAAACAGATGATCCCACAGAAATCCAGGACCTTCCAGCCCTTGCTTGGGACAAGTCATCTCTGATCCACCATGGACCACCTGCATCTGTGGCCCTTCTCCACCAACCTATAAATTCCTACTGTGAGTCACTAGACCAGCATTTCCTAAACTGTCTTCTGAGGAACATTAGCATATCATGGAATGTAATAAAGTATTCTCCCACAAACAAATCTACCAATATTTTATTTTGAAAACAATATATGTATGGAAATTATAAACATGTGAATGTAGTTATCATATGATAATCTGCTTTACAAATTGGGGTGCTCTATTCTATGATGCAAGGAATTCATACTGGGGGTTCTTTAAGGGATGAATGAATTATGTTGTGATTCTGTAGTTCACAGATATTTTGTGGACTGTAAAAATGCAGCACAGGAATTAAGACTGGTGTCCCCTCATATGTTAGAGTGAACTGTTACATTGGTGGCCCTTAATGAACCATGCCTCCTGGTATTCATGCCCTTGTATAGTTCTCTCACACATTTGGGTTTGGCTATGTGAATTGCTTTGACCAACAGTGACTTTAGCAAGTGTAAGGCAAACATACACCTGAAAGCATTTGTTTATCTTCTTGAGACATTCCTTTTGGAATGCTCTTAGGGAAGCCAGTGGCAAGCTGTAAAAAAGCTTGGGTAAACTAGTGAATGACAAAACAGCATGTGGTGAGAGACAAGATATCAGATATTTGAGTAAAGCATTCTTAGACTTTCCACCCCAACCCATTTGGATGAATGACCCTAACCAATGCCATCTAGAGCAGAAGAACCTTCTAGCAGAGCCCTGACTGATCCCACACCCACAAAATCATGAGAAATGATAGTGTTGTTTTAAGTCATTAAGTTTTGGAGTGGTTTGTAACAGAGCAATAGATAACTGAAATACTTATAATAGGTATGCAATAAATGTGTATGGAAATGAATGAATAGCAAATCACAATGCCAGCTCTGCTGCCAATCCCTCATGAAGCCTTGGTCTCATCTATTGTCTATTGTGATTCCCTACAATTTGACTGCTAACTAGAAGGCTGGCGGTTCAAACCCATCAGCCACTCCTCGGAAGGAAGATGGGGCAATCTACTTCCGTAGTGATACTGCCTTGGAAACCCAAGGAGGGGTCGCTATGAATCAGATCTAACTTGAGGGCATATAACAACAACAACAACAACAATTCATGAATAAGGAGTCATGCAGACCTGGATTTAAATTCTAGCTCTCACTGATTCACTCATGTAACCAATATTTAAGTACTATATGTGTTGGACAGGAGTCCTGGTGATGGGGTGGTTAAATGCTCAGTTGCTAACCAAAAGGTCGGTGATTATAACCCACCAGCTGCTCTGTGGGAGAAAGATGTGGCAGTCTGCTTCTGTAAAGATTTGCAGCCTTGGAAACCCTATGGGGCAGTTTTATTCTATCCCATAGGATCACTATAAGTCAGAATTGACTTGATGGCAACACATTTGGTTTTTTGTATGTCTTGGACACTATGTTAGAAATAGGGTTTCAGTGGTGAGTAAAATGTTCCCGTCTTCTTGGAGCTTATATTCATATAAGGAGTTGGTTTGGGTTGATATTCAATCTGGCACTAAAGCCAGGTTGATCATGTAATAACTCTGACATTAAATTATAATAGTGATGAGTGCTACAGAGGGATGTCACTAGTCAAGGAGGTCAGAGAAAGTTCTTTGAAGCAGTGACACCACACCTGAGATATGACGGACGGGTGATTAGGAGCAAACCAAGTGAAGAGAGGAAGGAAGGGTGTACCATGCAGAAGAAACAACATGCATAAAGGGTGTTTCCACTAGGGAGGCTGCCTGGCTGGAGTGGAGAGGGAGGGGCAGGGCTCTCTTGAATAGGATTAAAGAAGAGGCTGGAATTCACAGGCTGGGCTGCCAAAGGCAAGGCTTTGTCATAAGAGCAGTGGGAAGCCACTGAGCTGTCTTAAACTGGGAGTTGGCATATTTACGTTTCCAAAAGATGACTCTGGCAGCTGGGGTGCCGTGTGCTGGGCGTGGTGGAATGAAGGAAGAGCTGTGTGCAGAGCAGCAAGGAGGCTGTTGCAAAAATCCGGGAGAGACAAGCTGGGGGCTTAGACCAGAGTGGGTCTAATAGAGGCGGGAGGGAAAGGGACAGATTGGAGAGTTCTTTAGTAAGGCAGATTAACCTGGTTTTAGTGCCAGATTGAATACCAGCCCAAACCAAATTCACTGCCATCGAATCAATTCTGACTCATAGTGACACCCATTGGGTTTCCAAGGCTGTAAATCTTTACAGAAGCAGACTGCCCCAGCTTTCTTCTGCGAAGTGACTGGTGCATTCAAACCACCAAACTTTTTGGTTAGTAGCCAAATGCTTTAACCACTATACCACCAGGCCTCCTTAGATTAAATATGAGAGATGAAAAAGAGGGAGGAGTCAGATTAAATTACAATTACCTTGGGAAATTTGGCATCTTATCCTTCCTAAGAAATTTTGATTATGTGTGAATTATCTTGCTTTTTTTTTAAATTATTTATTGTAATTTGGGTGCAAATTTATAAAGAAGACTCATTTTACTCTCAACAGTTCATGCAGATTTGGTTTCATGGCCCCAATTACGTTCCCCAGCCATAAAAATCTTTCCTCCCATTTCTTCCCTGTGACTACCCCTTCCCTGTGCCTTTCTTATCTATGCATATTCTGTCTGTCCGGATTTCCCTCTGTGCAAATGCTGCTCTTCTGATGTTTCATGGTTGATTGATCTAGGGGTGCATCTCCCTGGGATAGGTGTTCTGCTTGTAGGGATGACCTGAGGTTTCTTGATTTAATACCTGGGTGGTAGTGGTGCCACTGGGGAGGGAGAGAAGATGGGGAGAACCAAGACAGGGTGGGTGCAGCCAGCTACTAACTTGGTGAACTTGGGCAGGTTACTTTTAAACCACTGAATGCCTCAGTTTCCCAGTCTGAGATAAGTGATATAAGCAAGATGCTGTATGCAGAGAGGGTCCAGCTCAAGTTGCTCCTGCATGTCAAGGCCTCCCTCCCCTGTCCTCTGTGAGGTGGCATGGACAGATGCTTTCTCCCCATTTTATGGATGAAGAAACTGAGTGTCTGTAAGGGTAGAGTCTTGCCCAAAGTCACATAATTTTGGACCCAGGATTCTAGGAAGGTGGTGGGAAAAGCCTGCTTCCAGATCCCAAGAGTAGAAATTATTCATTCAGGAGCTTTTCCGTCATCATTGGAGGGTTGATACTGGGACAAAGGTGTTCAGGGGGGGAATGCAATTGAGAGAGGGGGCAGAAGAGAGTTAAAGTGAGGCCAAGTTCAGGGTCTGTGGTAGATAAGGTTGTATGTCAACTGGGCTGGGCCTGGTTGAGTGGCTGGGTAGCTGGTTGTTGTTATTCCCCATAATAAGATTGGCAATAACTCTGTGGTGGAATCTACTGGAACAGCTGAGTAGCTGCTTTAGGGATGTGGGCTGCTTCCAGTATATAAGAAGCAACTTTGAGGAAGGTCTCCAGCTTTTTGGCATGCTTGACCCCTGCATGTAGCCAAGATGCTCTTCAGCAGCCTGCCATGCTCTGCTGGTCATGGGACTTCTTCTGAAATTGAATTAGTGGACTGCTGTGTTGTCTGGTGATATCAGGACTATGCCTTTTCACTTGTCAACCTTGGGTTTGTCAGTCTCAGCAGCCAGCAGCTGTCTGAGTGAAGAGATGCCTCTAGCTTCAGTGGGCTGGGAGCAAGAAGCAGAGCTGAAGTCCAAGGTCAAGGTGCTTTCACCCAGCCCCTAGAGCTGACACTATGAAGTTGGACTTGTAGCCTCCAAAACTGTAAGAGAATAAACACCTGTTTGTTAAAGCCACCCCATTTGTGGTATATTCTTGTCAGAGTGGCACTAGGTAACTATAACAGGGTCCTTAGAGAGGGATGAAGTTAAACACAAAATTCACATAATAGACAATTCCTCAAACTAGGATGTTCTACAGAATTTATTTTTCACTCACATAAAGCCCAACATGGGTTCTTTGGTTGGCAGGCAGCCTTCCTCCCAGTGGAGATTCTAGCACCCAGGCGCCTTCCACCTTGTGGCTCTGCATCTACTAGGCTCTGAGGTCAGGGCAGAAGAAGAAAGAGAGGGTGGGTGAAACACATCTGTTGCTTACCATTGTCCTTAGCCCAGAGGTGAGACATTACTTCTGTTCACACATCATTGGCCACCCATGATGGCAAAGGAGCTGGAGGATGTTGTCAAGATGGATGCCCAGGAAAAGGAGAAAACAATCTTGGTGACCAGCTACCTAGTCCTGCCAAAACAGGCCAGACCTGGTGTCCACATCCTGGATATCATGTCAGGAGCCTGGTTAAGCCTGAACTGAGCCATGTTAGACTCTTGAGGGGTCCATGTGTGATTAGACCTGTTGGTCAAGGGATGGGGTGTGGGGGGGGGGCGGGGGGAGGCTGCCTAATAAGCTCTGTTGGAATTTCCCCAGGAGGGAAGAGGACTAGTCCTAAAGTAAGCAAGTTGAAGGAGCCAGGCTTGATCCTACTATACTGGCTGATGGCTGGCAGGGAGATCATTTCTTGGTGTACTCCTATGTTGTTGTTGTTATATGTCATTGAGTCAGATCCGACTCATAGCGACCCCTCCTTGGGTTTCCGAGGCAGTATCACTATGGAAGTAGATTGCCCCATCTTTCTTATGAGGAGTGGCTGGTGGGTTTGAACCGCCAACCGTCTGGTTAGCAGTCAAATGCCATAGGGCCATGGAAATAGCCCCTGGCCAAGGCCAATGAGAAAATGTGTCCTGAGGTCCCTAAGACAGGGCTAGTGAGCAAAGCCTCCCTGTCTGAAACCTTTGAAACCTTTGTGGACTGGTGGTGTGAGGTATTGTTGTGAACTTTGAGTGAGTGTAGAAAAAAACTGAATTGGGAAAGAAAACTTGAGCAAAGGAACTGAAACATGAGGATACTTCTGGAAGGGCAACAGGAACAAGTACAAAGGCCTTGTGTCATGTAGGAGCAGGCCCAGTGTGCTAAGGACACAATTGCAATAATCTAGGCTAGAGATGAATAGGGTCAGTGCAGTTAGGGGTGGGCTGGGGAGGGGGATTAGATCCTGGATCTATGTTGTAGGTATGTTCCTCCTTTCCCCTCTTCTTTCCTGCCTCAGTTTTCTAGAAGGGACTTAGGAAAACATACTGATGGGTCTGCATCTCTGTCTCATTTTCTAGACTGTAAGGCCCATGAAAGCAGGTACTGGGCTCAACTCTTCTCTTGACCCTCACACATGGCACAGGAACAAGCCTATTGGCAGGGACAGTAGAAGTGTCCGTGCACTGAACACACACCCTCCTGAGTCATCAGATTAATATTTTACGGGCTGAGCTCAGATCTTCCTTCATGTCAACATATCGCTTACAAATGTGGAAAGTGTTGTGTGTCCTAGATGCTCCATCCCCTTCTAAAGAGACCTTCTGAGGAAGGGCAAGCATATTCCAACTAAAAGAGATGGAGTTTCAGTGTCATGAAATCTGAGGAAAACACAGGGGCACACGGTCCTGCTGTTAAGTGCTTAAGACCTCAGCCACATGAAACCAACTTCACCCAGAGTTGTCCTCCAGACAACTTCACAGGTTCTATTCTGTCCCTAGAAAGTGACAGCATTCACAAATGGCTGTGCCAAGCAGGTACCCCTGGTCCAAACCAGCTTTGCCTTGCTCTGGTGGATGAGGGAGAGTGTGGGGCTCTACGTTGCTCACCCACTGATGTGCAGGAAGGACAACAGGAGTTTGTTTGTAGGTGTCCTTCACCCACCACCCATAGCCTTTGCTTAAGCTGGACCTTCCTCTGAAGTACCTCCTACCCCCTGATTTTCACAGAGCCAAGGGTGTGATTGATTTTTTACTACCCAGCAGGCTCTCTTGGTGTTTGAGAGGGCCTCATCCACAGACTTTCAAGAAACCCCACTGTCTTAAATTCAAAACGTTGTGCAGCTTCTGGCTTTCTTCCGAATCACATTTTCTTGAGAGTCATGTGTTTCCTGTGCTCTCATGCCACAAATTAACTGCCTTTTCACTTTTCCCACAGGTTTATCTCTCACGCTGTATTGCAGAGTGTTCTAGTATAGTGGTTAAAGACATGCAAACTTAAGAATCAGACAGATTAGAGTGTGAATCGTAGACTCTTCTCTTGTTGACTATGTTACATGGGGCAGAGTCCTCCAAGTCTCACTTTATTCATCTGTAAAATGAGAACAATAATAACTACCAAAAAACTTGGAGATGAAGATTAAATGAGGTAGTGACACAATGCCTGCACCCACAAGAAATGATACCTATTATTACACTTAATAATAACTCAAAATGAGGCTGAGTGCCAGCCAGTGTCCCTGCCAGCTATGAGCCTTACTCCAACTTACACTGGCCTTTCAGTTCCACTCAGGCCACGGGAAATGAGAAAGCCCTGCATATTCTGGGCCTTTAGGGGAGTCTGTGAATAGCTGAACCCACCAACCATGCCTTTGCAGGTGCCAGGGCCCCATGGCCTAACCATGTGCCTGAGTGCTGCTTGCCAGACCCTTGTCAGCGGTTACAACCTCCAACTGCCTCCTGCTGCCCAAGTTTTATCAAAAGCCCAGTTGAGAGAAAGAAAGTTCATGAGGGTTATTTAAAGGCCATGCATTCCATCCGTTCTTCCAGATGAGTCTTATCCCTGAAATGAGTTGCGCTATCACGAAGCTGAGTTCTTCTTGGACCGCATTATTTAGTTACCACAGAATCCTTATTAAACTGGGCTTGGATGTTATGCCCCTCCCTTATGACGAGGGCTCAATGGAAAATGGTTGGAGGACTCTTATCCCTGCATTTATTTTGGGATGCTATTATTCACTGCCTCAGCAAGTGCTCTCCATAAGAAGATTTATGAGCAATATATGTATTTTAGGCTCCAGTTCCCAGCAAAGCTCTGCATCCTTAGAAAAATTGATGGACTTATGGTAATGTGACTCATGACATTGGCCCCAGTACCCATTTTGCTTTGGCTGCCAGGAAGCTCAGAGCCAAGTTTGAGGTTCAACTTTAAGAATCCTAGAGGATCACTTGGCCTGTTATTTAAAAGAGACTCCAGATGCTGATTTCTAACAGATTAAATTATTCTTGTTACTGTTTTTGTTATTAATATTTTCTATGTATCTTGTCAATTGTTAATGTGGGAATTAGTAAATAATCTGCATCCTGGAAAACAAGGCATTGAGAATTGGGCAGGGTAGTGGGAGAAGGACAAAGAGGAAGCCAAGGGGAGGCGGTGGCTCAAGGTGTGCCGATAAAAGGTTTGTCTGAACCAGTGGGTGCCAAAGGAAGATTTTCCATGAATTTGAAAAGAGAACCACAGCCATTGCTCAACTGAACTTCTCCTTGTGGCCCCCCCTCCCCAGGCTTTCTGGATATTTTCGTCACATTGTGAAACATTGAAACTTGTAGTGTCTCCTTTCTCTTCCTCTTCACTCCCCACCCCAACCACTCCCATCCATCCTTGTTTTTTCTGAACAAACCGTGCTTGGCCCCTCCACAGCTACTCCTTCCCTCTATCCCACCTCTGGGTACAGGGTGCCAGCTAGGCTGCCTGTTGTGACTGCTCAACCATTTTGGAGTGAGACAAAGTTCCCTCTGATCTGAGGTCCAGAGCTCTGCTGCTGGAGCCAAGTGGAGGGGCTTGGGTCTTCAGACACTCTCCAAAAAACAAACTCGCTGCCGTCAAGTTGAATCTGACTCATAGTGACCCCTCCTTGGGTTTTTGAGGCAGTATCACTACGGAAGTAGATTCCCCAACCTTCCTTCTGAGGAGCGGCTGGTGGGTTTGAACGGCCAGCCTTCTGGTTAGCAGTCAAATGCTTTAGGCACTACACAACCAGAGCTCCCAGACACTTTCCAGAGAATAGCAATAGAGCAGTGAGCATTAACTGAACACTGTTGTTAGGTGCCATCAAGTTGATTTCAACTCATAGTGACCCTATATGACAGAGTAAGTTTGCTGTAATCTTTATGAGAGCAGATTGTCATGTCTTTTCTTTTGTGGAACCCCTGGGTAGGTCTGAACTACCCATCTTTCAGTTAGCAGCCTAGTTACAGTGAGTGCTCGACTGGTTCACCAACACTTAGGAGCCATTATTATCTCCCTTTTGTTTTATTTTTATTGGGGTTAAAATATATATAGCAAAACACACTAACAAAACAACTTCCATGTATATAATTCAGTGACAGTGATTACATCTCTAGTTGTGTAACCTTTCTCACTCTCCTTTTCCAAATCATTCCACCACCATTAACATAAACTTAATGCCCCATGAGTATCCCCATTTATTTGACTTATTTTAATTAATCCTATGCCTCTGTTCATGGCACAGTTTCATCATTTGTCCTAGCAAGACCCGTTCATCTAAATATTTATATATCTATCTAGTCCAGGATTTCTCAGCCTCAGCCCATTTGTTGTGGGGCCTGTCCTGTGCATTGTAGATGTTTAAGAGCTTCTACCAACTCTTTAAGGGGCTCTGGTGACACAGTACCTAAGGCATTTGACTGCTAGCCGGAAGGTTGGCAGTTCTAACCTACTAGCAGCTCTGCAAAAGGAAGATGGGACAATCTATTTCCATAAAGATTTACCCCTTGGAAACCCAATGGGGATTGCTAAGAGTCAGAATCAACTCGATTACAGTAAGTTTGGTTTGGTTTGACCAACTCAAAATATTAAAAACTCCTCAAAATATTAAAAAGCAAAGATGTCACTTTGAGGACTAAGGTGCGCCTGACCCAAGCCATGGCATTTTCAGTTGGTGAAAAATACTGAATATATCATGGACTGCCAGAAGAACAAAGAAATCTGTCTTGGAAGAAGTACAGCCAGAATGTTCCTTAAAAGTGAGAATGGTGAGACTTTTGCTCACGTACTTTGGACGTGTTTTTAGGAAGAACCAGTTCCTGGAGAAGGACATCATGCTTAGTAAAGCAGAGGGTCAGCAAAAAAAGAGGAAGGCCCTTAATGAGAAGGACTGACACAGTGGCTACGAAGATGGGCTCAAGCATAGCAAAGGTTGTGAGGATGCTGCAGAACCAGGCAGTGTTTCGTTCTGCTGCACACAGCGTTGCTGTGAGTCAGAAATGACTTGACTGCATCTAACAACAACAATCACCTAGATGCTAGTAGTGCTTCCTCGTTGTGATAAACACAAATGCAAATGTCTAAGGGGTGGGCAGGGCAAAATCACCCTGCATGTTGACATTCTATTGGAGCTCTGGTAGCATAATGCCTAAGGCACTTGACTGCTAACCAGAAGGCTGGCGGTTCAAACCCATCAGCCACTCCTCAGAAGGAAGATGGGGCAATCTACTTCTGTAGTGATGCTGCATCAGAAACCCAAGGAGGGGTCGCTATGAGTCGGGTCCAACTCCATGGCACATAACAACAATAACAACAATATCCCCTTCCTGATAGAAACCTCTGTGATGCATTAACTGTACATTTTCCTTGCAGCTGTGTAAATTGCCTGTTCACGCCCTTTGCCCAATTTTCTCTTGGGGCTGTCATCTTCTTTTGCTTTGCAAAGGGGAGTCTGTGGTAGTTAAGGTTATGTGTCAATTTGACTGGGTCTGGTTTTGAGTGGCTGAGCAGCTGGAGGTAGTATTCCCCACGATGAGACTGGTAATCAACTCCATGGTGGAATCTGCTGTGAGCAGCTGAGTAGCTGCCTTGGGGATGTGGTCTGCTGCCAGTATACAAGAAGATACTTTGTGAAAGGTCTCTGAGCTTCTTGGAACATTTGGATCCTGCATTTGCCCAAGTCATCAGTGAGTGGTCTGCAATGGTGTCTGCCGATCTTGGGACTGTTTCTGGACTTGAACTAGTGACTTGCTGTGTTGCTTGATAATCTTTGGACTGTGTCATTTTACCTGCTGACCTCGGGTTTGTCAGCCTTGGCAACCAGCAGCTGCCTGAGTTAAGAAAACTCTCCAGTTTCAGTGGGCCGAGACCAAGAGACAGAGCTGAAGCCCAAGGTTGAGAAGTCTTTAACCAGCCCCTAGTTTACCCAGCACTTTTGAACTCAGACTTCTAGCCTCTCTAACTGCAAGAGAATAAATGCCTGTTTGTTAAAGCCATCCGCTTGTGGTATTTCTGTACAGCGGCACTAAAGAACCAAAAGGGAGTATTCTAGATGTTAATGCAACATTGCATTTGTCTCTTTCTGTATTCACTTTATTAACTCTCACTTTACAGATGAGGAATCAGAGACCTAAATACCTGTCAACACTTAACCACACATTAGCAAGTAGTGAAGCCAAGATGCAAACCTAGGCCTCTGTCTAAAGAGCCCAGACTCTTGAAACCTGAGTCACAGTGGCATCCCTGTCATCTGAACGTACTTTCTTAGATGAAGCACTAAGGCTTAGGAGTGTGTGTTTGTGTGGGTGGTGGTAGTGGGGAGATAGTTTGCTCAAGGTCCCTCAGCTTGACCATCACCTGGGTCACCTTGATGTGATGCTAAATATTTTGGGAATTAAAGTTAACCTTTACCTGGCCCGTTGTTGTTGTTATGTCCCATCTAGTCAGACCAACTCAAAGCGACCACTCCTTGGGTTTCCCAGGTGGTATCACTACGGAAGTAGATTGCTCAACCTTTCTTCCGAGGAGTGGCTGGTGGGTTATTGACTACACAGGCATATGACAGGAGAACCTGGCTCTGGTGAGGGTGGTGGTGGGAATCTGAGAGTGTCTATTTGGGGAGGGTTCTTGGCCAGCTCTGTCTGGGAGATGGCACAGATATCACATCAGCTTAATTGGCAAATTTCTGGATTTAGACTTCCTGTCTGGGGCCTCTCCTGGATAGCAATGCTTCTTGGGGCTTGGGCCCTTGTGGGAGAGTGGTTCTTACTGGCCCGGGAGATGATTGATGGAGAGGAACACAAAGGAGGGGGCTTTGTTCCCTAAATGCCATTCACATGACTTCCTGACCTCGGGTCCTTCCCCTTTCTCTTGTCTTTTTCTCCTTCACTGCATTCTGCTCTGCTTTGGTTTCCCTTCTCTGTTTTTCTTTTTCCAATCAGCACAAAACCGACTGGGGGCTAAAGCTGACTTGGGACCTCTTGTGTCTGGCTGAGGTGGGTTCTCAGTTCCTGGGCTGGAGCCCTGGGGCAATCTAGCCTCGAGGTGTGTGTGAAGGCCTGGTCTAAAACGAGGTGTGTGTGGGGGGCCCTCAGAGGGAGCAGGTAGGCCAGGGAGCCCAGCAACTGGAGGTGGGCCCTACATTCAGCCTCTTCCTGGTGGGCAGAGTCTCATACATGGATGGTAAATGCCTGGCACAAGCCACAGCCCCGCCCTATCATCCCAGGACAAACAGATTGTTTATCACAAAGCTTTTCCCCTCGGCCTCACCACTGTTCTCAGCAGAGAGTGTGGAACCAAAATGATTTGGCACCTAGGGCATAGGGCTTCCCTTTCGGTCTCTAGAAGCCTTTGGGTCTCAGCTAACTGGCCACTCAGAATAACCTGGGTAACTTTCCAGACAGACATGGAGATTCTGAATTAATTAGTTTGGAGAGTGGCCTGGGATTGTGATGGTGTAAAATCTCCCCAGGTGATTCCAATGTGGGGGTGGGATTGAGCATCACTGAGGGCAGAGTATGAGAGAGCGAGAACGTGAATGCAGTTTAAGAGACCCACACTTGACTGCAAACCAGAAGGCTGGCGGTTCAAACCCACCAGCCACTCCTCGGAAGGAAAGTTGGGCAATCTACTTCCATAGTGCTACTGCCTGGGAAACCCAAGGAGGGGTCGCTATGAGTTGGGTCCGACTCGACGGCACATAATAACAACAACATTCAAACCAGAACAACCTTCAGCTAGCTGTGTGTCCTTGGGCAAAGTCCATTCTCTCTCTGATCATTGGACTGTAGTGCCTAAGGAGAAATTACTGATTGATGGAGTTTTAGACAATAGGGGCCAGACTAACCAACCAGTCCACTCCCTCATTCTACAAAGGAGAGAACTATGTCCAGAAAGGTGGTAGACAGGGTTGAGTGGGCAGCTGACCAGTCGTCCGGCTGTCTCCATACACTGTCCATGCTTGGCTGGGCCTCTCAGCAAGTTCTCTTTAGATGAGAATGTGTGAGGAGATAATGTCTTTGGAATGGGTTTCAGGAGGTGGGGTGGGTCTCTCCACTGTTTACTAGAGGAAGAGATGGGCTTCCAGAGCCTGGGAAGGGAGAAGCAATGACTAGAGATAGAGGGTGTTGGTCTGAGCCAGATTTTGCAAAGAAAGAAAAACGTTTACAGAGCAGCTGACTTCATGCAGCTGTTTTACAGGGCCTGTGGAGCAAAAAGGGAAGCTGGGCTGCATTTAGAAAGTTATCCACAAAGAGGAATGGGGGTGGGGTGGGGATGGGGAGGGTGGCTGAGTCAGAGAGCTAGAGGAAGAAGGTAGGCGATTTGGGAGGGATGCCATCAAGGGCCTAAGGACAAGGGTTCGATTTGGGCCACATGTTGTCACTTTGGAGCTCTAGGGGTGGTGGGACAGTGGGGGAGAGAGAACAGGAGGGAAAAAGAAAAGGGGAAGCAGAATGAGTTTCCAGCCAGGGAGCCTGGCTTTTTCTGAGAGCAAACACAGAGTGTACTGGGAGCATGCCCAGCCCTGCTTTCAAGGCCCAGTGAGGAGTCTCCTCAAAAGTGGTATAGGGTGATGGTGAGAGGGTTTGAGGAAGGAGCCCAGCCCCATGGTAGGGGAAAGTTAAAGAAAGAACTCCCACCCACCCCACACTCAACCAAGATTTCTCTGGATAGCCTGAAATGTCCCATCCCTAGGGCTAGGGAGGTATCTGGCTCCTCCCTGGCTGACCTAATAGCAGCAGGGAGAACATCCCACCAGGCTCCTTGCCCCTAGGTTGGAGATCTGAAAGGTTCAGAGACCCTGACTGAAGGTGCCCAAGTCTCAAGTTCACAGTCCTGCTAGCAACTGGTGGAAACAGTCCCTCTGCCCTGGTCCCAAGCAGCAGAGAGAAAAATGGAGTGCCTGTTGACTGTTCTGGGATTCCATACCCTCCCTGTCCCTACCAGGCGCACTGTGCTCTTTTACTGAAGGTCCTGCCCCTGCCAGAAATGTGCTTGAGCAAAGCTTCTCTTCCTCTCCCCAGGACAATGAGAAGACCTTAGAGATAGAGTCCTTCAGTCCTAATACTGACCATGTTACTGACTACAAAGACAGTACTGCTCCTTTCTCAGGGCATGGTAGAGTTGGCAGTCAGAGAGACCTGCTCTAAGGACAAGCATTAAAGCACAGAGTTGAGATCAGCATTGGCCGAGCCTCTGAGATGAGAAGCACAACTCTCAAAGGGCCTGCTCAGTGTGCCCTGGGGACACTCAACACACTCAACTTAGTTCATCTCAATGCACTCCACGTACTAACCACTGTGCAAAGTGCTGGGGATGTAGAAGAAAGCAAAACAGACATAATTCCTGCCCTCGGTGGAGTTTGTAGTCTGGTGGAGGGGCTCATCATGGATCTGTGTCTCTCTTAAACCCATCAAGGGTAGAGGGACGAAAGGTCCTTAACCTTGAGGAGTTGTGGCCTCATGGAGGAGATTGACATACATAAAGCACTCAGAGAATGAGGCAATGTTTAGCAAGTTCATTGTTGCCTCTGATGACCATATGTTGAGGTAAACATGGCCAGGTTCAGGCTGTGTGTGAAGCAGTCTGTAAACTCTCTGTATAGATACAATGAAGTAACCCCACTGCAACTGAGTTACTTCCCAAACTTCATAGAAAGATGACAGGATCTGATTAGGTAGGCCTGAGTACTAACACTAAAAAACAAACGACATTCACTCTGCCGTGAGTGTATGGGACTGAATTATCTATATAGAATCTGCCATATTCCTTGATTCCTTTTTTCCATTGGCCAGTCCCCTTCTCTTCCTTCTCTTTCCATCTCACCTAGAGCTGGAAATTTTCCATGGCAAATGATTGGATTACAGGTTTGGCAAATGCCTACACTTTACAAACAGTGCTGGCTGTAATAGGTATACAAAGATAAAGAACAAGCCTCTAACTTTAAGGACCTTCAAATCAACTTCACAGATTTTATGGATTTCTGTAATAGAAGACAATAAAACGTGTTTGTAAGTGTGTGTGTTTGTGTGAATTATGTATGTATGTGCTGCCTACTATTTTTTGTTTGTTTGTTTGTTTGATTTCAAATTTCATAAAAGTTATGAGACTATCACAAGGAATTCCTGTATGGTCTTTTCCCACATACACCACTTGTTTACATTTTATGGAATCGAGAAAAAGTTAGAGACATCCTGCCCTTTTACCCCTAAACCCTTCAGTGTGTATTTCAAGGACACTCTGTCACATAGTCTGTTTTCCTTTCAACTGAGCCTTATCCCTCTCATTTTCTGACAGTGTTGGATCATCCTATATGCTAAATAAAACTAGTATTTTTAAGGGAGGTGGCTAGATTATTTTTCTGCTTGATGCTATGCTGGTGGCCTGGCCATAGGGGCTACCTGGATCACGAGGTCCCCCTGAGAAACCCTGCTGGTTCCAGTGGCTATGCCCCAGACTGCTTGTTACTGGACAGTTCATCTATCTGCTCCTTTAGAGGTTTGGCTAGGCCTTGGCTGAACTCTGTGCTCTTTGCTCTCCTTCAGTTTTCTGCACATTCTTCCACCCACATATATGAGTGTCATGTGAGGATGGCTTTCCAGTATCCAGCATGGTCTGGTGGAAGCAGAAGTTGGCTTGATTGGACACCTTCTCAGGGCCTTGGAGGTCAGCCTGAGGTTCTCTGAAAATACACAAGGCTTCCTTTCCCTAACTTTCTGGGTGGCAAAGGAACAAGGCTCTGTGGCACGATCTGGTTCCAAGGCCTGTGGTCCTGCTCAGGACTGGCAGTTTTAGGCTGAGGGAACATTTTCCAGAGTACAACTGAGGGACAGAACGTCTCGGCAAGATGGGCTGGGATGGGAAGGGCTTTGGAAAGACTCCTGCTTGTTCTGGGAGGTGTTCAGATGCTGAGGTTTTGGAAATCCATGGTGGCTGTTCATGGCTGCTCTGGCATTGGGAGGAGGAATGGACAACTGCCTGTTTCCTTGGGTTCAGTGAAGCCCAGCACTGCTGACCTGGAACCAGGGCCTAGGCTGGGCCTGGGGAGGGCGCTAGGAGCACTGGACCTTGGAGCCATGAGCTATTGCCCACATCCAATGAGCCCTGGCTGGAACTCTGCCAGCCACCAGCCCTGACATTAAGTCATGGGGGCCACAGGTCTTGTACTCAAGAGTGTTGCTGACAGACCAATAGGAGAAACCTCTGTGAACCCACAACAAAACAAGCTGGAGGCATTTAACCAGACAGATCAGTCTTGTGTAAGGACAGGCCATTGAAGGGAAAGCTCAGAGGTGCCCAACCAATCAGGGAATGCTTTCAGGAGGAGATGAGGCCTGAGCCTTCCTTTGCTGCAGCTTCTCCCTTCTGATCTTGCACACAATCAGGGCACCCACCTCTGTTCTGTGACCCAGGCAAATCAGTTTAGTTCCTTGGACTTATTTCCTCATCTGCCAAATGGGAAGTGAAGTACCTGACCTCTCTCCCTAGGGCAAAGCTAGGTGGTAATCAAACCTTAGTGAGGTTTAGAGACAATTAAAGAGCTTCTAGAAATACACATGCCTGGGCCACAGCCCAGATCTTGGGAGCCCAAATCTCTGGGGTGAGACACAGGCAAGAAAGGTACTGTTTTGACCAAGCTTCTCAGTGGCCCTTGGATGAGAGGCCCAGGGCTCTGACTTAACTGCTGGCTTCACCACCCAGACATCAGCCCTTTACTTCTTCAAGCATATTTCCTAGGGTCCCCGAGGGCCTGGAATAGGTGGGGGCCCTCTGCCCTTCCCACTTCACTGGGCCATCGAAGGAGCGATGCACCACCCCCCACCACCCGGGAGAAGTTCCATGGTCTGGGCCTGTCTGAATGCACACCTTCTCCTCCCCTAGAATCCTGCCTCAATGCCCCCATTACCATTTCCATGGCATTCGCCTCCAGGGCCCCATGGAAATCACGAGGCTTTCTGAGGAATCATGTAGACTTCAGAAAAGACCCCGGGCCCCCTGCCCACCGCGGACTCCCTCTCCCGCTCTAATCCCGCTCAGAGGGCAAGAGACAGAGCTCCCTCTCTCCTCCGCGGCCTGTCCGCTCATTCTCCCACAGGGCTGACGTTGCTCTGCGGCCCAGCTGGCTGCAGTTTTTAGAAATAACAATATCCCCGGGGGAGGAGCGGCGGGGTGAATGGGCGCCTTTGTCCCGGGCCCTGTGAAGCCCGATTAATTATGCGCCGCGGAGCTCGGGGAGCGCGGTCGCCCGGCCCCCCTCCGCGGCTGAAAGGCCCGGGCTTGGGAGCGCGGCCGCGGCCCCGCGCCGGCCGCACAAAGGGCCGCGAATTAGAAAACCAGCAATTACCCCGCATTTTGTATTTGCCGCTCAGAGCCCTTGTCTCGCTGACACTGTGGACGGCCCCTCCCCGGGCGGCTGCACTTTGAGGATTTTTGAGCCCTTTCTTGGTTACCAGGGGCTACTGGGCAGAGGGCTGGGGGCTTGGGGTGAGAGGGAGGCGCCAAGTTGTGTGCGCTGGTTATGTGTGTGTGGGAGGGGGGTGCGCTGTTTCCCGGGTCTGGGAAGGAGTGTGTGGGTATCATCCACTACAGAGCAGAAGGCCCGGGGAACTCTGAGGAAGTGGGCCTCAAATCTCATGCCCTCTCCAAAGCTGGAGCCAGTTTATAATGCAGATTCCTGAGCTCCACCGCACAAGACTCCTTGACTCAGTAGATATGGGACACCCAAGAAGCTGCCTTTTAGCAAGGAAGCCAGATGATTTTATTAAAAAAAAAAAAAAAAAAAAAAAAAACAACTTGGAATGTAATAGTGAAATCCATGGATCTTCAGTTTAGTGTTCCATGCATTTTGACAAATGTACACCTTTGTAACTTACATCTCATGAAGATATAGAATATTCCATCACTCCAGAAAGTTTCCTGGGGCCCCTTTCCAGTCTCTCCTTCCCACTTCATCCCCCAGGCAACCACAGTTTTTGATTTTTATCATCATCAATTAAGTTTCGTCTGTTCTCATATTTCATGATAAATGGAGTCGGACAGTACATACTCTTGTTTTGGACTTCTTTCACTCACCATGATGTTTCTGGGATCTATTCATGTTGTGTTTGTCAGTAGTTTTGTTTCTTTCTTTTAAGCAGTTTGCTTATCCATTTGCCTGTTGATGGACACCTGGAATGTTTCCGCTTTTTGTCTATGATAAATAAAGCCACTATGAATGTTCTGTACAAGTCTTTTTTGTGGACATATGTTTTTATGTGGATAAATATCGAGGCATGGAATTACTGGGTCATGGGAAGGTTAGCTTTAGTTGTTGTTATGTGCCTTCGATAGATACTGCCAAATTGTTTTCTAAAGTGGCTGAACAATTTTGTACCACTGCTAACCAGAAGGCTGGCAGTTCAAACCCACCAGTCACTCCTTGGAAGGAAGACGGGGCAATCTACTTCCGTAGTGATACTGCCTCGGGAACCCAAGGAGGGGTCGCTATGAGTTGAGTCGACTTGATGGCACATAACAACAACAACAACAACAACTAGCAATATAAGGAGCTCTGGTGACGTAGTGCCTAAGACATTTGACTGCTAACAAGAAGGCTGGAGGTTCAAACCCCCCAGCCATTCCTCAGAAGGAAGATTGGGTAATCTACTTATGTTGTTGTTGTTGTTATTTGCCGTCGAGTCGGCCCGACTCATAGCGACCCCTCCTTGGATTTCCGAGGCAGTAT
>NW_006921711.1:205151-217953 GCF_000298275.1 Orycteropus afer afer | reverse complement strand
TCTACTTCTGTGAAGATTTACTGCCTTGGAAGCCCAATGGGAGCCGCTGGGAGTTGGAATTGACTGGATGGCAGTGGGTTTTTCTTTGTTTGTTTGTTTTTGTTAGCAACATATGAGAGTTCATTTGTTCCACATCCTTGCCAGCACTTGGTATTTCAATCTTTCTGCTCTTAGCCATTCTAGTGGATGTGAGGTGGTATTTCAATATAGTTTTAATGAACTTCAAGAACTAGGAGAAAATTCCTGTCTCTGCCCAACTCTTGCATTTGTTTACAAGGCCCAGGAGGGTAAATGGCCCCCCAAGGCCCACAGCTGGCTGTGCAGAGACAGGATGAGAACATAGGGCTACTGACTACCAAACCAGTGCACTCTCCTTGGTATCACGCTTCCCCTTTGGCCTATATACACTTATTGAGCCCGTGTGTGTATGAAATGTGGCTTCTGTTGTGCCTGGAACCATTCAGAATTGACCTGGAATGGCACTTCTGAAGAGCACCTACCTACCAGCCAACCAGAAGCGTCTTGGGACTCTGGGATTGAGGAATTGGGTTTGGCCATGTATGTATGTGTAGATACACACAGGAATAGGGGCAGGGGGCTGGTGCCTTGTTTCCCTTGATTCTTACTCCCAGGGCAGACTTGCCCTGGGAATCCTTCTGCTTTGCCACCCATGGAAGGCCTTGAGGATTTTCTGATCAAGCACAGAAGGAGGGAACAAGAGTCCTGGGCCTTCCAAAATTTCCCATTGCCTAATAAACATTCTCTTAAGTTTGGCTTTAGAGACCATCCAGAATGTGGCCTCATCTATCCTTGTAACTGTGGATCTGGCTGCATCCACCTTGCACATTGCACTCCAGTGATGATGGGCAGTTTATATTCTGTTCATTCATTTCCTCCCCACCCCCACCCCAACAATACACACTGTAGAGACTGTATTCTGTGAAGGTGTCTGCACCAAAAATATACCCTACTCTGTAAGCTCTTCTTGCAATGTGACTCATGTTCCTTCCATTGAGAACCAAACCAAAAATCCAAATCTACTGCCATCATAGCGACCCCCAGTGGGTTTCCAAGGCTGTAAATCTTTATGGAAGCAGATTGCCTCATCTTTCCTCCGTGGTGTGGCTGGTGGATATGAATCACTGAACTTTTAGTTAATAGCCAAATGCCCTAACCACTATACCACCAGAACTACTTTCCCACTGAGGGAGGGGTCTATATCTTCTCTCCTTAAATCTGGGGAGGAACTAGTGTTGCTCTCACCAGTAGAGTATGGCATAAGTAATGACTTTTATTGCTAACCCTTTCATGGCTCAATATTTTATTGATAACATGTATTTTCAGTAAAGGAAAACATGCTGAAATCATGAAATCAAATTTTTTTGAGGTAATATGGATTTTAATACAGTATGTGGGACACATATGTTCTAAGTGGACTCTGGTGGTAGGATTTGTGGGGTGAGGCCCGTTTCTTCAGATTCACACAGTAATACAGGTCCCTGTCAGGCACAACAACTGAGTTAGCAGCTTCCCAAGAAACCTGAGAGGCTGAAAATGTTGGTGGGTGCTATGTGTCCCATGGGTCATAAAACGGTTAAGTCATATAATGAATACAATTTCCACCTGGCTTTCTCTCTTTCTTGAAATGCTTAACCTAGAAAGCCAGCTGTGAAGAGGTCCAAACTAGCCCTCATGGAGAGACTACATGGAGAGGCCCATGTGGAAAACTGAGGCCCCCAATTTATGGCTAGAACCAACCCACTAGATTTGTGAGGGAATGAGCCTTAAGATGGTTCTAACCCCAGGCCTTTGATTCTTCTACCTGAGGCATGATGACATAGAGAAGACACAAGCTTTTCCTACTGTGTGTTTTCCTACTGTGTGCTCCCTGAATTCCTGACTGCAAAAATCTGTGAACACAATAAATGTTGTCTACACCAATATTTCAGTAACTTATTGTGCAGCTGTAATAACTGGAACACACACAATATTGATATTTTTTGCATACTCCCCTCACCTGACTCCAAATTCTAAGTTTAATTTTTTTTTTTTCCAGGTTCAGCTTGGCTGTCACTTTCTCTCAAAATCCTCCCTCCTTCCAGACTGAATTGGAGATTCCTCTTATGTACTCACATTCTTGCATTCTCCACATCCAACAACTTCATATTTGGATGTCTACTTCCCTCAGATAAAGGGCTCCCTGGGAACTGTAACAGTGTATGTTTCTTCCCTGGACTTCTAAGAATCTGAAACACATAACTGTTTGTTGAAAGATGGCATACGCCTAATGTAGCATTAGTAGAGCCCTGAATTAAGTGAAATTGGGATTGAATTTCCCACTCCCTGCTCCCATTTTCTCTGGGATAGGAATTGAGAGGGAGAGACAAAAAAAAAAAAAAAAGAGAAAGAGAGAGAGAGATGATTCTTCTCTTTAAGAGGTTTTCAGTTTGATTAGGAAGATACTAACAGAAAGACCAGAACAGATTAGCAAAGTCCCCAGAAGGGGAAGAAATCAGTGTGGGCTAGAGTGGTCAGGGCAGGCTTCCTGAAGGAGGCAGGACTTAGATTTAACAAAACCAGAGCACTAAGGCAGGTCTTTTTCTGTTAGAACTCTCAGCTTGCTTCCCCACACCCCCACCTTGCTGGAGCTCAGCTTAAGATATTAGAGTGTGTGTGTGTATACATATGCACATGCATGTGGTTGAGGAGTGGGCATTACCACATCTCTCTCTTTGGATAGAGTCTTGAGGACAAGCCCACTCCTGGCCACCTCCTCAATTTGCCCCTCTCTCCTGCAGGGATTGAGAAACACTTGTGGCTAATCATGGTACCTAGGGATGCATGGTGTGACTGCCATGGTGATTACATGTCAAGATGATGGCACATTACTGGGCTCTGGGGAGGCTGTGCATGAATAGGCACCACAGAGGATGAGAACACCCAGTGAAGGCAGGGCTCACACCAGAGAAACACCAGGGCAGTGGTCCACGACCTTGAGATCTAGAGGCCCTCAGGGTGATGGCATATAGCCATGTTCATCAGTATCACAGTGATGGCAGCAAATCATGCCTAAAAATGCCCTAGAAGCTGAGCAAAACCACATTGAGGCATGTGAACAGTCCAGAGGATGCCAATGAAGCAGTACATGTGTAACCCTCATGGGAGCATGTCACAATGATGGATTTTGATGGTCATCCAAGCATACAGCAAGAATGCCCCAAGAATGCCCCAGTGACTATGTGTCAATATGTGGGAGAAAGCCACTGGCATGCATTTAGCCAAATCACTGGCATCCTCAGTGGTGGATTGTGCCCAAGACCATAGTGGCCCCACTGATGGGGGTAGAACAAGTATGTTTCAGACACTGGGACTTCACTGAACAAGGGGTAGGGTCAACTTGCATGTGACCTTGGTAAGTCACTTCAACTTAAGGTTGAGGCCTGCCATGTCCCAGACACCATGCAAGGCACAAGTGAGTAAAAGGATGATAAAGATGTGGTCCCTGCCCTTGAAGAGCTCATACTAATGTGAAATGCAAAACATGTGATCATTACAATATTTTGTAACACATGCCAAGATGGAGGTGAGCACAGGGACCTGTGGGGGCACAAGGCAGGTGCTATAAGAGTCTAAGAACCCAGGGGAGAGCCTCTCAACTCTGGTACTTTCCAATTCCCTGACTCGTCACCCGAAGAGATTGGACCGGATGCCCTTGCAGTGCTTCTCAGCGCTGTTACTCATTAATTCACACTTTTGATTCTTTGACAGTGTCTTGGTGACTTTGTGTTTGAGAATCATAGTGCCTTACACACATATGTGTGTTGATAACTTATTGTTTTTCAAGTGTTCTCATATACAATATATCCTGTATGCTTAGAACCAAAGTTCTGTGAAGTAGAGGTGAGGAAACTGAGCTCAGAAAGGTTAAAAGTCTTGCTAAAAGCATGCTAAAAGTCACACAGTGAGTAGCCCTCTGTTCCAGGCTCTGTCCTTGAGCCCAGCCTCTAGCTGAGTCAATTGTTTTGATTCACTGCAGAAGAGGAAGGCTGTCTCTAGGTGATGGATGAGCCCTAGGGCAGGATGCTCTGTTCAAAACAGGAGCTGGAGCAGGCAAAACATAGGCAAAGAGCTCAGCAGCAGCTCTGCTGTAGTGCAGTGGGCAGAGGTGGTAAGCAGTGGTATTTAGCAGAAGCAAGAAAAACAAGGATGAAGATTCAGAAAACACTAGTTCTCCTCTCTCTCTGTGTGGCAATCAACATTTCTGCTGAACCTGAGGAAGGAATTCTTCAACATATTAATATGCAGTTCAGTTCTTAGGGATACACATGACACTGTAGGAAGGGCCAGGGACCAACTGGGCCTTGTGGACCGGAGGACCACGGTTATATGGGAGTAATTAAAGCGGCACAACAAACAGACTTGTCCTACAGGGCATCCCATGAGACAGAGTCCAATCTAGCAAAAAACCCAAGGTGGAAGTATACATCTGAAACTAGAAATGGATTCTTCTAGTATTACTTGAAAATAATGAGTTTGGAAAAATGTGGATGGATTGGGATAATTGCAAAATCCATGCCTCAGAAAGGGCACTTGTTTGATCGAATCTTTGCAGATTCCAGATCATCAAAACTATACAGCAACAGCACAATATCTACCCCTGTCTGAACTTGAGTACATGTACTGTGGTTTCTCTCTTTGGTCTCACTGAGAAAAAAATCAAAGGTGCTCTTATCTTGACTTTAATGTAGACCAAAAATGTAAATTATAGTTATTAGGAAATGCAATGACTTGATCTGGATGGATTTTTCAGGAAAAGATAATTTTGACATTTTAAACTAAAATGGTCTTAAAAATCTTACATAAGTTTTTCCAAACGTTCATAATGTAAGAAAGAAAGTAGGGGGACTATTTTAGGCTGAAGTTGATTAAAAAGACATAAAAGCAAAATGCAATGCATAAAACTGGATTGGATCTGCTTTTTTTTTTAATTTAAAAAAAGCTATAAAAGTTATTCTTAGAATAATTGGAGACATTTGATATGGATTGAATACCAGATGATATTATGGAATTATTGTTAATTTTGGTAAGTGTGGCTATAGTTATCTATGAGATTGTCCTAATTCTTAGGAGAAACAGGTTGAAAAATTTGGTGTAAACTTACATTCAAATTATAAAAGCATAAAATAAAAAAGATACATGAAAAGTTGTGATAAGATGGTAACTGTTGTTGAAGCTAGGTAAAGGAATATGCCCTGTATTACCTTTGAACTGTTTTTGAATGTCTTAAAATTTTTATAATAAAAAAAGTGGGGACACTATGACCCTTCCCTCAAAAAGGATAAAAAGCTACCAAATGGCTAGTGAAAAGTAAGCAGTATATAAATTTATTATCAAGCCTGAACAAGAATTATATAAAAAAAGAAAATTAGAGATCACTCACGTTCATAAACCTGGATACAAAAATCTTAAATTTAAAAAAGCCAAATGATTCTACTAAGATACAAAAGCAAAATAAACCTAAACCAAAACCAAAATCACTGCCATCAAGTGGATTATGACTCATAGTGACCCTATGGGACAGAGTAGAACTGCTTCATAGAGTTTCCAAGGCTGTAAATCTTTACTGAAGCAGACTGCCTCATCTTTCTCCCATGGAGTGGGTGGTGGGTTCAAGCTGACCTTTTGGTTAGCAGTCAAATGCTTTAACTACTGCACCATCAGAACGCCTTCAAAAGCAAAATATGCCATAATAAAATAGGAGTTAGCCCAGAAACTTAAAGATGATTTAATATAAAATTCATGGATATAATTTACCAAATTAAAGGAGAAAAACCACATTATCTCACTAATAATCCAAACCGAACCCACTGCCGTTGAGTCAATTCTGCCTCACAGCAGCCCTATAGTATAGAGCAGAACTGTCCCGTAGGATTTCCAAAGCTGTAAATCTTTACCGAAGCAGACTTTCTTTCTCCCGTGGAGCAGCTGGTGGGATTGAACTGCCAAGGCTTCAGTTAGCAGCCTAGTGCTTTAATCACTGCATCATCATCATCTCAATAAATACAGTAAAAACACTTGATAAAATTTAAACTCATTGATGATTTAATAACAAAACCAAAGAAAAGAAGCTAGAAAGGAGCTTCCTTAGTCCAAGAAAGGATAATTTATCAAAATGCTATAGCAGATATCTTAGTTAGTGGTAAACTCCTAAGTGCATTCCCTTTAACAAGAAAAGGATGACCATTACTGCTGTTTTCATTCAATAATATGTTGGAGGTCCTAGTTAGTTCATTAAGACCAAAAAAAAAAGGAAGAAGGAAAAAAGGTTATTCATAGATAATGATTGTCTATATTGAAATTAAAGGGAACCTATAATGAGGCCATATAATAAAACACCAATATAAATATTTTAAAGTACCATTTACAGTACTCACTGTTATAGATTGAATTGTGTCCCACAAAAAATGTGTGCTGTAAATCCTAACCAGAAGGTTGGCAGTTCAAACCCAGCAGATGCTCTGCAGGAAGAAGATGAGGCAATCTACTTCCGTAAAGATTTAAGCCTTGGAAACTCCATAGAGGTTGCTATAAATTGGAATTGACTAATGACAGTGGGTTTGGGTGTTCTGTTTGGGTTTTACACCTGTGATTATAATCCTGCCTAGGAATGGGTTGTCTTTGTTATGTTAATGAGGTGGTATATAGAATGTGTTTTCAGTCAATCTCTTTTAAGATATAATAAAACAGATCAAATAAAGAAGCAAGCAAGCAGAGATGAGGGAAGACAGATGTTATGCCACATGAAGATCACCATGATCACCAAGGTATATACACTGAAAAGGGACAACAACCTTCCCCCAGAACCTATTTAAAGAAAGCCTTCCTCTATAGCTGCTATTGTTGTTATGTGCCATTGAGTCGTACCGACTCATAGCGACCCCTCCTTGGGTTTCCTAGGCGGTATAACTACGGAAGTAGATTGCCCAATCTTCTTCTGAGGAGTGGCTGGTGGGTTTGAACTGCCAGCCTTCCGGTTAGCAGTTAAGTGCCTTAGGCACTATGCTACCAGAGCTCCCCCTCTATAGCTAGTGCCCTGAATTTGAACTTCTTGGCTTCTAAACTGTGAGAAAATAAGATTGTTAAAGCCACCTACTTGTGGTATTTCTGTTATAGTAGCATTTGATAACTAAGAAACCCACAAAATGAAAAATACCTAGGAATAAATCTAATAAATAATGTGCAAGACATTTATAAATAATATAATAAAATTTTACTGAATTACATTTTAAAAGACTAAATAAATAAAAAAGATATACCATGTTCACAGATGGGAAGAGTTAATTCTTTCCAATGTAATCCATAGATTCAATGCAATGCTAATCAAAATTTCAAAAGGATTTTTCATGTAACTTGACCATGAAATATGGAAAACTAAAGGGTCAATAGTAACACAGACAAATTTAAGGAAAAGGAATAATAAGAGGGAATTTGCTCTGCCAGATTTAAAGTTTTTTTTTTTTTTTTAAAGATATGGTAGTTAAAACAGTGTGATACTGGCATAAGCTTAAGTAAGTAGACTAATGAAACAATTTAAAGAACTAGAAAGAGTCCCATGTGTACATGGAAGCTTGAAATATGACAATGTTATTTTATAATCCAGCAGAGAAAGATTATTTTCTAAATGTATCAGGGCAATTGGTTATCCATACAGAAAAAGATAAAATTAGATACCAAATTCACTCTATATAATGGATTAAAGTCCCACATGTGAAATGAGAGACTTAAACTTGTATAAGAAAACAGAAAATATCTTGACCTCAGAGGAAAAATTTCATACAAAGCACAAACAGCACAAACCGAAAATGAGAGGCAATGTTGGATAGTTGAACTACATCAAAATTAGTAACTTCTGTGTGATAACAGATACTGTAAATTAAAAGATAAGCAAATGACACAACTAGAAGATGTTAACATATTATCACCAAAAACAGTGTTCAAATCCACAAGAAAAAGACAAACTACTCAACAGAAAAACTGGAGGAGAGTAGGAAATTCACAAAAAGAGGAACTGAGTGGTCAATAAACACACAAAAAGTTCCTTAAATGTACCACT
This sequence comes from Orycteropus afer afer, assembly GCF_000298275.1. NCBI lineage: Eukaryota > Metazoa > Chordata > Mammalia > Tubulidentata > Orycteropodidae > Orycteropus > Orycteropus afer. The sequence goes on along the minus strand of NW_006921711.1, from coordinate 209,840 downwards.
AATCAGGGGAATGCAATTTAATAAGAAGATACTATTTTATATTCATCATGGACAGACATGAAAGTCTTTTTTAACACCATCGATACATTGTAGGTGGGAATATAAGTTGATATAAAACTTTGGAAAGCAACTTGTCAAAATATAAAAAGTTGAAGATGTACTTGCCTGTTTAGGAATTCCAGCTCTTCTATACTTTCATGTATAATGAAATAGTACATAGGTGTTCACTGTAGCCCTATTTTTGTTAGTGAAAAAGTATAAATAACATAACTGTATCACTAGGGGAGAACAACAAAACTCTAAAGAGCAATCAAAATTATGGAATTAGGTTTACATAAATTAACATTTTAAAAGTATCCCCCCAAAATGATGTCAACTGGAAAAGATAGGTTGCAAAATGATACATATAGTATGATATAATCTATTAAAATATATAACATGCAAAGGATAGTAGTAATTGTGGATAAAAACACATACAGCTTTTGGTATGTGTATGTGTATGTATATGTATCCCAATGACTTCCAAATTCCACTCCTTTATACAGTATATAATAGAAATTCTTACAATCAGATAAATTCCCACAGCTGTTTGAGTGTTCTGAACCTAGGCTCTAGACATGTGAGTCAAAAAGCATTTGAGCTGACCCAAACAAGTCCTCCAGTTTCCCTGTTCAGGTGGGAAGTGATTCCAGGAACAGGAGTGAGAGACCAGGGAAAATGAACAGTGAAGAAGGAACAGCCAAATATAAGGGTGTTACTGATGTAGGGAAATGAGGTTCAATCCCACTAGGACCTTTTGAGTACCATAAATAGTGTGTCTCAGAATTATGTACCCAAAGGGAGGAAGGGAGGATCATTGATCCATGTGTCACATTCCTTAATGGTCTAGGATTCTCCATGGATTTTAATTCCTTTGCATTTCTAGATTATGCACAGATGGGTGAGTTCCTACAGTTGTAAGTTCGTTAGTTATGAAGTGAGTTCCTGCCACTTGGCAAGAGAAACTCTACTGTAGAAAGAAGTGCTTAGAACTATGGAGACACGGTGCTGTCACCTTTCACTTACGCAAAGCTGTTTGCTGCACCAATGCCTGGAGTAAAAGATGGGCTGAGAGGATGTGAGGGAGTACCATGAGCGATCTATTATACAAGTACATAGGAGACGTATGCAAGGGGTTATTTTGGAGTGGGGAGTTGGGGTAACCTAGATGCCCATCACAGGGGGAACATAATATGGATGGGGTAAGTAAAAGGTAGTCAATGTGTAACAAACTAGATGTATACCCCACAATATAGGTAAACCTTAAAAACTTAGTACTGAATGAAGAAGGCAAAAAACAGAATAAAATCTATAGCGCAATGCCGTTTATGTAAACTAAAAATGCACGTACAAACAACTTACTCACTGCTGTTGGGTTGGATCTGACTCATAACAACCCCTCCTTGGGTTCCGGAAGCAGTATCACTACGGAGGTAGATTGCCCAACCTTCCTTCTGAAGAGTGACAGTGGGTTTGAATCGTCACCCTTCTGGTTAGCAGTCAAATGCTATAGGCACTACAATAACAGTGTATATTTTGTAGAGACACATACAAATATAAGCTATACATTGAACACATTAATGTGGTTTCCTTCAGGGGTAAGGAGGATTGGGATGGTGAAAAGCGTTTAGAGGAACAAATAAATAAAACAAGAGAAACTATGTGTGAATAGTGATGAGAGTGTGCTATTGAGGAGAGCAATGAACTCAACTTCTGCACTTGAGGTCCAGACAAGAAATGTCAAAATTAACATCACATTTGGAAATGATACTACTAACTTTAGGATTATACTCATTTCTTGTGTGCGCAGGGGTATGGGACAGGGATTTAGCTATAACTATATATATATATTTAATTGTGGTAAACATATAATGTAATAAAACTGGCCATTTGAACAGTCTTCACATGTACAGTTCAGTGACATTAATTATATTTATCATGTTCAATCATTACACTTACCCATTCCCAAATTATACCATCAACCTTAACAGAAGCAGTGTCCTCTAAGCATCAAGTATAATGTTTTACACGCTTTAAAAAAGATAAGGAAATCTGAAACAAATGCAGCAAAATGTTAAGATCTGTTGAACCTGGGAAGTAGATATACATAGGCTTCTGGTAGATTATTGTTGGTGTATTTTGAATATATCATAATTAAAATTATTTTTAGTTTATTTTTAAAGGTCACCCATTAAAATACTGTGAAATAATTTTGTGACTTTGATCAGAGTTCATTCCTGATTACAGTTTAGCCCCTGAATAGTTTTACAGAGGTGAATACCTGCTCTAGCGTATCAGTGACACAAGTCCCAATGAGGAGAATATGAATAAATTGACTCACCATTGATGCTAAAAACATTGATAAATAAGATCTTCGTGAATGGAAAATTTCATTGTCCATTGGTTACAAAGTACAAACAAATGGCTGAACAGTCCTGTTGTTGTTGTTGTTGTTTGCCGTCGAGTCGGCCCGACTCATAGGGACCCCTCCTTGGGTTTCCAAGGCAGTATCACTACGGAAGTAGGATTGCCCAACCTTCCTTCCGAAGAGTGGCTGGTGGGTTTGAACCGCCAGCCTTCTGGTGAGCAGTCAAGTGCCTTAGGCACTATGCTACCAGAGCTCCTAGGAGTGGTTTTTTCGTGACTGGTTTCGAGCAGATCAGCCTCTCAGGACTATTTGAAAAGATCACTGATTAGCTGTAAGCCTCCTCGAGGATGACAAATCCTAGACAATTATGTAGAAATGCTATAGGCAACCCTTGGAGAGCTGCACAGTTCATAGTCAGGGCCTATTCTCTGAGAAACACCCTGGTACTCAGAGGAACCTCAGCAGCTAAACCTATAGTCTAGACTTATGCTATATGATTACTTCTACCCCTGGCCGTTTCTGCTGTGTATGGGGTCGCTATGAGTCGAAAACGACTCGACGGCACTTAACAACAACAACAACCCCTGGCCATAGCTGATTGGTATAGAAGGGACTGAGTTGGGCCAATCACATCTCTTCTTTCAAGAATTTGGGAATTTGAATAGAGAGGCAGAGATGGTGAGCTGTTGGGGTGAGACTGCTTTAATGGAGGTGTTCTAAGGAGAAAGTTTATCAACTCTAGATGTTTAGGTCCTTGGAATGGCACTGGTTCTGGGCCTTCCTGAGGCCAGAACACTCTCATCACTATTCCACACAAAGTTTCTCTTGTTTTATTTATTTGTTCCTCTAAACCCTTTTCACCATCCCAATCCTCCTTACCCCTAAAGGCAACCACATTAATGTGTTTAATGTATGTCCCTACAAAATACACATTGCTGTTGTATGTACATGCATTTTTAGTTTATGTAAATGGCATTGGTCAATCCTTCCTTAAAATTAAATGAATTTATCTTATTATTTGCCAGAGTTGCTTTCTATTACTTGTCCTATGAGTAGGTTAGTATTTTATTATCTCCCATCCTACCTCAAGGACTAACACAGATGGTATAAGAAAAAGGTGCCCTCTGAGCAGACAAATTAGAAAAATTTGTTCTTTCCTCCAAGTAGGCACAGACCCTCACCAGGGTGAAAGGTTTGACCAGTGGAATGTGAAGCTGGGTTTCAGATCCTACTTCATTCGTTTAATTCGCTTTGTGCTGTATACTGACTACATAACCATTGATGGAGGCCCTGTTTGCCCACCATTTGTTTCTTCACTGACTTATCCTCTCATCAAGGTATTATTCAGAATGTTGTTGTTGTTGTTGTTAGATGCTGTCGAGTCGTTTCTGACTCATAGCGATGCCAAGCACAGCAGAATGAAACACTGCCCGATCCTGCCCCAGCTCCATGATCTTTGCTATACTTGAGTCCATTGTCGCAGCCACCATGTCAATCCATCTCATCGAAGGCCTCCCCCTCTTTCGTCGACCCTCCACCTTACCAAGCATGACATTCTCCAGGGAATGGTCCCCTCTGACAACATGACCAGAGTAGGTGAGACGAAGTCTGGCCATTCTCGCTTCCAAGGAGCATTCCGGCTGCACTTCCTCCAGGACAGATCTGTTAGTTCTTTTGGCAGTCCATGGTACCTTCAGCATTCTTCACCAGCACCACAACTCAAAAGCATCAACTTTTCTTTGGTCTTCTTTATTCATTGTCCAGCTCTCACATGCATATGAGGCAATTTGAAATATCATGGCCTGTGTCAGGCACACCTTAGTCCTTAAGGAGACATCCTTGCTCCTCAGCACTTGAAAGAGTTCCTTCACAGCCAACCTGCCCAGTGCTACACGTCGTCTAATGTCCTGACTGCTGCTTCCATTGGCATTGATTGTAGAACCCAAGCAACGTGAATTCTTTGACAACCTCAATCTTTTCTCCATTTATCATGATGCTGCTTATTGGTCCGGTCGTGAGGACTTTTGTTTTCTTTATATTGAGATGTAATCCATACTCCAGACTGTGTTCTTCGATATTAATCAGTAAGTGCCTCAAGTCATCCTCACTTTCAGCAAGCAAAGTTGTATCATCAGCGTATCTCAGGTTGTTAATGATTCTTCCTCCAGTCCTGATGCCATGTTTTTCTTCATATAGTCCAGCTTCTCTGATTATTTGCTCATCATATAGATTGAATAAGTATGGGAAAAGGATACAATCCTGACCGACTCCCTTCTTGATTT
>NW_006921711.1:173231-204971 GCF_000298275.1 Orycteropus afer afer | reverse complement strand
TCTGACAACAGCTATGATATCCCTTGTTCCACGTCCTCTTCTGAATCCAGCTTGCACCTCTGGAAGTTCTCTGTCAATATACTGCTGTAACCATTCTTGAATTATTTTCAGTAAGATCTTACTTGCGTGCGATATTAATGATATTGTTTGATAATTTCCACATTCTGTGGGATCACCTTTTATTTAGAATATGAAGCATTATTCCAGACAAGATTACTGGAAAAGTTGCTCTATTCTGCAAGCCCTCCTCAGGACTTTTATTCTTGTGATACAGATGTAATTTTTAATGTTGTGCATGGAATTCTATTCAAATCAAGCCTTAATGAAATTTAGGAAAACTCTATGGCCTTGTAAAGTCAACAGACGCCTCATCGTTGATGATGTTCTCATCTGCAGAATAATTGGCAGGCTTTAAAGGCAGCCTTCATCAAACAGTCTGGCAGAAGTTCTTGGAATGTCAAGGTATACTCTTCCTTGCTCCAGGTGAACAATCAGAGTGAAAGGGTGAGAGCCAGAGGGCAGTGTGGGTTGAAGGAGGTGTCTGCTGGCCACAATGACAATGACATGGAAACCACAACCCGGCTTCTATACTCAAGAAGCCAAAAGATGCTGATGACCACAGGGAAGAAAATGATCTCAAGAAGGAAAAAATGCCTTAATTAATTTTACAGTCAAGCAGTCGTTCCACACACTGCAAGAACTACTTGCAGCTGAAATAAGTCCTAATACCTTTCTGATTTGAATATAGAAAAGCAAGTCAGGGACTTTCCAAAGACAGGGATCCCAAGCCCTGCATCATGTACCATCTATGTTTGTGTCTAAAACTACAGGAGGCAGTGTAGACAAGCAGTTAAGAATGTGAGTCTGGAATCAGAATGCTTGGGTTCAAACTTGTATTCTGTCATTTTCTAGCTGTGTGACCTTGGGTAGGTTACTTAATCTTTTGTGATGGTTTTAAAACACATCTACAATTCTTTGATTCTTTTTCTAGCAGTAAGCAAAGTCTATGTCCCTTCCCCATGAATCTGCGTAGGACTTTGTGAGTGCCTCGACAAATAGAATGCAGTGAAAGTGCTAGGTTAGAAAAGGCCATGCAGCTTCTGGTGGTTTCTCTTGGGACATTCATGCTGGGAACCTTCAGTCACCAAGAAACAAAATCAGCTACCATGAGGCTGCCTTGTGAAGAGACGATATTCAATGGGAAAAATGCCTTAGGAACTCTCGCTATCCATTCCCCATCTGTTTGAGTCTTCTCAGCCTAGGCTCTGTTGTTGTTGTTGTTATGAGTCAGTCAGACCTGACTCATAGCTTCCCCTCCCTGGGTTGCCGAGGCAGTATCACTACGGAAGTAGATTGCCCCATCTTCCTTCCGAGGAGTGGCTGGTGGGTTTGAACCGCCAGCCTTCTGGTTAGCAGTCAAGTGCCTTAGGCACTATGCTACCAGAACTCCTTAGCCTAGGCTCTAGACATGTGAATGAGGAAGCATTTGCACTGACCTCAGCTCCAGTCACCATTTGACTGCAAATTCATGCTTAGCTAATTCATCTCTCAGGTTGATGAGTAAAATAAATTATCGTTATTGTTTTAAGACAATTATTAGGTGTTATCGAGTCAGCTCTGACTCATAGTGACTCTATGTACAACAAAACAAAACACTGCCTGATCCATCCTCACAATCCTTGCTTTGCATGAGCCCATCGTTGAAGCCACTGTGTCAATCCATCTCATTGAATGTCTTTCCCCTTTTCACTGACCCTCCACTTTACCAAGCATGATACCATTCTCAGGTATCTCAGGAAATGGTCCCTTCTGACCACATGACCAAAGTAGGTGAGATGAAGTCTAGCCATTCTCACTTTTAAGGAATATTCTGGGTGCACTTCTTCCAGCACAGATTTGTTCATTATTCTGCCAGTCCATGGTATTTTCAGTATTCTTTGCCAACACCACAATTCTAAGGCATCAACTCTTCTTTGGTCTTCCTTATTCATTGTCCAACTTTCATATGCATATGAGGTGATTGAAAACACCATGGCTTGGGTTGGGGATACCTTAGTCTTCAAAGTAACATCTTTGCATCTTAACACTAAAGAGGTTTTGTAGCAGATTTTACCAGTGCAATACATCTGATTTCTTGACTGCTGTTTTGAGATGGTTTGTTAAAACATAATAGATAACTGATATAGACTTTCTGGTACATGGAAGTGGAGTGCCATTATGAAACCTAAATCACATGGGTAGAAGTTGTAAGGGCTTTGAAGATATTGTTAGCAGAAGTCAGATAACTCTCAAAGAGGCTATTAGGGAGAGCTTAAAGGAAAGTGAGGTAAATGTTATTGGAAGCAAGTGGAAAAGGGACCTTTATTATGTGGTGACAGAAAGTTCAGCAGCAGTGTCATCTGAAGTCATGTAGGCAATAGAAAATGTACTAATGAACTGCTGGTTTGGGCTAAGGACATTTTTAAGCAGAATATCAAAAGTGACAACTGAGTTGTTTTAGCTGCATATGATAAGGACAGAGAAAGATGAGTTAAAAAGGAAAGTTAATTATCAAACAAGATGCATACCAAAAAAAAAAAAAAAAAACCCACTGCCATAGAGTCAATTCCAACTCATAGCGACCCCTATTGGATTTTGGAGGCAGTAAATCTTTATGGAAGTCGATTGGCCAGTCTTGCTTCCATGGAGTAGCTGGTGGGTTTGAACCCCCAACCTTCTGATTAGCAGTCAGATGCCTTAGGCACTGTGCTATCAGAGCTCCTTAAATAAGATGCATTAAAAAAAAAAAAAACCAAACTCACTGCTGTAGGAAATATAGAAGAGCCATGGACTTTCTGGGTATGAAAACAACTATTTCTCATTCTCAGTCTTCCCAGATGGCAGAAGATTCTCAAAGTATGAAAGGGTTTCAGGATAAAGATAAAATATAGAATGGGACAATAAGAATCTTTGTTAAAATTTCAGAAAGATCTAAGCCTTCATAAAATCTTTCAGATAGGCCAAAGGCCTTCTAATATTTCAGGCAAGTACCTCACAGATCCTCTTTATTGAACAATATGGCTTGTAAGAATCTTAGAGGGGAAATGTCCCACAGAAGCCTAAGAATCTCAAGGTAGAGAAGGACTTATTTTGATGAGATTTATGAGTATAGCTTTTTAGTAATTGAGTGAACCACAATAAGATCAATAGGAAACCCACAAAGTTTTAAATATAATTATATTGTCGGAAATACCAGCAGCTTGGACAAAAAAGGATAGAATAGCAAAATGAAAAACGGCCTTTGGATCCTTGAATTTCCATGGAAAGCAAGCAAGCTGAGAAACCTACTCAACAGCAAACACCATTCTTCTTCTTCTTTTTTTTTTTTTTTTAAATAGAAAGGGAAGGATGATTCAGACAGTAGAACCAAGAGCCCAGAGGGCAGAGCCAAGAGCCATGAAGAATCATTCCCAGGAACTGAGACTGAGCCCTAATGAAGAAATTGGCAATATGTTCCTGGCTGGATTTCAGAGTTGCCATGGACTAGTGATTGATGTATTATTCCCTTCCCCTCCTGTTGAATGGGAGTGTTTATTGTGGTAATCCTATACCTGTCTGATCATTGTATGTAGGGTGTGTATGGAGCAGATGATTTGTTTCTTTAATTTATAAGACTTTAAGTAAAGAGGAATAGTACTCAAAGAGTTGTGCCTGAGAAATTGCATCTGTGGAACTTTCTGTGACTGGGATGGTTTAACCTGAGACTGATGCCAAAACAGATGGAGTTTAGGGGCTCTTTGGAGAGGAGTGAATTTTATATGTAGGAGAAAGGTAAATAACTTATGTCAAAGAGGATAGACTGTGGTAGTTTTCAACAGGGTCTCAAATTTCTTAACATATATCCTATCAAGAAATAGAAACAATGTCCTTTCCTCTCCCCCTTCTGCCCCACCCCACCTGAAACTGGCCAGGCCTTTGTAACTACCTTAACAAATAGAATGTAGAAGGTGGTGGAAAGAACATTGAATGAAGGCTAGAGCAGGTTCACAGCTCCTACCTTGCTCTCCTTCTCTCTCTCAGGAAACATGCCTTTAACGCCTTGAGCTACCACATAAGAAGTCCAGCTATTCTGAAATTGCCATGTTGGAGAGATCATGTCAAGAGACCACATAGAGATAGAGATGTCTGAGGCACCCCAGGTGTTTCTACCCCTACTTCTACAAGTTGTCCAGTCCAGGTGTCAGACACATGAACGAAGAAGCCTTTAAGATGACTACAGCCTTAGTCTCAGTGTGACTGCAACCTCACAAGACGTCCCAGCCAGAATTGCCCAACAGAGCTGCATTTTCTTCTAAACCCACAGAAACAACGAACAGTATAATAATAATAATAATAATAATAATTTTTTAAGCCACTAAGTTTTGGAGTGGTTTATTACTCAGCAATAGATAGCCTTCTTAAGCAACGTTTTCCTCATATATAAAAACAAAACAAAACAAAAAACAAACTCAATGCCGTTGAGTCAATTCGACTCATAACGACCTCTCCTTGGGTTTCTAAGGCATATCTTTACAGAAAATAGGACTAATAATAATAAGGGGAGTAAGTGAATAAGGAGTCAATGAGTTAAAGTTTATAAAGCACTATCTCAAGGTCTGGTATGTAAACCAGTTTGAGAAATCCACATGGAGAGGCTAGCTGGAAAGGCCAGATGGAGAAGAGAGACCCTAAGAGTATACTGAGAGAGAGGGAGGCCTAGTCATTCCAGAGTCTTAGCTGAGCCCAGCTTTTCAGAGTACTTGCCAGTGTACCAGACATGTGAGTGAAACTTCTTTATTCAGCGAGCCCAGTCAAGCTCCCAGAAGACTGCAGTCCCAGCTACCATCTGACTGCAGCAGCATGAAAGACCTCCAGTGAGATCAGCAAAACTGTCCAATCAACTCACAGAATACTGAGAGATAACAAATATCTGTTGTTAATTATAAACCACTAGGTTTTAGGGTGGTTTGTTATACAGTAGTAAGAATACAACAACAACAACAAAAACACTGCCATAGAGTCAATTCCAACTCGTAGCTATCCTATAGAATAGAGTAGAACTGTCCCATAGGGTTTGTAAGGCTGTAATCTTTAAGGAGGCAGATGGCCATATCTTTCTCCTGTGGAGCCACTGGTGTGTTCAAACCACTGACCTTTCAGTTAGCAGCTGAACACTTAACCACTGTGCCACCAGGGCTCCTTCATACAGTAGTAGGTAACCAAAAAGTAAGTGCCTAGGACAGTCGCTGGCACTTACTAAGAGCTCAATAAATATATTTTGAATAAATGGATGAACCTCTTCATTCTTTTTCGCTTAAACCTTCTCCTCCTGGACCTGGTGCTCCTGAGTTGCCCTCCCAGCCCCCTGCTCACCCCTCAGCCTCTGCCTTACCTATTTTCCCCGTAGCAGAATGAGGGCTAAAGCAAAATGGGCGACCCTTTGGGCCCTTGAGAGCAAAAAGCCTGAAATGAAAGTTTCCCTTCTGAGCAATGCCAGGCTGTTGATCTCTGGACAATGTTTTTCCACTTCTTGGTGTAGTAAGAGCTTTTAAAGAAGAAAGAGAAGTGAAAATTGGCTCTGGAATCTATCTTGGCTTTGAAATCCAGTTTGTACATGTCCTGACTGTGGCAATGAACTGATGATTTAACTTCCTTACCTGCAAAATGGGTTTGAAATTAAGGCTTCAGTGTAAAAAATGAACATACGTCCTCTGTACAGCACCTGGCACAAAGCAGGTGCCATAGGGATATTAGCATGGTTGAATCTCAAAGACATTGTGTGGAGCAGAATAAGCCAGTCACAAGAACACTTAGTAGTTTTTATCCCATTTAAATGAAGTTCAAAACCAGGCCAAATAAATTTATGATGAAATTTATGATGAAAGAGTTGTTATCTCAAAGCATGGGGGCAGGTATTGACTGGAAAGAGGCTCCAGGGAACCTTCTGGCGTATATGAGTTGTTCTGTCTTTTGATCTGGGAGCTCTGGTGGTGTGATGCCTAAGGCATTTAACTGCTAACCAGAAGGCTGGTGGTTCAAACCCACCAGCCACTCCTTGGAAGGAAGATTGGGCAATCTACTTCTATAGTGATACTGCCTCGGAAACCCAAGGAGGGGTTGCTATGAGTCAGATCCTACTCGATGGCAGTGAGTTTGGTTTGGTTTTTTGGATCTTTTGATCCAGGTCATATATACCGGTTGCTGTTGAGTTGATTTATGGCAACCCCATGTGTGTCAGAGTGGAACTGTGCCCCACAGGGTTCTCAACAGCTGATTTTTCTGAAGTGAATTGCTAGACTTTTCTTCTGAAGTTCCTCTGGGTGGACTTAGACCTCCAACCTTTCAGTTAGCAGCCAAGCACATTAACTGCACCACTCAGGGATTCCAGGTGACATGCATATGTATAAAAATTCATTGAGCTATACCTTTCAGATTAGTATGCTTTACCGTGTATATATTGTATCTCAATACATAGAAGTTGAAAAGTGTCAGTGTGTCTTCCATTTAGGCAGGAGCGATCTTTAAGAATTTCCTAACTCCCAGGAAATTCTTTCTGTCCCTATGAGACCCACTGTTCCTCCTTCACTCACTCTGAGAGCCTTAGATAACGATACTCAAGAGCTTTGCTGCATGAACTGGCTGGTACTGCAGGCCTGACCTGGGGTGGGGTTCCAGGGTGGGGACTGCATTGAGGACTGCACTAACCTTCTGTGCCAGAGCAGGAAGAGGACTGGACTGGGGGATCCTAGGTGCCCTTGGGGGCTGATGAGTGGGAATAGGGCCTTATACCCCTGGGGGACCCTGGGGGTTTGGAATAGGTGAGTAACAGGAGCACAGTCCTTAGAATGATAGGCCTGGTTCCTGGAAGGAGAGCAGGAAGGGAATGGGTGCTGAGGACATGCAGGCTGGGATGAAATAAAGAGCTTGTTCTGCTCACAGCCACGCTATTTGAGGACCTGGAGCCATGACATCCTTCAGAGTTTCCATTCTCTGTGCTGCAGCTGTTGGTTATGTGTTTCATTCAAAATGCTTTGCAGGAAGCAGCAGGCTCCACATTCCAAGGTTTTTAGTCATTTTTTCTCTCAGAGCTTTGGGGTTGGGATTAGAACGTTCTTCAAACCACACTGTCCTCGGCTGGACTCCCAAGAGGAAGTGGGTGGGTCCCTGGAGGATGAGAACACAGGCCCAAATTCAGGGACAGAATGAAAGAAGATTAAGGCCAATACAAGTACACTCCTCGAGAGACTGGCTGAGCTGAGCCCAGGTGTGGTGAGGGATGGAAGCCTGGTGTGTTGTGACTGTGGCCCTCCCCAGCCACTGGTCAGAGAAACGCAGGGTGTCTTTGTTGTGTGTGTGCATGTGTGTGTGTTGTATGTGGCATATGACAGAATAGAGTCAGTGGTGGAGTTTCACCCTGATAGACAAACACTCAGCCCCCTACATTGATGGTGGCCTGCACACTGAGGGAGAGAGTAGTGACGTGGGGCTCCACTTAGTGATGGGGCAGGTGGTGACACTTATTCATGTTTGGATCACAGAGAGGAGCACTTTAGCAAATGGACCCTACCAACACAAAAACCCAGAGAAACCACAGTAAATGTTTGTTGAGTGTCTGCTCCATGCCTGGCACTGAGCCAGGTGCTGGAAATACAATTGTGTATAAGACAGACCCCATCCGGCCTTTGTAATAAAAAAACAAAACAAAAACACCCAAAAACCAAACCTATTGCTGTCAGGTTGATTCCAACTCATGGTGACCCCATGGGTTACAGAGCAGAACTGCTCCATGAGATTTTTCTGGCTGTAAAATTTATGGAAGCAGATCACTAGGCCTTTCTTTTGAGGCTCCTGGCTGATCACAAACCACTTGTGCCATCCCGGGACCCTGCCCTTGCAGTAAGCTCTGGAAAATATGGCCTGGAAGATATCCATTGGGATAAGGGGGGAGAGAGCAGATTAAGGAGGTCAGGACCAGGCAGAGTAGGCAACTGTGTGTGCTGGGTCATATAGATGGCACAGGGCCGAGAGAATGTCAAGAGAAGGGCAGAGACCAGGCAGGAACTAGGGTGGGATGGGTGGCTGAAGCTCTAGAAGCAAAGTCCCAGGGGCCCTGAAGCAGGGCTCTTCCCCGAGGTCATGAAAAGGCCCAAGAGACTGGCCTGAGAGGAGGAGGAAGAGAAAAAGAAGGGTTCCCAAGTAGCCATCCAGCCTAGCCCAACCCTTTCCTCTGTGCTTCTGGGGTAAAGGGAAAGAAACCCTATGGTAATAGTCTAAATCCAATGCTTGACAGATGACAAAGTGCTTTGCTCCCCATGGTAAGCAGAATTCTAAATATGCTCCCCCCATGATCCCTGTGTGAGATGAGATCTCAAACCCATTATTCTGTTACATTATATGGCAAAAGGGATTTATAAGATTTAATTAAAATTACAAATCACAGTTAATCAAAAGAGAAATTTGTTGGGTGGGCCAGACCTTATCACATGCACCCTTTAAAAGCAGCAAATTTTCTCTAGCTACTGATAGAAGAGGAAGTCATAGGTTTGACTTGAAACATGAAGGAGATTTGATGTGCCATTGGTGGTTTAAAGATGGAGGGGACCATGTGGAAAGGACCCAAGAGACAGCAGCCTCTAGGAGCTGAGAGAGGCTTTTCCCTAACAGCCAGCAAGGAAATGAGGGTCTCAGTCCTACAATTGCAGGAACTGGAATGTGCCACAACCTGGATGAACTTGGAAGTGGATTCTTCCCCAGAGTTTCCAGAGAAGAGCCCAACCAGCTCATACCTTGATTTTGGCCTTGTGAGACCCTGTAGTAGTTCAGGTTGTATGTCAGTTTGGCTAAGCCTGGTTGAGTGGCTGGGCAGCTGGTGGTAGTTATTCCCCATGATGAGACTGGCAATCAACTCCATGGTGGGATCTACCACAAGCAGCTGAGTAGCTGCCTTTGGGCTATGGTCAGCTTTCTGTATATAAGGAGAAGCCTTGGGGATAGTAGCTAGCTTATGGCACCTTGAACCCTCCATGTAGCCGTGTTGTTGTTCAGCAGCCTGCCATGCTCTGCCAACCTGGGGACTCACAATGGACTTGAATTGATGGCCTGCCGTGTGGTTTTGTAACGTCGGGACTGTGCCTTTTTATTGTCAACCTTGGGTTTGTCAGCCTCAGCAGCCAGCAGCTGTCTGAGTGAAGAAAAGCCTCTAGCTCCAGTGGGCTGGGAGCAGGAGGCAGAGCTAAAGTCCATAGCTGAGAGGCTTTCATCTAGCCCCAAGAGCCTGGCACTTTGAACCTGGACTTAAAGCCTAAGAGAATAAACTCCTGTTTGTTAAGGCCATCCCATCTGTGGTATGGTATTCTTGTCAGAGCAGTACTAGGTAACCAGAACAGACCCTAAGCAGAGAATTCAGCTGAGCGCACTTGGAGCTGTGAAGAAATAAATGGGTATTGTTTCAGACTGCAAACTTTGTTGTAATTTGTTACAAAGCATTAGAAAACTGATGTTAATCGCCGTTCAGTTGGCTCCTAATTTGTTGTGACACCATGTACAATGGGACTGGACCATTGTGATCTATAGGGTGTCTACTGGCTGATTTTTTGGAAGTAGATCACCAGGGCTTTCTTCCTAGCCCTGCTGAAACCTGTTCAGCATCGTAGCAACACCCCCCACTCCACTGACAGAAAGGTGGTGGCTGTGCGTGAGGTACATTGGCTGGGAATCAAACCCAGGACTGCCCCTTGGGAGATGAGAATTCTACCACTGAATGACCACTGCCCCCAGAAAACTGATATATTCCACTTGTTCGTTTTATCCTCAGAGGTCTGTGAGGAAGGCCCAATGACTTCCATTCTGCAGATGGGGTTGGGTAGGTGCTCAGGTTGGAAGTGTCCAGGCTGAGTCTCAGACCGAAGTCCAGTTGATTAGAAAACTCTTTGCATCATGAATGCTTCTCCCACCTGAATGACCACAGACGAACCACAGGCAGTTGGCCTTGTCCAAGGGCTTCTTGTCTTCCCAGATCAGAGGAAAGGGCCTGCATCTCACACTCCCCTTTATTAGAAGCATCCTAGCATCTCCTCCCACACTGCAGTCTGCAGGGTTCAAAGCTGTTCCAGCCCTGCCATCTCCCTGAGCAAAAGCAGAGCTCTGGGCGGAAACAGTGACCGTCACCTCCCCCTTTCTCACAGATGACAAATCTGGGCTCTGTTAAAGCAAGAGACAGAAGCTGGGGTCCAAGGAGCAATGAAGTTAGGCTTCGCTTCCCCATTCCCAGTAAAAAGTACTCTGTGGCTAGTTGGGATGAGCATCGCTTAATTTTAAACTTGTCTCTTTAATCATTTGTTGCGTACATAGTCAGGTATCCCTTGGGAATACAGAAATGTTTGTAAGGAGGAAGGTTATGTTTCTGTGTTATTTATTAAAAAGCCCTAACGAAGGTTTTCTCATTCCCACATGGGGCCCTTTCTAAAAATCTTCTCTAATTCCTCCCAGATGTTGCCCAGCTCTCTTCAAACATTCTCCCACCCCCACCCCCAATTCCCTGACAGGCTGAGGCAGGGAAGTACAAGATTTTGTGTCAGGCAGACCTGGGATCCAGGCTCTGTCACTTACCCACGGAGGGGGTGGGGTGTGAGGTCAGTAACTTCCAGAACCTCAGTTTCTTCAGATAGACTGTTTCTAAAATGCCACAAGAGGGCAAATATGGAACCTGATAGGTGACAGGGAAGCCGTAAATACTGCTTTCTACGTCTGCCTGCCTCACCACAACATGAGAGTTACCTTGGAAACATTTTTTTTTTAGACAACCAGAGAATAATTTTTATTCTGATGACAGGCAGGCCTCGTCAGCCAGAAGCAAAAATCTTTAGTCAGCAGTTTGCCTCTGTGTTCCACCCTCCCAAAGCCACTTCCTCTAATCTGTATCCCTTTCCTTCTTCCAGGCTGTCCCTCTCCAGAGCCCAGGCCCTGTGAGTGCAGGAGCTGGGAAGCCTCTGAAAGACTGTTTTACAGTTCAGCCTTCATGAGGGAGGGCAATACCCCACCTCACGGATTGAATGGTGGAATCTCAGGCACAGGCCGGAAGGCCAGTGTGGGAATATTTTCGGGCAAGGGAGAGGGGTGTTGCCTGAGGGTCCCTCCAGGTATCTGTCTGGAGAGAATGAGGCATGATTATGCAAGGCTCACTCCTGCCAGGGTTTCTCTTGACTTTGTGTTTGGAACTTCGAATTTTGTATTTTTTTTTTAAATTAATTTAAATCCTCCTACAGCCAGCTTTTGCTGTCAAGGAATCTGGGGAAAATCTGCTCGATTTAAGCTTTCCAAAGTTTCCATAGTGAAGGTTGAGCTGGATAGGTCCCCAGGACAGAGTTTGGGATGTGGTATAGGCTCTGTTTTGGGGGTGAGGGAAGAGAGGAGCTTTGGGGTCTGGCCCCCCGGATCCACTCCACAGCAAAGAAGAAAATGAAGGGATGTAGGGAAGGGCTTGTGTTTTCTCTGGTCTTCCAGCTATAAAAGGTGAAGGTTCTGGGTGTTGCGGAAGAAGAGCAGTTCAGGGCCACTGCAAGTCCCTGGGGACTGGGAGAAAAGCTGGTTCCTCTCAGGGCTGCCTTCCAGGGCAGGGGCTGGAGGGATGCCAGGTGGGCGTCTGTAAAGTGGGGCCTGTGCTGCGTTGGGCCTCAGACGCTGGGCCCTCTGTAGCCTCCACCCTCCTCCCCTGGGGCTGTGAGCTCCAAGCTGAGCCAAGCACAAAACAGACAGCTTCTCTCTGCCTCTCTGTTCCCACCCCCATCCTGCAGTGTCTGGTTTTCATCACCCATTAATCACCTCAGCTTCCCACAGCCAGTGTCTGTCTGTCCGCACTCGGCAGCTCCCTGGCCCCTGGGGGCATGGACAGACAGACGCACAGGCAGATGGTCTCTGACTTGAGGAAGTTTAGGGTCACACTCCGGCTGCCTCTGACTCAGGCAGGGGAGAGGCACACTGCCTGGACTTGTTAGGTCACCCCCACCCCCAGCTCAGCCTGGAGCTGGCAGCCCCAGCCCACCTCACCCTAGCAGCAGACGACAAGGGGCCATTAGCTGTCCTGTTCACCAGGAAGGAAATGGGTTGGAGGGCTGAGGAATTCTAATTAAGCTTCCCCAGCTGGCTGGCCGGCTGGAGGGTGAGAGCTGGCATCTCCACCCCCACTGGAGTTGGTGCCAGCCCTGTCCAGCCTGGCCCGCTAGATACCCACCTGCCACTGTGAGAACCCTGGCCTTGGGTTGCCTTGCAAGGCCCCTCAAGTTTCCGGGACCCTGCTGGTCTAGCCTAGCCCTCCCCCTCGCACTTGTCTGCCTGATTCCTCTCCTTTAAGCTTCTTACCCATGGCTTCCCTAAAGGAGACAGTCTCTAGGGCAGGGCTGTGATGTGGGACCTCACCAATTCAAACTGTCATGGTGCCCGCTTCCCAAACCTGGAGACCTAGGTACTGATTTCATTCTGCCCTGGCAGGCTGTCTGGCCTGAGACTAGTTACAACTTCTCTGGGCCTCATTTCCTTGACAGTAAAATGGGAGTGAAATTTCAGTTCTAACTACTTCTCTCAGGATTCCCATGTTGTTGTTGTTATGATGTGCCGTCGAGTCTGACCGACTCATAGCGACCCCTCCTTGTGTTTCCGAGGCAGTATCACTACAGAAGTAGATTGCCCCATCTTCCTTCCAAGGAGTGGTTGGTGGGTTTGAACCTCCAGCCTTCTGGTTAGCAGTCAAATGCCTTAGGCACTACACTACCAGAGCTCCTACTAATTAGAATATCTACTATTTATTTCGGAGCCCTGGTGATGCAGTGGTTAAAGCACTTAGCTGCTAAATGAAAGGTCAACGATTCGAAACCCATCAGCTGCTCTGCTGGAATATGTGGCAAGGGCAGTTCTACTCTGTCCTATTTGACTCAACCGCACGTAATAACAACCACCACCATTTATTTGGTATCTAAAGAAACCAAACCAAACTTGTTGCTGTAGAATCAATTCTGACTATAGGACAGAGTAGAACTGTGCCATAGGATTTCCAAGCCTGTAATCTTTACAGAAGCAGACTGCCTCATTTTTCTCCCTGTAGAACACCTGTTTGTGTTTGAACTGCTAATGAGTGCTTAATCACTGTGCCATGAGGGCTCCTATTTGGTATCTACTGAGTGTGCAATATCATGTACAATTGATTGGAAAGAGTGCAAGGTGCCCTGGAAAGAGTGCATGGGGTCATGGTCTCTGAAATCATCACCCTAGGATCAGCCCTTAGCATCACTCAATTTGATTGTAGAATATGCCTCTGAGCTGTCCTCCCATTGACAGACATCACTACCCTCAGGCACTAGGAACTCTCTGCTGACCTGGATCTCTTCTGCCTCCCAAGAGGATTTTTCTTTGAAAATAGGAGACTACAGAAAGCAATTCTTGTACAGAGAGACATACAGTTCTAAGGGTAGAATTATAAGCACTGTTGTAGTTGAGTGGGGGACATTCTAGGTGGGAGAGGGATGGCTATTGAGATGACTGCCAGCTTACTTTGCATGGAGGAAATCTCAGATCACTGTACTGGAACTTCCCTGTTCAACCCTGGACTTGGTCCCCTCCCCAACCCAAGTATTCTCCAGGGGAGCTGGATGCACAGTGGCCATTGTGGCTTGGGAGTAGAGGTAGTAGCAGTTAAGAGGACCATTTTGGAGTCTGACAGACTTGAATTTGAATTCCAGTCCTGCCATTGCAAGTTGGGTGAACTTGGCTTGATTGCTCCATCTGTAAAATGAGAATTAGTACTTATCTACCTGATAGGGCTGTCATAAGGACTGTGATATCATATGGTGACAGTTCTGAGCCACAGTGCTTGGCCCAGAGGGCATGCCCTATATGTATGTGGTAGCTGTGCATGTCAGTGTTTTGTTCGTTTCTGGCAGTGTTTCATTCTGCTGTAAATAGGGTCGTTATGAATTGGGAGCTCTGGTAGCATAGAGGCTAAGAAACTTGCCTGCTAACCAGACGGCTGGCGGTTCAAACCCACCAGCCACTCCTCGGAAGGAAGGTTGGGCAATCCTACTTCCGTAGTGATAACTGCCTCGGAAACCCAAGGAGGGGTCGCTATGAGTCGGGGCCGACTTGACGGCACATAACAACAACAACAACCACAATGAATCGGAGATGACTCGATGGCACCAAACAACAAAAACATGCATGTCAGAAGGCCCCTAGATTTCTAGCAGTGCAGGGTTAGGAGTTGCTCCTCAGTGGGGGCTCCTTTACAGCAGAGTCTGAAAACCTGGGAAAGATACCAGGTGTGATCTTTCCTTTCTTTCCCAGAGTTCTGTGTCCCCAGAGCTGTGTTCAGTGTTCCAAGGGGTCCTCAGCTCTGATCCCATACCCACCCCTTCCCTAGGGCAGGCTGTTGCATTTACCAGCCTCCTTTCAGGCTAGTCTGCCCTGGTGGGTGGGAGCAGCTTCACAGAGGATCTGAAGCAGACGTGGATCCCCAAACGATTTCCACCCCATGCTGGAATGCTCTGCAGGGGCCGGCTCCCAGCGCTGTCACACAGACCTCCAGCAGGCAGTGAGCCCCTCAGAGGGCAAGGCTGCCAGAACCAGGACTCTGAAATCATCAACTCCTTCCCACGAGTCCAGGATACACATCTGCATATCATTGCACAGTGATTTGCATACATTTGCATCTAAGTCCACAACCATCTCCTCCTACGGTGTTCTTTTTACCACCTCTGAAAAAACAGAAACAAAAACCATACTCACTCATAGCAACCCCCGTTGAGTTTCCGAGGCTGTAAATCTTTATGGAAGTAGATCACCCTGTCTTCCTTCCATGGAGCAGCTGGTGGGTTTGAACCTCTGACCTCTGGTTTAGCAGTCAAATGCCTTATCTATTACACCACCAGAGCTCCTTTTTCTACCTCTTGTTGTTGTTGTTGTTGTTATTTGCCATCGAGTCGGCCCCGACTCATAGTGACCCCTCCTTGGGTTTCCGAGGCAGTTATCACTACGGAAGTAGGATTGCCCAACCTTCCTTCCGAGGAGTGGCTGGTGGGTTTGAACCGCCAGCCTCCTGGTTAGCAGTCAAGTGCCTTAGGCACTATGCTACCAGAGCTCCTTTTCTACCTCTAGGATTAAATATTTTTAATGAACAACTCCAAAGTTGTAAGGTCCCAAAGCCCAATTCCATTCATTTCAAACATATTTTGAGGGCCTGATGTGTGCACCAGCATGTACCAGGGGCTGTCGGGGAGATGTGGGATGGAGAAGATAAAGTTCTTGCCTTTGGGATGCTTACAGCTGGGGAAAAAAAAAATTCACAGGTAAGATCCAGGGAAAAGTCTTAGAAAGGGTGTGTTCAAGCATGCGATAGATACAGGAAATGGGGTCCTGACCCCGGGGGATAGAGTTCAGTGTGGGCTGGAGGAGTAAGGGTGGTGAGCTTCAGGGCTCCAGGCACAGGGTTTCACACATGTCAACCACTGTGCTGGACATCCAGGGGCCTGTGTTTTCTGAGTCTCCATTCCCATGGCCATCCTTGGAGCAGTACCAGCACCAATTGCCATCAACTCAGTTCTGACTCACAGCAACCCCATGTGTGTCAGGGTAGAACTCTTATCCATTGGGTTTTTGATGGTTAATTTTTCAGAAGTAGATTGCCAAGTCCTTCTTCTGAGTGCCTCTGGGTGGACCTAAATCACTAATCTTTCAGTTAGCGGCCAAGCACCTTAAACCCATTTGCACCACCCAGTGATGATTCCTTTTTTCAGAACAAGCCCTTACAAATGGTTGCCTGGCATTGTAGTACTGACCTGCTCTCAGCCTGGAAGAATGCTCCAAATGTAGGACTAGAGCCAAAAGTGACCTTTGATGAGGGGATTGGGCTGAGAGCTCTGAGTGAGCAGGGCCTGCTGCCCAACTCTCTCCCTATTCAGATGACAGAGATGCAGGAACTGAGGTACAGAGGGTTAGGTAATGTGCCCAAGCCTGCACAAGGAGAGATGGAGCTGGCATATGAACCCAAGTGGCCTGGCTCCTCTGTCTGGGCTTTTAACCACCATGCTATCTGGCCTCTTCTGAAAGGTGAGCTGCATTGGGCTTCAGGGCAGGAATTAACGATCAGGAGGTGGTGGGGCCGGCTTGGGAGTAGACTGCCTGGATTCAAATCCTGATTACCAGCTGTGTGACTTCTGTGAAGCCAGTCAATTTCCCAATTGAGATTTCTTCACCTGTGAAGTAAGCATCATAATAGTACTACTTCATAGGTACATGAGTCACTTCTCACAGTGCCCACCAGGCACAGTAGTAAAAGTGCAACAAATGCCTGACGTTTTGGTTGGGGAGGGTGGGAGGAGGAATGAGGAAGGTTGTTGAGGCCATGTGAGAAGATCAGCTTGGCTGGAGCAAGGGCTACCCAGGGAAGGATAAGGGGACAAAGTTGGGCCATTGGCCCTCATATATCTCCATCATTCTGGAGAGGATGGGGGCTGGAGTAGATGTGTACAGAGATGCCCAAAGCTTGGCAGCTTCTCTTCACCGAGCCTGTGTGGTCACTTATACAGATGCTGGAGCTCTAGGGGTAGGAGCAGGTGTAAAAATAGTGCAGTGGGGACATCTGACCTTCTCTAACTTCACAAGGGGAAAGGAGAATCAAGATCAATAGTCCAAGGCTGATTCCTATGAGACAGAGGTCAGACATACCTTCTCTCTCTCCAACTTTTTTTCACCAGTTCTGACACAGCTTCCCTTTCATGGCACTCTCTCCTCTACTAGATCCAATAATTTGTTATAACAGCCACCTAGAACTCACAGACCATACTTACAGTAGTTATGAGGTTTATTAGGGATGTAATGGGTTGCAATTCAGGATCAGGAAAGACTCATGATACAGTTTTTCAGTTAGGACAGCCTCTGAGCCATACTCATCGGCAGAACTCTCCCTGGCCCTTGACCCCTCAGGGCATCAAGATCCTCAGGCTGACCTAGCCTCTGCCCTGTTCAGGCAAGTGTTACAAAGCTCTCTAGTTCCACTGATAAGTGTCCAGAGGCACCCCACTCTGTCAGTACTCTAGCTCCTTGGGTTGGGGAGCCTAGCTCTGCCGAGTGCCTGGAGGCACCTTACTCTGCCCCCAAGCCTGCAGCCCAAAGGCACTCAGCTCACTCATTCCATGGGCTAGGAAGCTCACTGAGGCATATCCTGCTAGCCTCCTGGTTCTGCTGCTGCCAGTTCTCTGCTGTGTCTGCCTCTATTTCTCATCGTCTTGCACCATTTCTGGTGTTACAATTCTCTGTCTCCTAGGTCTTTGAGGTTCTCAGCACAGGGACCTGGGGTCCAAAGGATGCACTCCACTCCTGTCTCCTTCTTGGTGGTAGTGAGGTCATCCCCTGTCCTGGGTTTGGCTCTCTTTTCAGCCTAATGGATGGTAAAACTAACAAATCCCCCCATTAAGTTTCCATACATCTTATTTGCATAGCCCCATCCCCACTAGCCACTCTTCAGAAGGAAGGCTGGGCAATCTACTTCCTTAGTGATACTGCCTCAGAAACCTCAGGAGGGGTCGCTATGAATTGGATATGATTCGATGGCACTGGGTTTATCCCCGCAAGGGTGCCATGTACCTTATCTGCATTATTAGCAAGCTGTGCAATCCCCTTGGTGGGCTATAAGCAACTTATTTGCATAGTCCTACCAACAACAACCCAACCATTGTGTGGGAGTCAGCAAGACTAGAAGGGTCATATTAAGTAATTCGCTGCACACAGCGTAACTTGCCCTTCAACTCCCTAACCTGAGAATCCCACCATCTACACAGAATCAGCCTTCAAAGCCCCAAAAATTATGCCTTTAAGGTTAAGTTTTGAAAAAATTTTCACGAAGGATGAGGACTTAATTTCTCCATATCGATGTGAAAGGTAATCAGACTCCATTGTCTAGGCAGGAAGAGTCAGGGCAGCAGGAAGAATAGAGGTATCCATGGAGGAGGGGCAGAGATTCTGAACAAGAGAGAAGAATGAGGAGGGATGGAATATGTCAAGTTCAAATCAGAGGACCTCATAACAAAATGCAAAAAGGACATAGAGGCAGCGTCTTCTGACTTCCTCTAACTTCACAGGAGGAAGACAGAATCACCATCAGCAGCCCAAGGCTTATTCCTATGAGGCTAGACATGCTACCACCCTCCAGCCTTTTTACCAACTTTGACACCAACTGTCCCTCCCGCAGCACTCACTACTTCTCTGCTGGGCTTGATAATCCTTTGCAATGGCCACACAGAACTCACAGACAATACTCACGATTATAGAGTTTATTAGGGAAGTAACAGGCTACAATTCAGGTTCAAGAATTGTGCTCAGGATACAATTCTTCGATCAGGACAGTATCCCCTCTGCTGTGCCCTCAGACATGCCTCTCTGGCCCTTGGCTTCTCAGCCTGGCCTCTTCCTTTGCCTCTGTAGAACAGGTAAGACTTCTGCTCTGTCTCGTGCCTCTTGGTTCCATAGTCACCATCTCTCGGCTGGGTGTCCCTCAGGCAAGGAAGTCCAGTAGGGCGTCCCTCAGGCAAGGAAGTCCAGCACAGGGATCTTGGATTCAAGGACGCACTCCACTTCACCTCTAGTTTTTCTGTCTTGATGGTAATGAGATCCCCCTTCTGCCTCTAGGAGGGTTCATTTTAAGCCTGGCAGAGTGACAAAACTAACCAATCCAACATCAGAGTTCTGCACACTTTATTTGCATGGTCCCCCCCAGTAATCCAGTGGGAGTTACAAAGACTATGGCCAGAAAAGCCATACCAAGTAGTTAGTTCACTACACTGCACGAGGGCACATAATACACAAGCAAAATGTCTTAACTATCTAGTGCTGCTATAATAGAAATATCAGAAGGGCACAAATGGGTGGCTTTAACAAATAGATTTTATTTTCTCACAGTTTAGGAGGCTAGAAGTCCAAATCCACAGTGCTGGCTCTAGGGGAATGTTTGCTCTCTTTGTCACCATGGGAGGAAAGTCCTCATCTCTTTGAGCTTCTGTTCCTGGACGATCCTCATGTGGGTTAGCATCTCTTTCCCCCCATCTCTGCTTCTCACTTTCTTGTTAAATCTTTCCTGTGTCAAAAGATGTTGACTCAAGATACCCTACACTAATCCTGTCTCATTAACCTAACAAAGAAAAGCCATTCCCAGATGGGATTATAAACACCAGGCATTGAGTTTAGGATTTACAATACATCATTTTGGGAGACACAATTCAATCCATAGCACAGACACATTCTTAGATATCTCTTCCTGCCTACTTACAGGCCCACAGACCATGTCAAGAGGTTCGGAAGGTGGTGGGTTGGCATGATGGTTTCTGGAATGTTCTTTCTTATGAGGGACTTTGTCTAGGAGTCTAGTTTGGAATAAAGCAAGGCACAATGAATTAGTTCTTTCCTTTACTCCTTTTTACTTAAGGGCACTTAGACAGATTGAGTTTACTTATTAACTAGGGCTCAAAGAGAGGCTTGGAGTTTTGTCCTTTCCTCTTCCCACAGCTGCAGTCAGAGAAGAGAGGGGGACCAATGGGGCAACACTGAGATCTGCCTCCACTTTGACCCCCCAACCCTGTGCCCCAGAGGACAAGCTCTGTGCAGCAGACCCAGTGAAGAGTGTTCTGGCCTGGTCTGGCGCATGTGGTGTTAGCTGGTGTGGTCAGGCTCCCACTTACTCTTTCTCTATCTCTGTGATAACTCCTCCTTGAGCAACTCACTCAGCTTCTCTGGAGAGAACACTCTGTGCCACACCCTTTTCTTTTCTACTGTTGGCTTCACCATATTCCTGTTCCTTGGCCTCACCCCCAAACCTCATGAGTTGCCTTCAGAACTCCCCCTTCTGCATGGGCTATATCCTTTGTGACTTGAGTCCCCTCCTTCCCCCCACTATAACTTACATAAATAGAGTTAACACTTAACATCTGGATGGATTGCTAAATATGTGTGTACCTATCGATTCTCTTGTGTCCCTCCCCTGTAAATACTCCCAATGGTGGCTATTCTGACTTCTTTCACTGTAGATTGATTTTGCTGTTCTTGACCTTCATATAGATGGTATCATACAACCTCTGTGCTTGGCTTATTTTATTTGACATTACGCCTGGGAGATCTATCTGTATTGTTGCAGGCAGCAGGAGATCCATTATATGAATACAACACAATTTGTTTGACCATTTTCCTGTTGATGGATTTTTCAGTTTTCCCAGTTTGAGGGACTATGAATGAAGCTGCTATGAACATTCATGTACATATCTTTCCATGGACACATGCATTGCTTCTGTTGAGTATATAACAAGGAGTGGAACTGCTAGGTATCTTGGGGTTTTAGTAAATCAAAGTTCTTCCGTCTCAATGGCTCTGGGACATGATGATGTTAGTGAAACAAGTTGTCCCCCCACTCAGTGCCCTCCCACCACCCAGGGGCTTCTTTGGAAGGTCAGGAAGCTCTTTCATGCTGCTAGGAGGAACTGGATAACTCCCCTCGGAGGGCTCCAAAATGCTGCAGAGGGAGGTGTAGATTCTTCTTCAGGGGATGGAGGGAGGTTGGGAGAGGGTGAGACTTACAGGCTGTGAGGCAGGAAGGATGCAACTTCAGTTAGTGCCCTGTCCAAAGTCACATGGCCAGCATGTGACCAAGCATGGTGTGAACTCAGGTAAGCCTCAGTCCAGCCTAAAGCTCTTTCGACCACAACAGGCTTCCTTCTCTATGGGGCAGGCACTTAGACAAAGCTAGGGTCAGGGTTGTGGATCTGCTTGCTGCCTGATATATCCGCCTCCCACCTCTGCCTGCCCATCAGCTCTGCTTCTAGCCCAATCCCCTCCCAGGAAGACATTTATAGGCCTTGGATAGCCTGAGTCATGGTCTGGGCTGGAGGAGAGAGGAAGGAGTGTCCAAGCAGTGCCCGAGCCCCAATACCAGGGCCTGCAGTGAGCTAGTCATGGGTGAGTCAGGGCAGCCCTCAGAGAACATTCCTGCAAAACAGTGTGCGCTGAGTAACTACCTCAGGTTTTCTTGGAAAGACCAGCAGTCAGTCTAAAGTTGTGGAGGCCTGGGATGGCTTTGAGAATCTGGTGAGGCTTCAGTGGGTCAGGGGAAGGGCTGCCTTGGTCTCCTGGGAACGGGCGTCTCCACTGGAAGATTCTGGATGGTGGGTTCATAGTGCAAAGACTTCAGACTATGGAATTAAGAATTACCTGACTTTGCCATCTTCCTGAGCATCCTTGCTTTCTCATGCATGTGTGTGTCTGAGAGAGGACATCTACTACTCACCTGTTCATTCTGCAAATATTTACTGATTGTCTATTATGAGCCACTGGGGATTCCCCAGAGAATAAAACAGGCCCCTGCACTGGAGGAGCTTATTAGACTCAGAACACATGTGTCTGTGGGATTGTGTGTGACTGTATACCTGAAGGTAAGTGTCTGCTGGAACATGTGGCTGCCTCTGCATGTGTGTGTGTGTGTGTGTGTGTGAAGGAGGGGTCTGAGTATTTGTGTCTCTGAATGCATATGCCTGAACATATGTGTCTGAATGTGTGTGTATGAAGGGAAGATAATTACTCATCCACTCAGAGGGCAGTTCAAGAAAGGCCTCTCCCAGAGCAGTAACTTTTTTCATAAATAAAAATAATCAGATAATGAGTTCATTTCCGATTTCAAGTTTGATGCCAACATTCCAGTGAAACAAGACCCGCTGGCGGGCTGGCCGCTCTCTGTGTGGCTTGGATTAGCTGGGGAAAGTGTAGGGCGAGACCTGCCACTTGCAGCTTGCAGGAGGGTGGTGATAGTGGGGGAAGAGTGAGGGAGGCCTACAACCAAGAAGCTGCTGCTGCATGTGCCTGGTCTGAGCAGCTCCTCACCCTTATACAGGCATCAGCAGACTGCCCTCTCCAAGAGCCCACATAAGGCCTGAGCTTCCTCTAGGCATTCATCTGGGACCAACAATGGGTACAGTCTGGGCAGCCTTGTAAATGTGGATGGTCCCAAAGTGGTGGTCCCCCAAACTGCCATGAATCCTTGAAGCCCTAGTGAACAGTCCTTGTCCTGGGTATCTGGCCAGAGCTCATCGAGGTATGCCTGCAGAAGAGCAGGCCCAGTTAGAGGTTGTGGATGGAGCCTTAGAGGGGAGAGGGAGAACAGTCCATGTACAGGCCATAGCCATGCTCCTGCCTGGACTGACATTGGGGAGTCAAGTCAGTTCCTCAGCTTGGCATTCACAGACTGGCACAAGGTTTCCCTCAGCACTCTCAGGAGCCTCATTTCTCCCCTTCCTCCTTCCCCTTGCCTATGCTGCCAAACAGAACCACCTTCTACTCTGTCCTCTCTATGCCTCTGTGTAGGCTGTTTCCTTCCCTTGTAATGCTCTTCCCCAAGTCTGGATGTCCAAATTTATCCATTCTTTAAAGTCCAGCCCCCAAATCGCCCTCTTCATGAAGCCTTCCCTAACTCTGACAGCTAGGAATGCTTGCTCACACTCCACAGTGACTGCTTTTTAACTGTCTCCTATCATTTTTCCTCCTGGGCTCCAAGTTCCAAGAGGGCAGGGTCTGTGCTTCATGCAGCTGAGTTTCTTCCACAAGTCCTAACCAGATCAAATATGGGGCTGTTCCTGGAAGTTGGCCTGAGGGTTGAATGGAGCTGGATTCAGTAGCATGCTACAGACCAATTTTGGGGGACTAGTGAAGCATTGTGCCATGAGATTTGCTCCTGTTCTGAGTTCTAGACCCAATGCCAGACAGGAATGCTTTGGCAGTTGGAGAAAGTCACTTGGGGGAGAAGATATGGGGAAAGGAGAGGGACTTTACCTAGGAGACATGACTTGGACCCCAGATCATGACATCTGCAAGATTTCAGAGAATTAGACTGAGGTGGGGAACTGGGGAAACTCTAGGGTGAGGAAAATGTGGGCATGATCAATTCAGAGGTAGAGGCTGAATATCTGCAAGAATGAAAGAATAATTCACAGAGGCTATCTGTCCATCTGTCCATCCATCCATCCATCCTCCATCCAACTATTCATTTACCCATTCATATTTTAAACAAGGAATTTTAAGTACCTACTGTATGCCAGCGGTGCTCTGGTAGCGTAGTGCTTAAGGCACTTGACTGCTACCAGAAGGCTGGCAGTTCAAACCCACCGGTGACTCCTCGGAAGGAAGATGGGGCAATCTCCTTCCGTAGTGATACCACCTTGGAAACCTAAGGAGGGGGTTGCTATGAGTCGGGTCTGACTTGACAGCATATAACAACAACAACAGCACTGTGTGCCAAAGCTCTGCTGTAACTTCATCTACTCCTCACAACTACGCAAAGAACATATTATTCAGGGAATCTGAGTCTCAGAGTAGTTAAAATGAATGATCAAGGTCACACAGCTGGTAAGGGCCAGAGCCAGGATTTACACTCAAGTCAGGTTTCTCCAAAGCGTGGGTTCTTCCCATGCCCACGGGGAACAAACAGCTTATTTCTCAGCCTCTCCACGGCTTCAGGCTGAGCTGGATGTGTGGCCCTTGGGCAGGCAGTATGATTAAGCCTTGTTCTTTGTCTGGGAAGTTCAACCTGTGTTCCCACCCAGTGCCACCACCAAAATTTTGCTATAAATCAGCTGTCTTAATCTTCTAAAATTTTCTCTGACAAGACAATTCATAGGGACAAGGTTAGCTCCATGATGTAATTTCTGGCAGTGGTGAAAGTTTTTCTGGGTAGGGGTAGGCAAGAAGTAGGATAGTCCTGGCAAGAAGGGCCCTGCATGGGTTAAAGAGAGAGGAAGAGCTGCAAATGTTCTCAAAAAATCACCTGAGAGCTTGTTGGAGATACATGTTTTGGGGCCCTATCCCTACAGAGTCTGATTGAGCAATCTGAGGTGGGCCCAGAAATCTGAATTTTTAACAAGCCCCATGGGATTTCGATGTGGATGGTCAGAGGCCCAAAAAGAATTTGACGGAAAACAAGACTTTCCTTAATGTACCTGAAGATCATGCCACCGTTCGGTGCAGTTCGTCACACAGCTGATTGTACTGAGCCGAATACCTAAAAACTCGTGAGTTTTTTCAGATCGTCTAGCTGGTTGCTTTCTGGGACTCAACAAGCAGATCCTTAAGTTCAACTTTTTTCAGATCCACCTCCTTAAATATGACAATATACCCAGCTGAGCATATCTTTTTGGATTCTAATTTTATCATTACGTGTATTCATCACCTGTCTTAGTTATCTAGAGTGATACAAGAAGACTACAAGTAGATAGCTTTACAGAACAGACATTTATTTCTTCACAGTTCTGGAGGCTAAAAGTAGAAATCAAGGTCTTGATTCCTTTCTTATTGGTAGACCTGAGTGCTCTTTGATTCCTTGGCAATCCTCACATGGCATCTGTCTTCCCCATGTGCCTAATCTCTGTGCCAAATCTGCTCTTTTTGTAACTCAAAAATGATTATAGCTACCCATGTAGGAGGAGCTCTGGTAGCGTAGTGCCTAAGGCGATTGACTGCTAACCAGAAGGCTGGCAGTTTAAACCCACCAGCCACTCCTCCGAAGGAAGGTTGAGCAATCTACT
Source organism: Orycteropus afer afer (assembly GCF_000298275.1). Taxonomy (NCBI): domain Eukaryota; kingdom Metazoa; phylum Chordata; class Mammalia; order Tubulidentata; family Orycteropodidae; genus Orycteropus; species Orycteropus afer. Next base: position 180,360 of record NW_006921711.1, on the reverse strand, counting down.
TCCGTAGTGATACTGCCTCAGAAACCCAAGGAGGGGTCACTATGAGTTGGATTCGACTCAACTGCAGTGCATTTTTTTTTTTTTTTCATTTTTACCTCATGTAGGTACAATCTAATTAAGACAAAAACACTACACAAACAAGATTACATCCACAGGTATAGGGTTAGGATTTTAACACTTATTTTGGGGAAGGAGACAGAATTTAATTCATAGTTCACACTTCTCAGCTTTGGTCTTCTGCAAATTTGAGATACTACTACCCACATCTTTATCTAAGTTCCTGATAAGCATGTTAAAGGAGCCAGGACCAAGGCTTTAAAGAGTCTGTCTCCAGTCAGGTGTAGAAGGAGGAAAAGGAAAGTGTGGCTAATTGTGTCCCTGAACAACTGTCTTCTTTGCCATGAATTCAGAAGAACTGGATGGTTCTTGGCTACCATTACTGAACATTTTGATCAAAGATCCAATAGAAGAATCCTGATCAAAAGGGGGAAAATGTAGAACAGAATTTCAAATTCCCTTGGACTCCAGAGTGCCTGGAGCCACGGAGGCTGGATGAATCCCTGAAACTATTGTCCTGAGATAATCTTGAAATCTTAAACCAAAATTATGCCCTGAAATCTTCTTAAAGCCAAACAATAGTTTGGTTTAACTAGTAAAGCATGTCTGCCTTGAGCACTATGCTCTTTTAAGATGTATCTATGTGGGATGCAACTGACAACAGCAATTCAAAAGCTTAGACGGAACTTTAGGGGGTAATGAGTTTCTGTTAATGGAGGAGGAACAACTCAGAAAAGGAGGGTGAGAATGATTGCACAACTCAAAGAATGTGTCATCAATGTCATTGAATTGTACATGTAGAAAACTGTTGAATTGGTGTATGTTTTGCTGTGTATATTCTTGACAGCAACAACAAAATATAAAGTATAAAATATATATTAATATTTTAAGAAAAACATCCCTCTCCTTGGGGCCACAAGCCTAGAGACCATCACCTGAGATATCCTTCAAGCTGGACCATTCTATCCTCCCTGGTCTTTGAGGACACTATGAAAGGCTCGTTAGAATCCAGCGCAGAGGCTGAACATTCCAGCGTCTTCTCTCACCCTGTCAGCAGGACATGAAGGCTGCCTGAATCAAACCCTGAGCTCATGCTTTCTGAATTTTGGATGCACAAACCGATCTTTTCATGGTGTGTGTCTAAAACTGTGACATCAGGCTAGAAGAGTAGGCTTCTTGCTGTGCCTCCTTCTCAGAGTGAGGCCTGCGTTGGTGTCCTTGATGCAGCTTTGTGTCTCAAGTGCTCTGGGCCAGGAGACTCAAGTACATCTTCAGTGTTTGTGACCCAGAAAATGAGGTGGGGCTAGGAAGATGGGGGGAAGGAAACACTTGTGGGAATTTGGTTTTCTGTGAGGATGGAGGTTTAATTAGCTGTAAACCTTGGAATAGAATCCCTTCCAATGCACTGGTGGAAGGGGCTGAGCTACTGACTTCTGCTTCCTGGGAGGGAATTTGAGCCCAGGAGCTGGTTACGTGCAAAAGTCGGGAGAGAGGGGAAGAGAAAGGCTCTGAAACTTACCGTTCTGGATCTGACTGGGAAATTCGATCAGGGTCTGTAATGTCTCCAAAAGCTTCCCGCATTTCCCAGAGGGCCTTTTCACCACAACTTGGGTTTCTTTTGAGTAATCCTTTCCCTCTAAATGTGTCCCCAATCCTAAATGAGCAGAGGTGGGGGTGTGTGGAGGGGGAGAGGCAGGAAGCAAATGTTTACCATACCATTAGGAACTCTGGGCTGCTAGTCTCTGAAACTACCATCAGCTATAAAGGAACAGGAAAGTGAGGAGGAACTGAAGAAGACAGTGGGAGTCTCCCTATAGCCCCAGATAATTCTGCTGAGCTGGTGAGGTCCAGTGATTAGTGCTCTTTGGACAGGAGATCCTCCTGCTTCTCTGGTTCTGAAGCGCCTTCACTGGGCTTAAGCTGAGCTGCTGTCACCCCTGGAGAATTTGCTTCATGTCTCTGAGGGCAGCTGTCCCTGAACTAACCCCTCCCTTTCTCTGGCTGCACAAACCTTAGGCCTCTGCCTCCCTGGATCCTTCTCTTTTAGGGGCCTGAGGAAAGAGTAGCCTGACCCTTCATTCCTCACCACCAGCTCTTAGCCATTAGCCCCAGGCCTAGGCGCTCCCCATAATCTGGGGTTGAAAGCACTTTGCCTATAGAACCTGCCTCTTGCAGGGGCTATGGTAGAAGTTTTAGTCTATAAAAAGGAGAGAACATGGAGTAGCTGAGGGAAGAGGAAGGAATAGACTGCTTCCATGCTTTGCTGGTGTCCAGACCTGTGGATGAACAAGTCGCCTGCCAGGGACTCAGCTCCAAGCCACAGCCTTGCCTGTCTCTTGGAGGCAGGAGAGGCGCCTCTCCCAGTTTTACATGAGGCAGAACTGCGAGCCTAGGGGAGAAATGAGAGGTCCCTGGGTGGCACAAATGGTTAAGTGCTCAACTACCAGACTAAAGGGCAATGGTTTGAGCTTACCCAGAGATGCCTTGGAAGACAGGCCTGGCAATCTGATTCTGAGGGGTGGAGTGCATAGTTTTACAGCCTTGAAAACTCTGTTGTTGTTGTTGTTATGTACCCTTGAGTCTCACCCAACTCATAGTGACCCCTCCTTGGGTTTCCAAGGCAGTATCACTACGGAAGTAGATTGCCCCATCTTCCTTCCGAGAAGTGGCTGGTGGGTTTGAACCGCCAGCCTTCTGGTTAGCAGTCAAGTACCTTAGGCGCTATGCTACCAGAGCCCTATGGAACAGTTTTACTTTGCACACATGGAATTGCCATGAGTGACTATCAACTCAAAACAACAACAGGGGAGAAATGAACACCAACAGATTGTCCTTCATGCCTGTCAACCCCCAGAGGAAGTCAGGGTATAGCTTTGCTGTGAGCTAACGTTGGATATGCCACCCATATCCAACCTGGGCTCCTCTCTTGTGGATGTGGACTACATGGGTTCATAGTGAAGTGCCAGAGATTCAAGATGACACAGGATAAATATGGCACAACTTCCCAAGAATCCGGTTTACCAGATTAAGGGAAGAAAAAACTCCTATTATTTTAATATTAAAATAGCCATGTGTGAGTTATGAAGTAGAACATAAATTTCACATTAATTTTTAAGAAAATGCAAGATGTCAGATAAGTTGCAAACCTCCAGATATTCACTCCCCATTCACTTCAAATAAACATCCCTGCCCTCTGTGCCTCAATTTCTTCAGCTGAAAAGTGGAATAACAGTAACCCTACACCTGACGAGGTGGTTGTAGGATATACATAGATGGGATGAAGGAGTGTATGAGGAAGATCCATTTCCTTCTTCTGTGCCTGTAACCTTCACACTCCAGTGCAGCACCCCCCAACCCCATCCCAGTAGAAAAGCCTCCTTTAATGGTTCAATGGGTTTCCCCCAGCGAGCTGAGTGCGACCAACCTTGGCTTCCTGGCCGGTGCCTGGAGATTTCCTGCCTGAGTCCTCTCCAGCCTGGGAACAGCAGGGGCAGTGTATCCACTGTAGGAACAGCCAGTGCAGGGAACAGGGATCTGGGCAGGGGCTGGGCACCCTTCAACCCTTTCTCTAACCCCCTCCTCTCACCTATTGACCCTAGAGAAGCTGTTGGGAGAGGAGGCTGCAGGGGAGGAGATGAGGTACTCCTTCTTTCTGAGGCTCACTATACTTTGGAAAGAGGTTGGGAAACTGCTGGCCTGTGAGCTAAATCTGGCCCATACCTATGTGTCAGTGTGGCCTGCACCATGCTTTAATACTTGAAAATACCATCTAAAAGTCTAGGTTTCTTATTTCTTCTGAAATGCTCAGGTCTAACACTAAGCAGCCAGAATGAACAGTGGCTATCACCTTTACGACAGGCATTGCTGCTGTCCCCGCCACCCACCAGGCCCAGCTGTCCACTCGACCTGCTTGTGAGCAGGAGTGTGGCCTCCTGTCTCATCTGGACCCACCTATTGCCACCATTTCCCGACAGATGTTTGTTCAGGCCCACAGAAAGCTCTTCATTTAAAATCAGAGCATTTCTGATCCCCTAGAGCGGCTTGTAAGAGCTCTGGTAGCGTAGTGCCTAAGGCACTTGACTGCTAACCAGGAGGCTGGTCGTTCAAACCCACCAGCCACTCCTCGGAAGGAAGATGGGGCAATCTACTTCCGTAGTGATACTGCCTCGGAAACCCAAGGAGGGATCTCTATGAGTCAGATCCGACTCAACGGCACATAACAACATAACAGAGTGGGTGGTAGGAGCCCTAGTGGTGCAATGGTTAAGTGCTTGGCTGCTAACTGAAAGTTTGCTGTTTCAAATCCACTAGCCACTCAGTGGAAGGAAGATGACAAAGTCATCATAAAGGTTACAGCCTCAGAAACTCTATGGGGGCAGTTCTCTATATCCCTTAGGGTTGTAATTGATTTGACGGCAATGAGTTTTTTGGTTTGGGGAGTGGCTGGTGAGAGCCAGGTGGTAGTGGAAGGCCCCAGGTCCACTTCCCACGCCTGTGGGGCACCCTTAGCCTCATTTAGCTCTGTGCATTAAAGGGCCTGGGGGCTATAGACTTAGAGCCCTATGTGAGGCACAGTTCTGCTGGGCCTGCTAGAAAGGAAACATTTTCCACCTGTCCAACTGTGACTTAACTCTCCTGCACTGCCAGCCTGTGTGGATCTCGCAGGAAATTTCACTGAAGAAAGTGAATCCCCGTGTCAGGCTAAGCCCTGAATGACCATAGGGGTGAGTCTAGGGCTATTTGTGTCCCAACCCTTTGTGGACACCGCCATTCACTCACTCATTTAACACATAATTGTTGAGTGCCTTTTCTATGCCAGTGAATGTGTGAGGCAACACTTCCTACTACACGACTTTGGGCAAGTCACACTCTCTGCCTCAACTCTCTTATCTATAAAATGGTGATATTATAGGACCTGCCTCAGAAGGCTGGTATCAGGATTAAATGAGTTGATTCATGTGTCCTGGGTTTGACCTGGAGCCAGTACACAGTAAGAGCTAAATAAACGTTAATCTTGTCTCTGGTACAATTAATAATAAGATGGTTCATGTGCCTGCCCTCTGTCACTGTCTCTCCATCTATGATCCCAGTTCTCTGTCTCTGTCCCTCTAATTCCTCCTTTCTACTTCTGTGCCCCAAGTCTGGACCCCCAAGCTAGTGTCCTCCCTGCAGTCCCTGCCCTTAGCACACAACCCCCCACCCACCCGCCAGGTGCATAGAAGCCCCATTCTCTAGGCACGAGTCCCCTCGCCCGCTCCTGCGGGACCCTGCCCGGCGACCTCGCGACCCCGCCGTTTGCGCGGGCAAAGAGGAGCCTTTTGTTCCCGGGTCGGGTCCTGCCGGGCCGCGCGGCTCCCGCCCTAATCCGGCTAATTACCGTCCACATGGCGGTCGGGGCCGCGCGCTCGCCCACCACTTTCCCACGGCCTCGAAGAAAGCCCCTCAGTGCGGCGCCAAGAACAGAGCCGCGATTCAGCCGCGCCCGCGCGACCGCCGCGCCCAACCCGGCTGCCGCCTCCCCTTCGGGGGACCGCACACCCATCTGCGACCCCCTTGGCTGTGTCTCCTGCTGTCTGTCTCATTTTCTCTGTCTTCCTGTCTCCCTGGGGCTTTCTCTCATTCTGTTTTTCTCTGTCAACCCTCTGTATGTCTTTCTGTCATTCCACCTCACTCTTTTTTCTGTTTCCCCAAGATGTTCTCCTCTTTGTCTCTTGTCTACCCTGAGGCTTTCTGTTTCTGTCTCTGTTTTCTGGGTCTCTTCCCTTGCTTAGATTCAACCTTCCTCTTCCCCATGGGTCCATTTTGGGGGACCAGGCCAAGCTGAGCCTCAGCTGCCCCTGCACAGTGTGCCTCAGGTACTCCATTTTCTCCTTCCTTGTGTCCCGGGGTCCTGTCCTTTCTGAATGTAAGGAAACCAAGAAGGTTTCAGGGCCAGCCATTTCTCTTGAGGGTTTCTAGGGGGAGCTCTGTGTTCTCTCTGCTGGGACAGCTCCAAGATTATAAGAAGCCCCCTAGATGCCTGGTACTGAGCTGGAAAATGTGTGTGTGTGTGTGTGGGGGGGGGAATTATGCCGGATGTATGAGCACAGGGACTTGGTGGACCCAGAGGGCTTGGTCCATGGTGCCCATGGGCAGGCAAGAAAGGGGAGCTGCTCTGAAATAAAAAACAACCCTGCAGGTAGTCACCATCCTCAATGGTGTTGGCCAAGGTGGTCCTTGGCATGGGGCTGGACTAGCTACCATTGAATCTGAACAACTACTCTTCTAGAATTCATTGGGAGTACACACATGTCCAAGAAAGGTCTCTGGGCTGGCCGTGGAAGAGGTCCTTTTGGCCTTTTTAAGGGCCAAGAAATTCATTCACTCAACAAATGTTTATTGAGCACTTACTATGTGCCAAAAACTGTTGTAGACACCAAAGGAGAAAGCCATGAACAAACCAGTTATCTGTCCTACATACTAGTGGAGAAAGGCAAATATACAAATAAGGAAATTAGACTATTGGAGGGTGGGAAGGGTTATGGGAAAAAGTAAAATGAGGAAGGGGCATTGGGAGCTTGGGTTGAGTAAACTCACTGTTGTTGAGTTGATTCTGACTCATAATGACTCCCATTGGGTTTCCAAGGCTATAAAAATCTTTACAGAGCAGATTGCTTCATCTTTCTGTGAAGCGGCTAGTGGATCCAAACCACCAGACACTTTTGGTTAGCAGCCAAATGCCTTAACAAAAGAGGCCTCTCTGAGTCTGTGACACTTGAGTGGATACCTGATGTGATGTGAGGGTGCTCTCATACCAGGAGAGTGACTGGGTTTGTGGACAAAGTCCCACCAGAGCTGCCAGAAGACTCTTCCCAGTGGCCTCAGGCCCAAATCACTGGGGGCATGCTGAGACCCACATGGCCTGGTGGAGGTACCCAAGGCACAGTGATCAGGAAGGGGCTATAGGAAGACTTATGCTGTGGGAAACTCCTCCTGTCCCCCATTTTATTTCCGTTCTTCACCACTGCTAGGATAACCTTTTTTTTTTTTTTTTTTTTTCCAAATTAATGAATTAATTTTTTTTTTTTTTTTT
>NW_006921711.1:164795-171853 GCF_000298275.1 Orycteropus afer afer | reverse complement strand
GGGTACCTTGGGAGGAACGGTTGGTGAAAGGGCTGGAGGGAGGCAGCATGTCTGGTCTTGCAGTAATAGGCCTTGGGTTACTGCTGGTAATCCTGCCTTCCCCTTGTAGGGTTAGAGGAGGTCAGAACATGTGGCCTCCTTGTTGTTTTTGCATAGGGTAACATTTGAATGAACAGACCACAAATAAATCATACAGCCTAGGGATGGGTCTTAGCCAAGGGATCCAAGGGTGGTCTGTGTCTTATGGCGAAAGAGGGCCCTCCTATTTGCTGAGAAACTCAAGGGGTTCTTTCCAGTGAGGCAAGTGAGGAAGAAGGATTAGTGAATTATGTGAGTTCATAAATCACAGAACCACATGGGGTTGTGGTGGGCACTCATATCAGCAGGACAAGACAGAAAGAAAGGGTAAAATATATCCTCCAATGGGCCCACATTGGGCTCGGATGAAGTAGGAAAATCTGAGAGAATAGCAAAGGCAGAACAGGTAGACACACTTCAGGATTCACAGTGTTTTCAGGGCTGTTGTTTAGAGCTTTGAGGGATCCTGGGACCCTCAGCCAAGTGTGTTTTGTGAGTGTATTTGGTAAGTGTACTGTGTTTGCTGAGTGCAGTGTGTGTGCCATCTGGGTGTGACCTTTTTCAACCTCTTCTACCAGCTCACCTGCCCACCCTCATTGCCCCAACCTGGCATAGCCTGGTCTAGGCTGAACTCCAACTGAATCTGCTCCCAGGGGGGTCAGTGGTGGGTGGATGGCAAATGACCCTCACCTTGCCAGGCCAGAGTGAAGCCTGCCAGGTTTAAGAGTGCAGACTCCTCTCAACTGGCCCTCATTCCCCTGGGCTGCACTGCTGGGGGCTTTGTGAGGTAGACAAGGGCAATGATTCTGCTTAAGGTAAATGCAGGCAACCCCAATTAGTTTTCTCCTTGATCCCAGGGGCTTTCTCCTTAGTCCTCACCCCTCACTAGCTGGGAGAATTTGAGCATGTCATTCAAGGTGTCTGAACCTCAGTTTCTTCACTTATAAAGTAGAGATAATAGTAATAACTTCCCCTCAGGGGGTTATAATAAGAATAAAATAAGATGTAAAATGTACTTTGTCAGCCAGTGGCTTCCAGTCTTTTTTGACCAATACTTTTGGTTAAAAACACATTTTACATTTTGACTCATTGCTGACACATATAATTGAAACAAAAGTTTATATACATCTTTATTATATTGAATGTATTGATGTATTGTATTCTATTTTCAAAATATTTTGAAACACTTTTTTAAAATTGCAGGTCATGACCCATTGAGTTGGTGGGTTTTTTTTTTTTTTTTACATTGGGTTTAGAACTACAGTTTGAAACCCACTACTATAAACCATGGAATAGTATACAAAAGAATTTGTGGTTTCACCACCTGGAGAACTTGCTGAGGATTGGGCAAGGTGGGATTGGGAGCTGCCACCTAGCCATACTCACCCTGATCCCATCCCTGACCTTACTTGGTCCCACTTTCTACAAGTTGACCTAAGTCTTATTTATCCAGCCATTCCCTCTGGCCACTTCCAAGATCTCCCCACTGACAACAGTCAGCCTCATTCCAAAGGCCAGATACAGCCTGCTAGGCCTGGATGGACTCTTACTCTTCACTTCATAGAAATAGAATCTGAGGTCCAGGTGGGGAATGTGATTCGGTCAAGTCCACTCAGTGAGTATGTGATGCATGACGTAACTAGGACTAGAGCCCATGTGTCCTTCTGTCAGCCCAGGGCTTATTTTCACTTATGGTCTAGTTTTTTGCCTGACTGCAAATCCAATGAGCATCTCCTGGCCCTTCACACACACACACTTCCGTGGTTTGGGAGCTCTCCCTTCCCTGAGCAGAGTGTAGGAATAAAGCAGCAAGATCTGTCTAGACTCTGCACTTACTAAACCAAAAAAACCCAAACTCGCTGCTGTCAAGTCGGATCCAACTCATAGCGACCCCTCCGTGAGTTTCCAAGGCAGTATCACTACGTAAGTAGATTGCCCAATCTTCCTTCCGAGAAGTGGCTGCACTTACTAGACATTGGCAAAGGCCAACCCATGAATGCTTCTGAGCCTTAGTCTTCAACTTCATAAAGTGGGAATGATGTTTTCCACTCTGTCCAATCTACAGGGCTGCTTTGCAGATTAAGTGAGATAACATGCATAAAAGGACTTTGAGAAAACATTAAAATATACTTAAAAATGGAAGGCTTCTGGAAGGGGAGGGTTGAAGAGGTGAAGCACAGAGTATGTTTTAGGGGGGTAAATAAAAAAATAAACAAACTTACGGCCGTCGAGTCCTTTCGACTTATAGAGACCCTTCATCAGGGTTCTGAGGCCGTATCACTAGGGAAGTAGATTGCCCAATCTTCCTTCCAAGGAGTGGCTGGTCGGTTTGAACCACCAGCCTAATAGTTAGCAGTCAGATGCCTTAGGCACTATGCCACCAGAGTAGAACTATTCATATGATACAGTAATTGTGGATAAATGGCAGTATACATTTGTTAAAATCCATGGAACTTTAGAGCACAGAGAGTGAATCCTAATGTATACAAAGTTTGAAAAATCATTTAGGAGGTGGGGGGGCGCTCACAGGATGAAATTCAGAATGTGACAAAAGAATCTAACTGTATTACAAATACGTGAAACAACTTGACTGAAGTGGGGCTAGGTACTGACCCAAGGTACTTGGGAAATGAGTGGAGTCTATAAGATTCAAGACAAAGGAACTGCTTGTAAGCACTGTATTCTAGTTAGAAAGTTTTTCCCCACAGAAGTGGGGGATAACAATTCTAATATTGCTCTATGTGTATGCTGGAATTGAACAATTAAATAAATGGATGGCGGGTGGTAGGGGTCAGCCTTCTCACTGTGGGGGGCAGAGATTACAGCAACAAGGGGAGGTGACTAGAATAATTCATGTGTTAATAGATTAATGTTGGAGACTGATGTTTAGCTTATTATAGATACAGATGGTTACACATAGAAATATTTATAGATATGTGTATAAACACAATTTAGTATACACACATAAATTTCTTTGCTGTGTCAGCTGAGAGGGCCTAGAAGCAATAACACTCCAGCAACAGCACATCTAGCTCCCATATCTTGCATTCTAATGTTGTTAGTTTCTCATCCCTTACTTTAGCATCAAGTTGGCTCCAAGTCATGGCAACCTTAAGTATAACAGAACAAAATGTTGCCTCATTCTATGCCATCTTCATGATTATTGGTATATCTTTTTTGGGGGTGGGGTGGGGTGGGGTGGGGAGGTCATAACACCATTCTCTAATTAAAGAAAACAAGGTTCCTTGGTGAAATGGCGATTCTAGGAATGGGGCAGGAATTACACAAAATAAGCCTAGAGCATCTTGTAATGCCAGAAAGTCAGGAAGTGCTATACACACACACAAACACATACACACGCAATGATGGTAGTTTGTCAAAGAGACACAGGAGCCAACTGAAAGAACTTGCAATGACCAAAGCTGGAACAATTTGAACAGCAAAATAAATAAAGTAGTATTGGATTATACTTATTTATGTAAGTGTAAAATAAATACTCATGAATTTGTACTGATGTAAATAAGTGAGTGAATAAATAAATAAATAGGGGAGAATAAACAAATGTCTCATGCAGAAGAATTCCAAGTACTCACCCTCCTTAAGTGTGGGCTGTGCATAGTGACTTCCTTCCAAACAGTATAGTATGGAAAGGGGGAAAAGAGGAAAACCCGACAGATATCACCTCAGCCAGGAGATCAAGGTCAGTATCATCAATGATAAGTCATGCCGGTAATATGTACCCTTGATATGATAGGATGAGAATGGTCTTTTACCACTGTAGTCTCCCTTCCCAAACCCCATAATGTCAGTCTAATCACAAGAAAAACGTCAGACAAATCCAACTGAGGGACATTCTACAAAACAATAAGCCAATACTCCTCACAACTGCCAAGTGACTGTGTCTTTGTTCTCTAATGCTGCTATAACAGAAATACCACAAACAGAGATTTATTCTCTTACAGTTTAGGAGGCTAGAAGTCCAAATTCAGAGAGCCAGCTCTAGGGGAAGACTAGGCTAGAAGTCTGAGTTCAGAGTGCTGCCTGTAGGGGAAGACTTCCTTTCTCTGGATCGTGGGTGAAGGCCCCTCAACCTTGGGCTTCAGCTCTGCCTTCCAGGCCCCCTGGAGCAAGCTGGGGTCTTCTCCTGACTCATACAGCTGCAGGGCTGATGAGCTCAAGAATGACAGGTGGTACAGCAGGCTGCTGACTGTTGAGGCTGATGAATCCTTGTTGACTCACAGACTTTGAAGGCAACAACCCCAAGACCAGCAGGCAACAGCAGACCACTTGTTCAAATCCAAGAACTGGAGGGGATGACAGGGCCAAATGCAGGATCCAAAATGAGCCAAAAAGCTAGAGAACGTTCCCAAAGCTTCTCTGTACATACTGGAAGAAGGCCACATCCCAAAGGCAATAACCCCTCAACTAATTAGCCCATTCCATTATGGAAGTGATTACATCACATCCAGTCTCATCATAGGGAATAACTACATCCAGTTGCCAAGCCACTCAAAATCAGGGCCCAGCCAAGCTGGCACACAGCCTTAACTACTACCAACTGTCACAGCCAATAGGCGTCTAAGGAGCTATGATGACTAAATGTCATGTGGTATCCTGGATGGGATCCTGGAATAGAAAAAATATGTTAGGTAAAAACTAATGAAATATGAATAAAGTCTTCTTGTGGTTAGATGCTGTCAAGTCAGTTCTGACTCATGGCAATGCTGTGTACAATAGAACAGAACACTGCCCAGTCCTACAATTGTTGTTATGTTCAAGCCTATTGTTGCAGCCACTGTGTCAGTCTCTCTTTGAAGGTATTCTTTCTCATTGACCCTCTACTTTATCAAGCATGATGTCCTTTTCCAGGGTCCCTCCTGATAACATGGCCAAAGTGCCATAGACAAAGTCTTGCCATTCTCCCTTCCAAGGAGCATTCTGGCTGTACTTCTTCAAGACAGATAAGTTTATTCTTCTGGCAGTCCATGGTATATTCAATATTCTTTGCCAACACCACAAGTCAAAGGTGTCAACTCTTCTTCCATCTTCTTTATTCATTGCTTTCATATGCACATGAACTGATTGAAAATACCATGACTTGGGTTAGGTGCTCCTTAGTCTCAAAGTGACATCTTTGCTCTTTAGCACTATAAAGAGGTCTTTCTTGCAGCATATTTACCCACTGTACTAAGTCATTTGATTTCTTCCATGGGCATTCATTGTGGATCCAAGTAAAATGAAATCCTTGACAACTTCAATCTTTTCTCCATTTATCATTATGTTGTTTATTGGTCCAATTGTGAGGATTTCTGGTTTTGTTTTTTTTTTATATTGAGGTGTAATCCATACTGAAGGCTGTAGTTTTTTAATCTTCATTAGTAAGTGCTTCAAGTCTTCTTTGCTTAAAGTAAGCAAGATTGTGTCATTTGCATATCACAGTTTGTTAATGAATTTTCCTCCAATCCTGATTCTGCATTCTTCTTCATATAATCCAGCTTCTCAAATTATTTTGCTCAGAATACAAATAGAATAAGTATGGTGAAAGAATACAACCTTGACACACACTTCTCCTAATTTTAAATCCCCTTTTTGGAGCTCTGGTGGCGAAGTGCCTAAGGCACTTGACTGCTAACCAGAAGGCTGGTGGTTCAAACCCACCAGCCACTGCTCAGAAAGAAGATTGGGCAAATCTACTTCCATAGTGATACCACCTCAGAAACCTAAGGAGGGGTGGCTTGTGTTGGATCTGACTCAATGGCACTGAGTTTTTTTGGGGGGTGGGGTTCTGCTTGAATGACTGTCTCTTGGTCTATGTAGTTTCCACATAAACACAGCTAAGTGTTCTGGAATTCCCATTCTTGACAATATTAACCATAATTTTTTATGAACCACACAGTCAAATGCCTTTATATAGTCAGCAAAACACAGGCAAACATCTTTCCAGTATTCTCTGTTTTCAGCCAAGATCCATCTGACATCAGCAATAACAACCATTGCTCCATGTCTTCTTCAGAATCTGACTTGAATTTGACGTTTGAATTTGAAATGAGTTCCCCATTGATGTATTGCTACAACCATTTTTGAGTTATCTTTAGCAAAATTTTACTTGCATGTGATATTAATTGTTCAATAATTTCAGCATTCTGTAGGGGATTACCTTTCTTTGGAGTGGACACAAATTTGGATCTCTTCCAATAGGTTAAGGAGCTCTGGTAGCACAGTGCCTAAGCCATCTGACTGCTAACCAGAAGGTTGATGGTTCAAACTCACCAGTCACTCCATGGAAACAAGACTGGGCAATCTACTTCCATAAAGATTTACTGCCGCAGAAACTCAAGGGGGCTCGCCATGAGTCAGAATTGACTCAACAATAGTAGGCTTGTTTTGTTTTTGGTTTCCAATAGGTTGTCCAGGTAGCTGTCTTCCAAATTTCTTGGCATAGATGAGTGAGTGCTTGCATCATTTGTTGAAACATCTCAATGAGTATTTCATCAATTCCTGGAGGTTTGTCTTTCACCAGTGCCTTTAGCACAGGTTAAATGTCTTCCTTCCATGATCACTTCTTGATCATATGCTATCTCCTAAAATGGATGAGCATTGACCTATTTTTTTATTTTTTATTTTTTTGGTACAGTGATTCTGTGTATTGTTTCCATCTTCTTTTGATGCTTTGTGAGTGATTCAATATTACATTCAATATTGAATCTTTCAAACAATTAATCCAAGGGACTAATACACCATGCAATCCTCAGCCTATGTGACTATGAGACTAGATGGTGCCTGGCTACCACTGTCAACCACTCAGAGGGGGATCTACATAGGAGATCCTGGATCAACTGGGAGAACAATGTAGAACAAAACTCAAAATCATTTTAAAAAAAAAGGACCAGGTTTGCTGGTCTGATAGAGCCTGGTGAAACCCCTGAGACTATGGCCCCCAGCTGCCCTTCAGGTCTGGAATGGAATCCACTCCTGCGGCT
>NW_006921711.1:158423-164550 GCF_000298275.1 Orycteropus afer afer | reverse complement strand
AAAAAAAAAAAAATGAATTCTTCAACACTGCAACTTGAGGCTTGAATGTTTTTCTTCAGTTCTTTCAGTTTCAGAAATGTTGAGTGTGTTCTTCCTTTTTGATTTTCTAACTCCAAGTCTTTGCACATTACATTATAATACTTTACTTTGTCTTCTTGAGCCACCCTTTGAAATCTCCTGTTTGGCTATTTTACTTCATTATTTCTTTGCTTTAGCTACACTGTGTTCAAGAGCAAGTTTCAGAGTTTCTTTTGACATCCACTTTGGTCTTTTCTTGCCTGTCTTTTTAATGACCTTTTGCTTTCTTCATGCATAATAGCCTTGATGTCATCTCACAGCTCATCTGCTCATTGGTGTTTAATACATTAAATCTATTCTTCAGATAGTCAGTCTCTAAATTCAGATAGGATACTCAAGGTCATACTTTGGTTCTCATGGGCTTGTTTTAATTTTCTTCAGCTTCAACTTGAACTTGCATATAAGCAATTAATGGCCTGTTCTTCAGTCAGTCCCTGGCTTTGTTCTGACTGATGATATTGAGCTTCTCTATCATCTCTTTCCACAGATGTAATCTATTTGATTCTTCTGTATTCCATCTGGTGAGGTCCATGTATATAGTCATTGTTTATATTGTTGGAAAAAGATATTTCCAAAGGATAGGTTATTGGTCTTGCAAAGTTCTGTCGTATGATCTCTGACATCATTTCTATCATCAGAACCATTTTTTCCAACTACTGATCCTTCTTTGTTTCCAACTTTTGCATTCCAATCACCAGTAATTATCAATGCATCTTGATTGTATGTTTGATCAATTTCTGACTGCAGAAGTTGATAAAAATCTTCAGTGTCTTCATCTTTGGCATTAGTGGTTGATGGGTATATTTGAATAAACCAAACACCAAACCAAACTCACTGCCTTCAAGTAGGCTCCGACTCATAGTGACCCCTCCTTGGGTTTCTGAGGCAGTATCTCTACAGAAGTAGATTGCCCAATCTTCCTTCCAAGGAGTGGCTGGTGGGTTTGAACTGCAGCCTTCTGGTTAGCAGCCAAATGCCTTAGGCACTACGCCACCAGAGTTCCCATATTTGAATAGTAGTTGTATTAACCGGTCTCCCTTGTAGGCATATTGATATTTTCCTATCGCTGACAATGTTGTACTTCAGGATAGATCTTGAAATGTTCTTTTTGACAACGAATACGAAGCTGTTGCTCTCCAATTTGTCATTCATGGCATAGTAGACTGTATGATTATTTGATCAAAATGGCCAATATCAGTCCATTTCAGGTCAGTAATGCCTAGGATATCGATCTTCAAGCGTTCCATTTCAGTTTTTGACAACTTCCAATTTTCTTAAATTCATTCTTCGTACATTCCACATTCCAAATATTAATGCTTACTTGCAGCTGTTTCTTCTTATTTGAGTCATTCCAAATGAAGATCCCAAAAGGTTTACTCCTTCCACATCATTAAGATCAATTCTATATTGAGGAGGCAGCTCTTTCCCAATGGTATTTTGAGTGCTTCTAACGTGAGGGGCTCATCTTCTGGCAGTATTTCAATGTTCCACCACTAGTCATAAGGTTTTCACTGGTGAGATTTCTCAGAAGTAGATCACCAGGTCCTTCTTCTCAGTCTGTCTTAGTCTGGAAGCTCTGCTGAAACCTGTTCACCGTGGATGACCTGCTGGCATTTGAAATACCAGTGGTATAGCCTCCTGCATCACAGCAACATGCAAGCTACCACAGTACAACAAACTGACAGAACAGTGGTGGGAATTTAGTCTTAGTTAATAATAATGCATCAATATTAGTTCCCTAATTGTGACAAATGTGCTATATTAATGTGAGACATTAATAAAGGAAATTGGGTGTGGAGCATACAGGAACTCTATCATATTTGGTTTTTTTTTGGTTTTTTTTTTGTAAATCTAAAACCATTCTAAAACAAAAAGTTTATTTTAAAAAATATATAGACATTTTATTTTGGCAATTATTCACAGCTTATGGCTCTTGGAATAGTTGAAAGAGGTAGAATTGGGAAAAATCCTCTGGGAAGATTTCAGGGAAGCACAGAGAGTATTTCGGGAACTGCTCTGGGTTGAGAAATACAACTTGAGAGACAGGACAGAGGAGGGAGTTCTGTACATGCCCCAGCATGAGAGGAGGTGCTTAGAGGGGAAGAATTTCTTGGGCGAGCATCTAGGAGCCCTACCTTGATCTGGAAACACTTCTGGAGGGGGTGAATAGGTGGGGAGTGATAGCCTGGTTTCTTGCCTTCCTAACTCTCCCCAGCAGGCCTGTCATAACTCTGGGGCCTGCTTGCTCTGCATCTGATGCAGCCTAGAAGAAGTGTTAAGGTTTCAGCTCTGGAATCAGAAAAGCTCTGCCACTTACCAGCTGTTTGACCTTGGGTAAGGCTTATACCCTCTTTAAGCCCTGGGATGCTCATCAATAAAGAATGATAAGAAAACCTGTGTTAAAGAGTTGATGGGAAGGCAGATTAAGATAATGCCCATGAGGCCTAGGACCTGGTATACACTGGCAACTGGTTATTACGTTATGGTCAGTTTGCCTTCCCTCTGGTCTGCCCCTGAACAAGCTCTAATATCTGGCTCCTTCTCCCCCATTCCTGGCATCCAGTCCTCCCTCTGGACACCAAGATCAATGTGGCATTTTTAAAATACGGCTTCCAGAAAGAGAGTCAGGAATAGGAGGAGGAAATGGAATGTGTGGCTAATTGTCTCCATGAACACAACTGCCTCCTTTGCTGTGAGACCAGAAAAACTGGATGGTACCTGGTTACCATTACTGAACATTTTGATTGAAGATTCGATAGAAGAATAGTGATCAAAAGGGTGAAAATGCAGAATAGAATTTCAAACTCTTGACACAGGGAAGAAGTAACTAAAGGAGGAAGTGGGAAGAGAGCTGTTCCATTGTGGGGAATTGCAGTCAATGACATGAAACAAAATGTGTATGACCTGCTGTACGGAAAATGAATTTTCTCTGTAAACTTTCACCCAAATTGCAATTAAGAAAAAAAAAAAAAAAAAAGAATTTCACATTCTCATGGAATCCACATTTTCTGGAGCCATGGAAGCTGGATAAATCTCTGAAACTATTGCCCTGAGATAATCTTTAAACCTTAAATCTTAAACCAAAAATATCCTTGAAGTCTTCTTTAAACCAAACAATGAAAAAACAAAAAAACCAAACTGACTGCCGTCAAATTGGATCCAACTCATAGCGACCCCTCCTTGGGTTTCTGAGGCAGTATAACTATGGAAGTAGATTGCCCAACCTTCCTTCCGAGGAGTGACTGGTGGATTTGAACCACCAGCCTTCTGCTTAACGGTCAAATGCCTTAGGCACTATGCCACCAGAGCTCCTAAACCAAACAAGAGTTTAGCTTAATTAATAAAGAATATCTTGCTTGAGCACTATGCTCTTTTAAAAAACAATCTATATGGGATAAAAGTGACAACAGCAAATTGAATGGTTAGAGAAGAAACTTAGGAGTCAGTGAGTGAGTTCATATTAATGATAGAGGAATAATTTGGAAAAGAAGGATGAGAATGGTTACACAACTTGAAGAATATGATCAATGCCCCTGAATTGTACATGTAGAGAGGAACAGAGACTTCACTCTGCCCTGGCTGAGGTCTTTGGCAGCAGCCAATACTCACTCATAGCCATGTAAGTGAGTCATCTTAGAATGGACCCTCTAGTCTCAGATGAACTGCCCCAGCTGACATTTGTAGAGCAAAAATGAACCTTCTTCACCATGCCCTGCTCTAATTGTATATTCGTGAGCTAAATAGATAATTGATGATATTTAAGTGCTAAGTTTAGGAGCTCCGGTAGCATAGTGCCTAAGGCATTTGACTTCTAACCAGAAGGCTGAAGGTTCAAACCCACCAGCCACTCCTTGGAAGGAAAGTTGGGCAATATACTTCCGTAGTGATACCACCTCAGAAACCCAAGGAAGGGTCGCTATGAGTCAGGTCTGACTCCAAGGCACATAACAACAACAACAAGTTTTGGGGTTACATTACACAGCAATATTAACTTGAACATTAAATAACTGGGTCCAGGACCCCTCCTTCTCCCTCTGCTAGAGTCATGATGAGGTGGCTTAGTACACGGAGTCTGGAACAACTGGGTTCCAGACTGGACTGCCTGGGTTCAATTCTTGATTCTACCACATACTAATTGTGTGACTCTAGATAGTCTACCCAGTCTCTCTATGCCTCAAAAACTATAATAGTGGAATAAATAGAAATAATAATAGTGAATATCATAGATTTGTCATGAAGATCTAGTGAGCTAACAAATGGAAAGTATATAGAGAAGCACCTGGCATGTGAGAGTAGAGTAAGTCCCTGGGTCATGAATGTCCAATTCATACTTGCTCTTTAATGTTATGTAAATTTGCCCTCACTTTGAAATGATTGAACCAACTCCTACTTATAGCAGATTCTTCATCACAATCACCTTCACTTGCAGCAAGTGCAGATTTTAAATCACTGGAAAAGTTTTGAGCCTGTTTTTGCACTAAACCAAACCCACTGCTGTCAATTTGAGCCCTACTCCTAGAGACTCTGGTGGCGTAGTGCCTAAGGCATTTGACTGCTAACCAGAAGACTGATGGTTCAAACCCACCTGCCACTCCTTGGAAGGAAGGTTGGGCAATCTCCTTCTGTAGTGACATCACCTTGGAAACCAAAGAAGGGTCAATATGAGTCATATACAACTCCACGGCAATGGTTGCATTGCATTTTTTTCCTAGAGACTCTTATAGGACAGAGTAGAACTCCCGTAGGGTTTCCAAGCCATTGGATCCATATTAGGGGAGGGAGATGACAGGCCCCATCCCAACAGGCAGGAAGTTGGGGGGAAAGCTGGGGATGACAGAGCCCTGGGATCCAGGTAAGGGAAGGGCGGAGAGGTTTTGAACAGTTAAGGGAGACAAATTTTTCCGTTTTCCTCTTGTGGTGGCTTGCATTTTGCTGTGAGGCTCAAGGCTGTGCCACCAGTGTTTCAAATGCCAACAGGGTTGCACATGATGCACAGGTTTCAGTGCAGCTTACAGACCGCAACACACTTGGAAGAAGGAAGAGGCCACCCACTTCTCAAAGAATTAGCAAGTGAAAACTTTATGAATAGCAGAGAAACACTATACATTACTAGGCTACTTAATGAATAGCCTGGAAACATTGTCTGATACAGTGCAGGAAGACAAGCCCCTTAGGTCAGAAGGCACTCAAAATATGACTGGGAAAGAGCTGCCACCTCAGTGTAGAACCAACCTAAATGATACAGATAAAGTAAAGCTTTTGGGACCTCCATTTGCTAATGTGGCATGACACAAGTTGAGGAGAAACAGCTGCAAACATCCATTAATAATGTTGTTGTTGTTGTTATCTGCCGTCGAGTCGGCCCCGATTCATAGTGACCCCTCCTTGGGTTTAATAGGAACATGAAATGTACAAAGTTGAATCTAGGAAAATTGGAAGTTGTCAAAAATGAAACAGAATACATAAAGATTGATATCCTAGGCATTAGTGAGCTGAAATGGACTGGTTTTGGCCATTTTGAATCAGTCAACCATATGACCTACTATGCTGGGAATGACAATTTGAAGAGAAATGGCATGGCATTCATCATCACAAAGGATGTTTCCAGATCTGTCCTGAAGTACAATGTTGTCACTGATAGGATAATATCCATACTCCTAGGAGGAAAACCAGTTAATACTACTATTATTCAAATTTACACACCAGCCACCAAAGCCAAAGATGAGGAATTAAAGATTTTTATCAACTTCTGCAGTCTGAGATTGACCAAACATGCACTCAAGATGTTTTGCTTATCACTGGTGATGGGAATGCCAAAGTTGGAAACAAAGAAGAATCACCGGTAGTTGGAAAATTTGGCCTTGGCCTTGGTGACAGAAATAATGCTGGAGATTGCATGATAGAAATTTGCAAGACCAACAACTTATTCACTGCAAATATCTTTTTTTTTTTTAATTTTATTTTGATTTGGGTGAAGATTTACAGAGTAAATTCACTTTTCATACAGCAGTTCACATATACTTTGTCTCATGTCATTGACCAAAATTTA
>NW_006921711.1:122660-153348 GCF_000298275.1 Orycteropus afer afer | reverse complement strand
GACAGAAGAGACTCTGGAACTTGCCCTTGAGCAGAGAGTAGCTAAAGCAAATGGAAGAAATGACAAGATAAAAGAGCTGAACAGAAGATTTCAAAGAACAGCTTGAGAAGACAAAGCCAATTACTATAATGAAATGTGCCAAGACCTGGAGTCAGAAAGGGAAGAACAAAAGGGAAGAACAAAAGGGAAGAACACACACAACATTGCTCAAGCTGAAAGAACTGAGGAAAAATTTAAGCCTCAAGTTGCACTACTGAAAGATTCTATGGACAAAATATTGAATGATGCAGGAAGCATCTAAAGAAGACAGAAGGAATACACAGAGTCACTGTACCAAAAAGACCTGGTCAATCTTGATCCATTTCAGGAGGTGGCATATGATCAAGAACCAATGGTATTGAAGAAAGAAGTCAAAGATGCACTGAAAGAAGTGGCAAAGAACAAGGCTCCAAAAATTGACGGAATACCTAATGAGATGTTTCACCAAACAGATGCCCCACTGGAGGCACTCACTCAGTTATGCCAAGAAATTTGGAAGACAGCTACCTGACCAACTGACTGGAAGAGATTCCTATTTGTACCCATTCCATAGAAAAGTGATCCCACAGAATGTGGAGATTATTGAACCATATCATTAATATTGCATGTTGATGTAAAATGTAAAATCTTGCTGACGATAATTCAAAAACAGTTGCAGGAGTATATTGACAGAGAACTTCCAGAAATGCAAGCTGGATTCAGAAGAGGACATGGAACGAGGGATATCATTGCTGATGTCAGAGGGATCTTGGCTCAAAGCAAAGAATAATAGCAGAAAGATGTTTACTTGTGTTTTATTGACTATGTAAAAGCATTTGATTGTGTGAATCATAACAAATTATGGGTAACATTGAGAAGAATGGGAATTCCAGAACACTGATTTGTACTCTTGTGGAACCTGTACATAGACCAGGAGGCTGTCGTTCAAACAGAACAAGGGGACACTGCATGGTTTAAAATCAAGAAGGGAGTGCATCAGGGTTGTATCCTTTCACCTTACTTATTCAATCTGTATGCTGAGCAAATAATCTGAGAAGCTGGACTATGTGAAGAAGAATGTGACATCAGGATTGGAGGAAGAACCATTAACAACCTGAGATATGCTGACAACACAACTTTGCTTGCTGAAAGTGAAGATGACTTGAAGCATTTACTGATGAAGGTTGAAGAATACAGTCTGCAGTATGGATTATATCTCAATATAAAGAAAACAAAAATCTTCACAAATGGACCTATAAGCAGCGTCACGACAGATGGAGAAAAGATTGACGTTGTCACAGACTTCAGATTGTTTGGTTCTACAATCGACACCAATGGAATCAGCAGTAAGGACATCAGACATACAGCACTGGGAAAGTTGACTGCAAAAGACCTCTTTCAAGTGCTGAAGAGCAAGGATGTCTCCTTGAGGACTAAGGTGAGCCTGACACAAGCTATGGTATTTTCAATTGCCTCATATGCATGTGAGAGCTGGATGATGAATAAGGAAGACTGAAGAAAAGTTGATGCTTTTGAGTTGTGGTGCTGGCGAAGAATGCTGAAAATGCCATTAACTGCTAAAAGAACTAACTAACAAATCTGTCCTGGAAGAAGTGCAGCTGGAATGCTCCTTGGAAGCGAGAATGGCCAGACTTCGTCTCACCCCCTTTGGTCATGTTATCAGAAGGGACCATTCCTTGGAGAAGGATGTCATGCTTAGTAGGTGGAGGGTTGAGGAAAGAGGGGAAGGCCCTCAACAAGTTGGATTGACATAGTGGCTGCGGTGATAGGCTCAAGTATAGCAAGGATCATGGAGCTGGCATGGGACCGGGCAGTGTTTCGTTCTGCTGTGCATTGGGTTGCTATGAGTCAGAGACAGCTCGATGGGGCCTAACAACAACAACAACAGCAACAGGGTTTCCAGGGTTGCAAATCTTTATGGAAGCAGACTGCCATATCTTTTTCCCTCGGAGTAGCTGATGGACTTGAACTGCCAACCTTTTGGTTAACAGCCAAGTTCTTTAACCACTGTGACACCAGAGTGCCTCTCTTGCACTAAAGTAAGGTTAAATAAGAACCATATGCACCTGTTCTGGCTTACCTACAGGTTTGACTTAAACACACTCTTGGTAACATCTTGTTTGCAACCAGGGGACTGCCTGTATTCTGCCAAGCTAAGGTGTCGGCCCTCTTGGGCTCTTTTTTTTTTTTTTTTTTTAATAATTAATTTTTATTGTGATTTGGGTGAAACTTTACAGAGAAAATTCATTTTCCATACAGCATTACGTACACATTTTGTTTCATGACATTGACTGCAATTCCCCACACTGTAACAACATTCTTCCCACTTCCTTCCCATAGTTACCTCTTCCCTGTGTCCTTTTCCACTCACTCCTGCCCCCTGAGCTATCTCCCTGTGGAAACACTGTCCTTCTGTTCTCCCATGATTGACCAGTTGATCAATTGATCACTCCAAGGAGTGTATCTACTTGATGTAAATATTCACTGCATACCCCATATGCCTGTCTGTTATTTGATTGGAAACCACAGGAGTGAGTTCAGTTCCAGACTCTGAAGGGTAACTAGGGGCCATAGTCTCAGGGGTCTCACCAGATTCTATCAGACCAGAAACCTGGTCTTTTTTTTTAATGATTCTGAGTTTTGTTCCACATTGTTCTCCCGCTCTATCCAGAATCTCCTGCACCGATCCCCCTCCAAACTCCTGGGCTCTTGGGTGCTGTCCTAGAGCCTGTCCTGCTGAATTTCCCCCTTTGGAGTGTCTGTTGGGGTCATGGTGCCCCTGCCAGATTTCCAAGTGCCACCAGACTGTCTCCCTGTTTATGAGTTATCATCACCCTTCCCCTAGTTCCAAGCTCTGCCCTTGAGGCTGACCTTGTTCCCCTGACACTTCTGGCCCAACTTCCCTAGCCTCCCTGGCCCCTTCCTGCACCTCCTTGAGGCTAATGCCTGTTGGGTGGAGCTGCTAGGGAGTTGCCAGGTGCATGTAGAGGTCCTCACTGTAAGGGATGTGTGTGCATATGTGTATGTGTTTATGTGCTGAAGGGTTGGTAGCCTTTAGTTCGTACAGTTTACTGGGAAACGGATTACACAAATCTCATGGGAGGATTCTGACTTGTTGCTGAGAGAAGAGCCCAGAGAAAATGGGACACAATATGGGCAAGTCTTGCTGGGGAAAAGCAGGAGAGTTTTTTCAAAGTCTTTCTCAGGAATTGCCTGATGGCATGTAGGAGACTCCTGAGAAGGCTAGAGTTCCATCTTAATTAGATTTAGCCAGAGAAAAGCTAAGAGACTTTCCCAAATATATCTTTGTGTGAGTTCCAAGAACTCAGAAATGCTTTGCATCGAGGCTGCACCCCACCACTCGGCTTTTACCTGCTCTAGGGCTCCTCTTGGGAGCTCTGGTGCCATAGTGCCTAAGGCATTTGACTGCTAACCAGAAGGCTGGTGGTTCGAAACAACCAGCCACTCTTGGAAGGAAGGTTGGGCAATCTACTTCCATAGTGATACTGCCTCGGAAACCTAACGGAGGGTCGCTATGAGTTGCAATTGACTCGACGGCATTGAGTTTTAGTTAGAGTTTTGGGCTTCCCTTTGCTGCAGCCCTTGTCAGGAGTACAGCTTTTCAAATCAAGGTGGGCACTGAAGGAGGGATCAACCCTCCCCTGGGGTACAGGGACCTTTGAAAGCAGGGAGCTGCAGCCCTGGCAACTGGGTGGGGACGGCAAGGGGAGCCCGAGTGTTGGAGGATGCAAGTGCTGACATGTTGCTCAGGAGTGACCACTCAACCTCAACAATTCTCCCTTGAGCCTTCCCAGGTATCTTCAGTCCCACCATTGGACTTAGAAGAATGAGCCACTTCTTAACATTGGGAAAGCTATGCTTATGATGCCGATATACAGGAAGAAAATTACGAAACTGAGAACACCACCACCCTTTCAAGGGAAACAGAGACAGGGATGATTGAAAATATGGACTTGTGGAGGTACTGAGACCCTTGCAGGATGCACTGGTCCTGCCTGCTCTGCTCTATGAGCGGCCAGGCAGGGAGCAGGGGATCCCAATGTCCAGCAGGACAGGGACCTGGCTGGAGGAAGAGATAGGAGTCTCCATCTGCCTGGGGAGGGAGCTGTGTGAAGCAGTCTGCCACAGCCCCACCTGAGGTCTTGACCTTCAGGAGGAGTCACTAAGAGTCACTGTTTCAGGGGTTCAGGGTGTGTTGGGGAGAATGTGTGAAGTGGGTAAAGCCCTGAGTCTGAATCAGCACTCTACTATTGATGGTGACTTCAGGCGGGTTTCTTAACTTCTAGGAGTCCCATTTATAAAATGAAGACAACACGGCTGCTGCTGGAGCACTGAATGGTGAATAGGAAGCAGTGCCTGGTCCAGCGTTCGTGCTTTTCTCTTCACCTCTGGCTGGGAACCAGCCTTCATGGTGGATTACAGACTCTGCATTGGGCCAAGGGCAGGGGTAAGGGACAGGTTGTGGGGGTGGTCCCAGAGACCTCCAGAAGGGTGAAAAAGCCTGGGCCAGACCAGTGCAGAGGGGCCCTGAGGAGGTCTGGAGGCAGCAGGGGAACAGAGAAAGAGTCCCTCACTAATTCTGTAAAAGCCCCAACAGTTGTTAATATAAGAGGCACTCCTGCTTTACAAATAAGGAAACTGAGGTTGAGAGGGCTGGGGTCACAATCTGGACCTGCTAATGAATGACAACCAAAGTTACATAGGGGAGTAGGGATAGACTGTGTGGACAGATTCTCGTCTCTACCACTTACAAGCTTTGTGACTTTGGACAAGTCACTTCACTTCTCTATCATGTTATATGTTATATGTCAAGGCACTGTGTCAGGTGTTTGGGAATAAAGTCATGAGCATTTTATCAACACAGCCCTGTCCTCACAGAGTTCACAGATATAACACACATAAAATCTCATCTGTGAGCAGTTCTAGGGACCAGAAGGATGAGCTGTTCAGAACCTGTATCAGGGAGAGTTGACTTCAAGATGAGGTCAGAGAAATCATCCCTGAGATAGAGCTATGTGGGTTGGGTCTGAAGGATGAATTGGACTTAACTAAGTGAACAGAGGAGGACAGAATATCACAGGCAGAAAGAGCAGCTTGTGAAAGGTACTGTAGCTAGGTGAGCATGATGAATCAAAGGGTCTGGGAGGACATGGGAGTACCTAGAAGAGAAACAATGAAACAAGGAGGTCCCAGAGGAAGGGGAGGTAAGACAGGAAGTCAACTTCCTTAAAGAGTTTATCTTTATATCAATAGCAACGGGAAGCCATGGATAGATTTTAAGCAGAGGGGTAGTGATGATAAGGCTAGGTTGGGCTTTGAACAAACCTCTGTAGATGTGGCGTGCAGAATGGAATGAAGGGGTCTGAGTTGGGACTGGGACAGGGATAAGGAAGCAGGGATCCAGCTTAGGAAAGTTAGAGAAGATGGTAGATGGGCCTGGGTAGTCATGGTGGGAATAAAAAAAAGTAGTTGGATTCAGGAAACATGGAGGAGGTGAAATCAACAGAAGGTGAAACCCAGTGACAGGATGGATGCAGTGTTGGAGATGGAAGACATCTCAGAGGTGATGTGTAAGTTTTCTGGTCTGAGATGTTGGATAGATGGTGGCGCTATATGCTCCACAGAAGAAAGTCAGGTCTGTGGAGTTCTAAGCAGGACGTGTTGAGTGTGGTGTGTTGGGGACACCCCAGAGTATATGTCAAGGAAGCATTGGGCTGTGTGTGTGTTCTGGTTACCTCATGCCACTCTGACAAGAAATACACCACAAATGGGATGGCCTTAACAAACAGGAGTTTATTCTCTTATAGTTTGGAGGCTTTAAGTCCAAGTTCAAAGTGCCAGGCTCTAGGAGCTGGGTGAAAACCCCTTTGACCTTGGGTTTCAGCTCTGCATCTTGCTCCTGGCCCACTGAAGCTAGAGGCATCTCTTCACTCAGGCAACTACTGGCTGCTGAGGCTAACAAGCCCAAGGTCGACAAATAAAATTGAACAGTCCCAATATTACCAAAACACATGGCAGGCCATTAATTCAAGTCCATTGTAAGTCCCGAGGTCGGCAGAGCATGGTAGGCTGCTGAACAAGAACATGGCTACATGCAGGGTCCAAGTGTGCCCAAAGCTAGAGTCTATCCCCAAGGCTTCTCCTTATATACAGGAAGCAGACCACATCCCAAAGGCAGCTACTCAGCTGGTTGTTGTAGATCCCACCATGGAATTGATTGCCATTCTCCTCATGGGGAATAACTATCATCAGCTGCCCAGCCACTCAACCAGGCCCAGCCAAGTTGACATACAAATTTAACTACCACGGCCTATAAAGGTCTGGACATCAGATGAGAAGATTAAACTGGGGAGAGATGTTGGGGAGGTAGCTATGATGGGTATAATGAGAGCTGAGGGGCCGGAGGAGCCTGGGGTGAGAGCAAGAAGGGCCCCTGAAACCCACTCTCCTGCCTGCTGTATCCCTGCTGCCTTGCCAACAACTACCCTCAGCTTGTCCTGGTCTGATTTCCTTCAACCCCCTCAGCAATCTCCCTGTTGACTGAAAATTTGTGCCAGGGTCACAGTAATGTAGCCCCAGACCCATGTTTCCCATCTTGGGGTCCAGGAAACCCAAGTTTTGGGGACTGTTTTCAGATAGGTCTAGAACCACTGGTTAAACGGTTTTCAGAACAAAGATTTCTTTGCTTGGAAAGGTCTTTGATATTTCAATGTGCCCAGTGAATCAATAAGAGGAGCCAAAATATGAGGTCTTTAAAAAAACTTATTTGACCTCAAGACCCTTTTATGTGGAATGTGGAGCCTCTCTTAGATTTAATGACCAATTCAGTAGTTCTCAACCCTGGTTGGCTGTCCTATAGAATTTCCTAGAACTAAAAAAAATATCTATATCTAAACATATATAGATATACAGACATAGAGGGAGCTCTGGTGGCATAGGGCCTAAGACATTTGACTGTTAACCAGAAGGCTGGCGGTTCAAACCCACCAGCCACTTCTCGGAAGGAAGATGGGACAATCTACTTCGGTAGTGATACTGCCTCGGAAACCCAAGGAGGGGTCGCTATGAGTCAGGTCTAACTCCACAGCACATAACAACAAACAGATATAGATGCTCAATTTCACTCTAGACTAGTGGAATCAGAATCTTTGGGGTGGGACCCAGAAGCTGTATGGATTTTAAAACTCAGGTGATTGTAAGGAGCAGGCAGGAGTGAGAACCAAGAATTGAACTTGCTGGAGGGTCCACCACTAGCATCTCTCCAGCCCCTACAGTAGTACTGAGGTGAGCAGCCAGGGTTGCTGGAGTGAGGGACCAGTTGCTTAGTTCTCTTAGGGCAGGGCAGAATCAGAGGCATCTCCACTGCTGCCTGTGTCCCTAACAGCTTAATCTGTGGCCCTGCATTGAATGGAGGCTCAGGCTCTCTGCCTCCCAGGACTCTCATGTCTTTGGCCTCTGCCTCCTGGGGACACTTCTGTGGCCAGGCTGGCTGGGTGGCCACTGTGTGCTCCCCAGCCCTGATTTCAGCAGCCCCACCAGGCTGACGTGGCCTGGCACCTATCGCAGGTTTGGCCTGCAGCTGGCATAGGGCCCAGAATCTGTCAGTAAGTTCATTGAGATGCTGCCCCAGCTCTGCCCTAGTTCAGAATTCTAGGCCCTTACGGCACCCATTTTGCCTTTTCCTGATCCCCCTGTCACCCAGGAAATATGTCTAAGTTTCTGGAAGTCTGGAAGAGATGGTGGGTTATTCCTATAAGGCAGGGTAGAGGGTGGTTGAGTAGTAGTACTGGCTGAGGCAGGGAGAGGACTAGCAGAACCGAGGCTAGGGAGGACCAGCCATGAGAAAGGGTCAGGACAGGCCTACTCTGAGGAAGGCTTTCTGAGTTCACTGTCTTAAAACCAAAACCAAACCCATTTCTGCTGACTTCACTCTGACTCATGGAAACCTCATGTGTTATAGCCCCATAGGGTTTTCTTGGCTACAATCTTTATGGAAGCAAATTGCCAGTTCTTTCTTCCACAGAGTTGCTAGCTGGGTTTGAACTTCTTGCCTTTAGGTTAGCAGCCAATTGCAAGCTGCTTGTGCCACCCAGGCTCTTTCACTGCCTTAGAAGGCTTGTTTTTTGTGGATTGTCTCCCCTGGTGACGGTGGCATATGTACAAGTGATGCCTGGCCTGACACTGGCACTTGGACCAGGAAAGAAGACCTTGCGCTCTGGCAGTTTGTGGAGTTTGTCTGAGAACTCCCCACAGTAGGGAGCTCTGGCTTTGCCTGGCCCCACCCCCAAGATGAGGAGAGGAAGCCCTTTCTCCTCCCAGATTCCCAGCCATCAGGCTCTCAGCGATCACAGGCCTGTGTCTCCCCTTACCAAGCGCAGGAGGGAAAACAGCTGTGTGGAACCTGTCTCAGGTTCCCTGGGTGTTTCCTGAGCCCAGCATCCCTGTTGCACCCCCTGGTTAGTGACTTATCTGTGGGAACAACAAAGGAAGGGACCCAGGCTACTTTCTCTTGCCTTTGAGATTCCATGACAGCTGTGGATCCTCAGAAAAATCTGATTATGTCCATGCCGCAGCCAGTGTGAAATTTCGAGAGCTCAGGGCTATGACTCAGAGTTAGAGGCCTGCTTGGGAAGCGAGAGTGTTTGGCATGGACTCTAGCCCTCTCTGTGCTGCTCTTTCATCACCTGTTCCCTGGGCCTCTGGTTGCTCCTCTGGAGACAGGAATCTTGCCCTTCCCAGACAGGACTTTGGGGGAGAACTGGCTGAGGTGAATCTGTGGACTAGTACCTACCACCACCACCAGCTGCCATTGAGTTGATTCTTATTCATGGCGACCCCATGTGTGTCGGAGAAGAACTATACTCCACAGGTTTTCAAGGCTGATTTTTCAGAATTAGATTGCCAGGCCTTTCCTCTGAGACACCTCTGTGTGGACTTGAGCACCAACCTTTGGTTAGCAGTTAATGCATTAACCACTTGTACCATCCAGGGACTTGACTGGCACCTAGCTTGGCTAGACTGGGGCTCACAATTCAGTTCTGAATAGGGTGGGTGTAGTGGTGCTATGGCTGTACTCCCAAGCTACTGGGAGTGTTGGCTGCTAAATCTCACTGATGCCCACTTCTCTGCAGAATTGCCCTGACCCAACACTCGGGGAGGTTGTCCCCACTCCCATCTCATCCTAAAGCCTGCAGCCAATCACTGACCCAGAGGTAGGACCAATTGCATGGTGCAAGCCTTGCTCCAGAACTCCCCATGGGATCAAGCTAAAACTAGAGGGCACCTGCTTGCTTCTGTTTCTTCCCCTTCTTCATCCTGCTTTCTCACTACCCTGTTCCTGAAAGTACTCCCTCAACAAACCATTTTCACAGAATTCCCATCTCAGGCTCTTATTTTGGGAACCTAACTTGAGATGGCAGGCAGGAACCTGTAACCCTGGGGCAGGGATGAAACTGGTCAAGGTACAAGTTGTCTTTGGCTGCAGGAACTCAGAGCAGACAGAAGGAAGGGAGGAAGCTTGCAAGCCCTGAGCTGAGGGCACTTGGGCGAGGGAGCAGGCTGGGGTGGGAGCCGTTCAGGCCTTCTCCTTTCCTCCCTCAGCCCCATCCTTGAGCCTGGCCTCTGGGAACCAGATATTATTACTTTTATTTTCAGATGTGACAACCAAGGCCACGTCTCTAAATCCTGGGCCACCCAGTGAATTGAGAGCATGTGCCAGACTCCAAAGCATATGTCCAACTTATTGTCCCCTCACAGATACCAAGTTCCTGCCTGGGGAGCTGGCAGAAACCAGACCCTTGGCAGGAAAGAACTTGAGGGAAATTGAGTCCTGAGTCTTCCCCTGGCATGGAGAAAAGGACTGACTGTATTAGAATGGCTAGAGCAGCTGGCCTGACCACCCAGCTGGCAGCTGAACTGCGAAGTGGGGGAAGCAGGCTTCCTACGACCTTCCTTCCCCTTTCCTGCTAGGAGAAAGGGGTCATATAACTTCCCGCATGCTGACTGTGCTGTTCCCTGGTTGGGTGGATGGGTGAGGCAATGTTGAACACAAAGACAATGATGGAGGCATTTCAAGGTCATTAGCCAAGCTGGGAACACTGTCAGAATAGAGGGCTTCTTGCTTCCCATCACATCACATATGCCCTACCTGATTTCCAGGAAGAGGTATGGTCTTTGGCACTGGCTCCAATCCACCATCTCCTCCCACCGTCCCCACAAACACCACTGCCTGTGTGAACATTGAGACACGCTTCTAGGCATTTAAGGAAGGGAAATCTGGAGAGAGGCTCAGAGGAGAGGTCAGATGCTGTTATGGATTGGATTATGTCCCCCAAAATATATGTTGTGAATCCTAACCTCTACACATATGGTTATGATCCTATTTGCGACTGGGTTGTTTCTGTTATGTTAATGAGACAGGATTAGTATAGGGTATATCTTGAGTCAATCTCTTTTAAGAAATAAAAGAGATTAAACAAGCAGCAGAGGAGAGATGGGGTAAGATAGATGCCAACACACAAGAAGATCTCCAAGGAACCAGGAGGTACAAGCTGAAGAGACAAGGACTTTCTTCTAGAGCTGACAGAGAGAGAAAGACTTCCTCTTGAGCTGACACTCTGAATTCAAACTTCTAGTCTCCTCAACTATGAGAAAATAAATTTCTGTTTGTTACACCATCCACTTGTGTTATTTCTGTGATAGCAGCACTAGATAATTAAGACATATGCCCTGGGCCAGGTCAGCTGAGAGGACTGAGCCTGAGAAGGAGGAAGTGCTGGGTTTTGCTAACCTGCACTATATCAGTGCTCTGGGCCAGTGCAGTTGTTCAGTTATAAGCTGCTGCTACTGCTTCCTGTGCACAACATGTGGGGGTGGCAGAGAAGGCCATGTCCATCAGCACCAGCAGCTACTCTGATAAGCATGGACTTAGCAGGCCAATGGAGGCCCTGAGCACAGTGGCCATTGTCCTGTCCAGTCTGTTTACCCCAGATATTCCTTCCTCTCACTGCCTGGAAAGGTATGGGGCACGTTTAAACAGGGAGTGACTTTTGGCACTGACACACAAAGACAGTGTGTGTGTGTGGGGGGGGGGGGCTGATGAACCTTTGGGGAACAGTTTAGCAATGTGGATTCCAGATCCTTAAAATTTACATACCTTGACTAAACAATCTCATGTCTGAAAATGGATCCTAAAGAAATAATAATAAATTCATAAAAGCTGTGTGTCTGTGGGGAAACTTAGATCACCTTTGTTTAGAACTGATGCCAGACAATAGGAGAGTGGTACATCTATACAACGGAGAACTTGGTCACCATTTACAGAGTGATGGAATTATCCATAAAGCTGCCATGAACATTCTGGTACATGTTTTTTAGTGGACATAAACTTGCCTTTCTTTTGCATATATATTGTTCTGGTTACCTAGTGCCTCTCTGGCAGAGAGGCTTGAAAAGAGCTTCTTGACCTGTTCTGCTGCACTTAGGAAACTTGTTATGGCCACTACATGAATAAGCCCACATGAATATACCACAAATGGGATGGCCTTAACAAACAGGAGTTTATTCTTATGATTTGGAGGCTTTGAGTCCAAGTTCAAAGTGCCAAGCTCTAGGGGCTGGGTGAAAGCCCCTCAACCTTGGGGTCCACCTCTACCTCCTGCTCCCGGCCCACTGGAGCTAGAGGTGTTTCTTCACTCAGACAGCTGCTGGCTACTGAGGTTGAGAAGTCCCAAGGTTGACAAGTCAAAAGGCACAGTCCCAATGTTACCAAACCACATGGCAGGCCATTAACTTAAGTCCATTGTAAGTCCCAAGGTCACCAGAGCATAGTAGGCTGCTGAGCAATGACACAGCTACATGCAGGGTCTAAGCATGCCCTACTCTAGAGACCGTTCCCAAGGCTTCTCCTTATTATATATACAGAAAGTAGACCATATCCCAAAGGCAGCTACTCAGCTGCTCATAGTAGATTCTACCGTGGACTTGATTACCAGTCTCATCATGGGAAATACTACATCCAGCTGCCCAGCCACTCAACCAGGCCTAGTCAAGTTGACACACAAACATAACCACCACATATACCTAAGACAGAATTTTGGGTCAAAGCGTATGTGAAAATTACTTGAGTTGATGTTACAAAATAGTGGTAGTTCCAAAGAATACTTCCATCAGCAATTTATGAGAGGTCCAGGTGCTCCATCATCTTTGGCAACATTGAGTATTGTCAGCCTGTTTCATTTTGGCTGTTCTAGTGAAAGTGTTAACATGTTGCATTGCATTTTTAATCTGCATTTCTAAATACATGTCAACAGGAAAATGGATAAATAAATTGTAGTATATTTCTATGATGGACATCTAAAGAGCAATACCAAAGGAATGTGCTACTGATAGGTAGAACTATATGGCAGAATCTCAAAAAACATCATGTTAGTAAAAGAAGTCAAACAGAAAGCATATACTGTATGATTCCCTTTACATGGAAATCTGGAATAGGCAATATTCACCTATGGTGATTGCAGTCAGAACAATTGCATATGAAGATGATGGGGGAATAACTAGGAAGAGGATGAGAGAACCTTTTGGAGTATTGGAAATGTTGAATACATAGGTCTGTATAGTGGTTAAACAAATGTGTGTGTATATATATATATGTAAAGGGAGCTCTGGTGGCATAGTGGTTGAAACATTCAGCTGCTAACCAGAAGGTTAGCAGTTTGAACCTCCCAGTTGCTCTGTGGGAGAAGATGAGGCAGTTAGCTTTCAAAAGGACGTATAGCCTTGGAAGCAGTTCTACTCTGTCCTAAAGGGGTGCTATGAGTTGGAATTGACTCAATGGCAGTGAGATACATATGTAAAAATTTTGTACACCATATACTTAATAACTTTGCATTTTGTTATATGTAAGATATACATCAATAGAATACTTTCTTAAGTTTTACCATAAAAGAGAGAGAGAGAAAAAAACGAGGTAGATCTGTATTGATTAGCCTGCAATTATGTTAAAAATGTATGAAACGTAAAAAAGCAGGTTGCAAAACTCTAAGACATCTAAGACTTCCCTAGTGAGCTCTTCCTTGGTGAGAGTCAGTGTATCTTATTTTAAGCTAACATAAAAGGTAGGATTTATACTGAATAGTATTCTTTGAAAGGGATTCAAAGTACATAGAAATCATAGTATAAAGATAAGAAATAGCTCAATTGTACATGGATGAGAAAACCAAGTTGGTACCACATTTTGAAAGACTGAAAAAAATGTAGTGTGTCCAGAAGGACATGATAAAACAGAAGAAAGTATAAATGAGGGGGGGAAAAAAATGGAAACAATTGAAGAAATTTGAGAATTTAACCTGGAAAAGGGAGAAAAGATTGAAATTGTCAGAGATTTCATCTTATTTTGATCCACAACCAATGCTCATGGAAGCAGCAGCGGTCAAGAAATTTGACAACTATTGCACTGGGTGAATCTGCCGCAGAAGACTTGTTTAAAGTATTAAAGGCACAATGTCCTTTAAAGATTAAGGTGCTCCTGACCCAAGCCATGGTATTTTCAGTAGCCTCATATGCATGTGAAAGCTGGACAATGAATAAGGAAGGCTGAAGAACTGATGCATTTGAATTGTGGCATTGGCAAAGAATACTGAAAAGAACACGGACTTCCAGAAGAACAAAAAAACTATTTCGAAAAAGTGCAGCCGGAATGCTCCCTGGAACAGAGAATGGCCAGACTTCTTCTCTCATACATTGGTCATGTTATCAGAAGGAACTAGTCCCTGGAGATGGAGATCATGCTTGGTAAAGTAGGAAAGAAAAAAAACAAAAACAAAAACCCGCTGCCATCGAGTAGATGCCTACTCATCGTGACCCTCATCGAGTTTCCAAGGCCGTAAATATTTACAGAAGTAGATTGCCTCATCTTCCTCCCACAGAGCAGTTGGTGGGTTTAAGCTCCCAACCTTCTGGTTAGCAGCCAAATGCTTTACGCACTACGCCACCAGAACTCCTAGCAAACATAAAGAAAACAGAGGCTTGAAAAGAGCTTCTTGACCTGTTCTGCTGCACTTAGGGAACTTGTTATGGCCCACTACATGAATAAGCCCAGGTTAGCCTGCTGGAGACATGTGGCTAAGTCCCCCTATTACCACAGCACAGCCAGTTTCAAACCCCAGCCATGCGAGTGAGGCCATCCTAGACCAAACAGCCACGTTGCTACATGAGTGAGTCCAGGTGAGACCAGCACAAGACTCACCCAGCTGAGCCAGCCCAGATTATTGACCTACAGGATTATAAGTGAATAAATTCACTAAGTTTGGGGGCAGGTTTTATGTAATGAAAGCTAGCTTATACAAAAGACGTTTTTTTTCCCTGATAAAAGAGATCATAAAAAATTTAAGTGGTAGATGTTATACTGTCAGTGTTTCCTTATGGAAAACCAAATACCTAACAGGCATCAATCTAAAGATGGTTCCCCAAAGGAAAAACTTCATAATTCATAATTCATTCTTTTTTTTTACAATAATCCCCCTGATCCCCAGCCTCTGGTAACCACTGATCTACTTTCTCTCTAGGCATTTGCCTGTTCTAGGTGTTTCGTATAAGTGGGATCCTACAATATTTGTCCTTTTGTGTCTGACTTAGTTCACTCACCATAACATTTCAAGAGTCATCCATGCTGTAGCATATATCAGAACTTCATTCCTCTTTACGGCTGAATACTATTCTATTGTATGGATATACTACATTTTGTTTATATGTTCATCTGTTGATGGTCACTTGGATGGATTCTACCTTCTACCTATTGTGGACAGAGGTTCTGTGAACACTGGTATACAAATATTTGTTTGAGTCCCGACTTTCAAGTCTTTTGGATATATACCTAGGAGTGGAATTGCTAGGTGGGGCAATCTACTTCCGTAGTGATATTGCTTTGGAAACCCAAGGAGGGGTCGCTATGAGTCGGGTCCGACTTGATGGCAGACAACCACCAACCAACCATGGTAATTCTATGTTCAACCTTTAGAGCAATTGTCATGCTGTTTTCCCGTATCTGCACCATTTTAAATTTCCACCAGCAATATATGAGGCTTCCAATTTCTCCACATCCTCACCAACACCTATTATTTTCCATTTTTCTGATAATAGCTATGGCAGTGTGTGTGAAGTGATATCTCATTACTATTTTGATTTGCATTTCCCTAATGACTAATGAGGAGCTCTGGTAGCATAGTGCCTAAGGCACTTGACTGCTAACCAGAAGGCTGGCGGTTCAAACCCACCAGTCACTCCTCGGAAGGAAGATGGGGCAATCTACTTCCGTAGTGATACTGCATCGGAAACTCAAGGAGGGGTCCAACTCGATGGCAGATAACAACAACAATGACTAATTGTCATTTTTCCTAATGACTAATGATTAATCACAACTGGACCAATGAGCAGCATCACAATAAATGGAGAGAAGATTGAGGTTGTCAAAGAATTCACGTTGCTTGGTTCTACAATCGATGCCAATGGAAACAGCAGTCAGGGCATTAGACGACGTGTAGCATTGGGAAAGTGAACTGCAAAGGAACTGTTTCAAGTGCTGAGGAGCAAGGATGTCTCCTTGAGGACTAAGGTGCGCCTGACACAAGCCATGATATTTCCAATCACCTCGTATGCATGTGAGAGCTGGACAATGAATAAGGAAGACCAAAGAAGAGTTGATGCTTTTGAGTTGTGGTGCTGGCAGAGAATGCTGAAAGTACCGTGGACTGCTAAAAGAACTAACAGATCTGTCCTGGAGGAAGTGCACCCAAAATGCTCCTTGGAAGCGAGAATGGCCAGACTTCGTCACCTATTTTGGTCATGTTGTCAGAAGGGACCATTCCCTGGAGAAGGATGTCATGCTTGGTAGGGTGGAGAGTCAATGAAAGAGGGGGAGGCCTTCAACGAGATGGATTGACACAGTGGCTGTGATGATGGGCTCAAGTCTAGCCGGGATCGTGGAGCTGGCATGGGATTGGGCAGTGTTTTGTTCTGCTGTGAATGGGGTCGCTATGAGGCATAGACGACTCGATGGCACCTAACAACAACAACAACAACAAGGCTCCCCAAAATACAACCAAACCAAACCTATTGCCATTGAGTCCATTTTAGCCCATAGCCACCCTACAGAACAGAATAGAACTACCCCATAGTGTTTCCAGCTTTATCCCCTGGGCAACTGGACCAAATGAGAGGAAGATACCCATCAGTACTCATCAAGGTAGGTACAGGATGGGGGTAGGGGTATGAAAGGTGGGGTGTGGGGAGGTGAGGGGTTGGTCTCTGGGATTCCAATACAAAGAACTTGGACTGAGGCTCAGACATTGAAGGTCTCCAGCCAGCAAACCAATAGACTGAGCCAGGCAAGGAGATCTGGAGTGGTCCTACCACCCTGACTTGTTCATGGGGAACACAAGGAGTGGTAAGTGGTTAGATGGGGGAAAGCCAGCCTGGGAAAGCAGAGGCCTGACAGACCAAAGGCCTCCCATGTAGCTCCTCTGCCAAAGTACACTCTGGAACAGGCCTTGACAGGAAGTTCCCTTCCACACCTACTGTGTGGCCAGCACTGGGGCATTTGTTGTTGTTGTTGTTAGGTGCTGTTGGGTCATCTCCAACTCATAGATACCCTATGTACAACAAAATGAAACACTGCCTGGTCCTGTGCCAGCCTCACAATCCTTGCTATACCTGACCCCATCGTTGTAGCCAGTGTCAATTCATCTCATTGAGGGTCTTCCCCTTTTCATTGACCCTCCACTTAGCCAAGCATGATATCCTTCTCCAGGGAATGGTCCCTTCTGACAACACGACCAAAGTACGTGAGACAAAGTCCGGCCATTCTTGCTTCCAAGGAGCATTCTGGCTGCACTTCGTCCAGGACAGATTTATTAGTTCTTCTGGCAGTCCATGCTACTTCCAGTGTTCTTCGTCAATACCACAATTCAAAAGCATCAACTCTTCTTCGGTTTTCCTTATTCATTGTCCAGCTCTTACATACATATGAGGTGATTGAAAATACCATGGCTTGGGTCAAGCACACCTTAGTCTTCAAAGAGATATCTTTGTTCTTCAGCACTTTAAAGAGGTCTTTTGCAGCAGATTTGCCCAGTGCAATATGTTGTCTGATGTCTTGACTGTTGTGTCCATTGGTGCTGATTGTGGAAACCTGTCTACCATGGGTGATCCTGCTGGTATTTGAAGTACCAGTGGCATAGCCTCTAGCCTTATAGCAACATGCAAGCCACCACAATATGAGAAACTGACAGACAAATGGTGGACTGGGGCATTTAGTGCAGAAAAATGAACAAAGCAGATATGTTCTACCTCAGCTTTGGACTGGGGCAGACCAACAGAGATGTGTAGTATAGATGTAAGGATGGTTTACAATACTGTTGGCCTTTTCCACTTATTATCTCACTGTGTCATCATGCCAAGCCCCCGAATCCAGTTCAGACAGAGACTTGGCAGCTGGAAGTACCAATAGAGTAGCTCATCCAAGCTGGTGCTGGAGGGGAGGGGTGGGGCAGGGCAGGGAAGGTCTCCTGCAGGAAGTGGAGGAAGAAGAGGCCTGAACTCCCTGTGCAGTTTGTTCTCAGAGGTCCCAATGGCCTGGAACTGGAAAGTTGCTGCCCT
This sequence comes from Orycteropus afer afer, assembly GCF_000298275.1. Classification (NCBI taxonomy): domain Eukaryota; kingdom Metazoa; phylum Chordata; class Mammalia; order Tubulidentata; family Orycteropodidae; genus Orycteropus; species Orycteropus afer. The sequence goes on along the minus strand of NW_006921711.1, from coordinate 135,636 downwards.
CTCCTCTATCACACTACAGCCTCTTCCCTAGCTCCATCCCATTGGTTGTGAGTTATCTATGATGCACTCTGATTCCCAAACTCCATAGTCAGGGTCCTCATTTTTAAGCTCCCCTCCCCCTGCTCCCGCTTCTTACCTTGCCCCTTCCCCACTTATAATTTCAAAGCTGAAAGGATGTTGGAGAGGTCTTTTCCAGAGGGACGGAGTCTATAAAAAATCAAGTGATTTGCTCAAGTTCACCCAGCTGATCCTAGCTGAGCCTGCAGCACCTGAGCTTCCCAGATCCCAGCCTCCCATTTTTCCATCATGTCCATCACATGGCCACTCGTGGTTGAGCTTTGGGCTCTTGGGGTCCAGGGATGATAAAAATAAAATAAATTAAAAAAAACCCACTGCCATCAAGTGGACCCCCATTGGGTTTTCCAGGTGGTAAATCTTTTATGGAAGTAGATTGCCCAGTCTTCCTTCCACAGAGTGGCTGGTGAGTTTAAACCACCAACCTTCTGATTAGCAGTCAGATGCCTTAGGCACTGTGCTACCAGAGCTCTGTAGTGAAGATAAAGGCTACCCATAAAGTCCTCGGATCTGAGCCAAGATGGAAACAATAGGATCTAGGTCTTTTCCCACTGGCAAAGGCATAGTGTTTCCTTTATTTCCTTGGATTGCTGCATTTTTTTCCTTCACTGTCTAAAGAAACATCAACTGTTTCCAGTGCAGGATTTGCCCAAACTCCTGGTGGAGGAGGTGGTGTGGAGTACCATTGTGTGGTGTGAGGTCTTTTGCAGCAGATTTGCCCAGTGCAGTATGTTGTCTGATGGGAGATCTGCAAGGGTGTGTGGTGAGCACGCATGATGGTACATCTCTCTGTCTAAGCATCTGTCTGGGTGTGATGTGACTCAGATGTGGGGCCTCACAAACCCCTGCCACCCTGCAGCTCTCTCAGCAGCTGTGTGCCCCTGGAAAGAATGTCCCTGGCAGCCTCAATGCCCACCCTGGGCTGGAAGCAACAGCACAGGTGGGGATATTGTGTCCAGCTGGCCCTTCCAGTGTCCCCTATTAGCGCTGCCTACAGCAGCTGTTGCCCTGAGGGACAGGGTTGCTCCAGGAGGGCGTGCCTGGACTCCAAGCAGTGAGTCCGTGGGAGCATTCCCCAGGATCTGCCTTAGGTGCAGGGGAACAGGACTGGCCAGGAATCCCTGGAGGGCAGTTCTCCATCACCTATGCATCCCTTGGTGGGCCACCAACAAATGTGTCCTTAGCACCTGCATCATGCCAGGAGCTGGGAACAAAGGAGACTCAGTGAGGCTGATCAAAGAGCTTTCAGTAGGGATGAGTTTGTTGTTGTTATGTGCCGTCGAGTTAGACCTGACTCATAGCGACCCCTCCTTGGGTTTCCGAGGCAGTATCACTACGGAAGTAAATTGCCCCATCTTCCTTCCGAGGAATGGCTGATAGGTTTGAACCGCAAGCCTTCCCAAAAGAGACCCAATTCCAGGGGCTATGGGGCTGGGTGAGTGGGGCTCCTGGAGAACGGAACTGTGGTTATTAGATATTCAAAAACCACTGCACTTAGGGAAGGAAAACCAGACACCACTAACTGATGCAGGGCTTGATCAGGGTTGTGAGAAATGCCCAGAAACTCAGTTCTGGTGGTTTAGAGAGGTGCTTCTATGTGTTGAGGGGTGAGGCAGGGTGACATTTGAGATGGCCCTTGAAGGATGGATGGGAAGCAGGTGGAAAAAGCAATCTTGGCAGAGGCCTGGCATGAGCAAAGGCATGGCGATCAGAAGTACCTCTGGTTTAGTTGTACCTGCTGCCCAGTAAAGAGGTCAGTGAGTGTCAGCCTATGGACAAGCATTTGCCTATGAGGTGAGGCAGTTATGGGGAGTGACACTTGGTAAGTCCCTGTGAGGCTGGGAGAAGGGGAAGTCTGAGCCAGAAGGGAGAGAAGAACTCTACAAAGGGATGACATATATGAACCCTTCAAAGTCCTCCACTCCCTGTCTTGATTCTGGAGCCAGAGGTCCAGGGATGTAGGGTCAGGGGAGCTGTATCTAAGATGGAAGGGACACTCTGCCCCGGTCAGAGAGGGCTGGGCTTAGGCCAGACAAGGACTCAGCATTCCTCAGGAGCCCTAAACCTGGCCTGGTTCCTCTTCTTCAGCCCCTAGGAAGACCTGTGTCCACATTCAGGCCACACCTGTGGAGCACAGAGGACTCTGTGAGGTTCACCTCATTTTGGCTGAGCCACTTGAATTATGCTGTGTGACCTCACACAAGTCACAGCCTCTCTCTGGGCTTCAGATTTTTCACCCACAAAATGAGAGGATTAGGTTCTATGGGATCTGATTAATTTGTGAGGCTAGAGGGCTAAATGGATTGTGAAGCCAAGTCTGGCTCAAAGGGACAGATTCTGTGATCAATTAGTCATGCCTGCTATAGCCTCGTAAGGGAAGATGGATCTGCCATCTTCATAACACTGTTGATGACATCTTGTGTTCTAATAATGGGCAGGGGGATGAAGGGATGGATCAATCTTCTGAAATAAGTGGTTTTTCCAGTATTTGTGGGGATCCTTATGTGTGTTCCCCAGTGTCAAACATCTAGATAGCAGGCAGATGTCTCCAAGAACTTGAAGTCTGGCTTTGTGTAGACAAAATCACAGCCACAGTTTCATAAGAAGCAAGAGAGCGGGCAAACACCCCCAATCTGAGTTCCTGGTTCATTTATTTTTCTGACAGTTTGAGAAGTTTGTACCTAGCTGTATTTATTTATAGCTAATAAGAAAGCATCACAATAAATGGAGAGAAGATTGAGGTTGTCAAAGAATTCACATTGCTTGGTTCTACAGTCGATGCCAATGGAAGCAGCAGTCAGGACATTAGACAATGTGTAGCACTGGGAAAGTCAACTGTGAAGGAACTGTTTCAAGTGCTAAGGAGCAAGGATGTCTCCTTGGGGGCTAAGGTACGCCTGACACAAGCCATGATATTTCCAATCACTTCGTATGCATGTGAGAGCTGAACAATGAATAAGGAAGACCGAAGAAGAGTAGATGCTTTTGAGTTGTGGTGCTGGCAAAGAATGCTGAGGGTACCATGGACTGTCAAAAGAACTAACAGATCTGTCCTGGAGGAAGTACAGCCAGAATGCTCCTTGGAAGCAAGAATGGCCAGACTTTGTCTCACCTATTTTGGTCATGTTGTCAGAAGGGACCATTCCCTGGAGAAGGATGTCATGCTTAGTAAGGTGGAAGGTCGACGAAAGAGGGGAAGGCCTTCAATGAGATGGATTGACACGGTGGCTGTGATGATAGGCTCAAGGATAGCAGGGATCATGTAGCTGGTGCAGGATAGGGCAGTGTTTCATTCTGCTGTGCATGGGGTCACTATGAGTTGTAGAGGACTCGACGGCACCTAACAACAATAAGAAAGAAAGAGTTTTTGCTGTTGTTGCTTCTATTTGTTTGTTTTTCCTGAAAGGAAAAATTGCTAAGTATTATCAAGAAAGGAGCTCTGGTAGCATAGTGCCTAAGGCATTTGACTGCTAACCAGAAGGCTGATGGTTCAAACCCACCAGCCACTCTTCGGAAGGAAGGTTGGGCAATCTACTTCTGTAATGATACCACCTCAGAAACCCAAGGAGGGGTCACTATGAGTCAGGTCCAACTCAACGGCACATGACAACAACATTGTCAAGAAAGAAAATAAATCAAGAAAGGTTGATGAGAAAATCAAAATAACCAAACTCATTGCCCTTGAGTCAATTCTGACGCATAGTGGCCCCATGTGTTGCAGAGTAGAACTACTCCATAGGGTTTTCTTGGCTACAATCTGTATGAAAGCAGATTGCCAGGCCTTTCTTCTGCAGTACTTCTGGATGGGTTCAAGCTGCCAACATTTAGATTAGTAGATGAGTACAACCCATTTGCACCATCCAGAGACCTGATGAGTCATATACTTTAAACAGAAACCAAATCTTCAGAAGAACTGTAGTCAGAAAATAAATTATATTTATGAAATATGTGTATATTTGTGCACATGTTTGAGTGAGAGGATGTGCATAGTACATGTTGAAGCACAAGCTATATGTTTATGTATAATTAAGGCATTAAGATGTACATGCATTTAGTGAATATGTGTGTGTGGTATGCAATAGGTATGTCTGTATAACCTAGAATTGTGTTTGTGTTCGGTGTCAGCGGTGTGTGTGTGTGTGTGGGGGGGTATGTGCAGTGTGCATATTGTATATAGTAAATATATAGAATAGATAGATATGTGTGAATCATGTGTGCTCATGTCCCATGTTGTGTGTATTCCAGGCAAGCATGTGGTGTCCTTGCTTCGTAATGCACTGGCCTTGAGCAGGGTGGACGATGATGTGAAGTAACGAGTCTGAAACAGTTCATGTGGAATTGTAGCAAAAACAGTGAAGTCCTGTATCTGTTTTGGAGCTTGCTCTACCAGGAGGAAATAAAAAATTTAGGGTCTACTTTACACACCCTGTGACATCCAGACAAGCAGCAAAGTGATTGGAGTCCAACACAAACCCAGTCACCAAGTCATGAAGCCTGATAAACAAGCTTGTGGCTTGCAGTTTCTGAAAGAAATTGTTCATTGGACTTTTCAGACCTTTTCTCCCCTTCAGCAAAGAAGGGAAAATGTTCCCAATGACCTATCCCTGAAAATTCAGATGGATTTGGGGCTTTTTTTGTCCTCTTTAAATTTTTTTTTTTAAATTCATCTATCGCCGCAAGGGGAAGACATAAAAAAGTGATGATTAACTTACAGACCATGGAGGCTTCCAACACAACTGTCCACAATCAGGGCTGTTTCCCCAGCAGATTGGAGGCCACAAAGTGAGGCTTTAAGTAAAATGTGGGGGTGAGAGAAGGTGGCAAATTAATCTCTTTTAACTGCCTCAGGCAAGCTATCCAGAGGATTTATTCCTTGGGTGAAGAGGCAGAGGAGAGCACACTGTTTATGGAATCCAAGACCACTCTGCCATGTACCTTTGCAGAAATCATGCTACCTTTTGAGTGTTACTTTCTGGTTTGTCAAGAAGGGGTGTTGATCTCAGACCTTCCTACCACATAGGACTGTGGCGAGAAGCAACAGCCATGAATGTGTTTTGCAGAGTTGATGGGACAGTCCCGAGGGGTAAGGCTGTTCCTGGCACAGGGCCTGGCAGCTAGTAGGTGTCCAGTAAATAGCTGTTGAATGAAGGAGTGGCCCAGGAGGGTCTATCCAAGAGAAACAGCCTGATTTCCACCCATTGCCAAGCAGGGCTTCCAGGGCAGGCTGGGGGCGGATGTGTCTGCTTCACCAGCTGTTGTGTCTCCTCCTTTTCACCCCCTTTTCCTATTCCTCTACCCTTAACCTCGTGTGGTTCTCACGGCCTCGCTCAGGGCCTCCTGCTGTCATTGTTCTGCTGCTATTGAGGCTCAGGTTTTTGCCATCCCAGAACTTTCACAGGACCAGGAAAAGGGGAAGAAGAAGATTGTGGGGAAGGGGAAGCTTCAGGGACTGAGGAGGAAACACATCAATCTTCATATGCATCTGGTTCTTGCAGTGAGAATTGGACGGGGATGTTCCCAAGGTTATGCCAAAAGTTGGCAGGATAATCATTATCATCATGATTATGATAACAGTAGTATCTACTTTATATGGCAGGATACTGGAATAATATTTTTTTAAATATTAATTAATGGTTTTCCTTAATATTTTCTTATACCTCCTTAACTTCACTTCTGTTCCTTTAGCTATTTTGCTTTGAGGTACACAAAGAGAATTTTTATGGCTTGGGTTATTAAAAGAGACTGAGTGGCACGAATGGTTAAGTTCTCAGGTATTAACTGAAAGGTGGGTGGTTTTAATCCACCCAAAGGCACTTTGGAAGAAAGGCCTTGTGATCTGCTTTCAGTCATGAAAACCCTGTGGAGCATGGTTCTGCTCTGCACCACAGGGTTGCCATAAGTCAGAATTGACTCAGTGGCAATGGCTTTGGTTTTTGGGATTTTGGTTTTTATTGGAGGGGACCTGGAGTCCTGGCTGCTAGGGTCTGGAAGCATCTGCCCTGCTCTTTACCTAGAAAGCCTGGAATTAACCATTCAGGATTTGTTGCATCAAAATAGGCTAGAATTCTTGCATTTCAGATTTCAAAAAGCCAGACTGTAGAATGTCTAAAATAAAAAATAATAATACTTTTAAAACTCAATGAGTTAACAGAGCTGGAAAGTAAAATCTAAGAATTTACCCAAAATGAAGGACAAATAAAAAACTAAGTGGAAAATAGGAAAGAGTGTTAGAGAACTATGGAGAATAGAAACAGAAGGTCCAACATATGTCAAGTAGAATTCCAGGAGGAGAAACTGGAAAGAGTGAGATGCGATAATCAGAGAGATAATGGCTAAGAATATAGGTCCTGGGACATGGAGCATGGTGCAGTTCCAGATCTCAAAGAGAAGCTCTTCTTATTCCTCCAAATCTCTCTTCTGACCTCCTGCAGTCTTAACCACAGTCTTTTTCATTTCTGCATGAGTCTTAGACTGCTTTCATGATGAGTTTTTTGGTTGGCAAGTTATGTCTCCTCCCTGTGACTGGGAGCTTCCTAAGAGCACTTTTCTTAAATCATGGTGTTGGGAAAGGTGACAAAGTACCTAGTCAGAAGATCTAGTCTAGAGTCTTGGGCAGGTAGCTCAACTCCTCCTGTCCAGGTTTCCAAGTCTATAACATGGGAATTATTATTATTATTTTAAATTACTATTTGGGTGAAAGTTTACAGAGCATATTCCTTTTCCATTCATCAGTTCATACACATTTTGTTTTGTGACATTGATAGCAATTCCCATAATATAACAGCTATCTTTCTACTTCCTCCCTGTGGTGACCTTTTCCCTGTGTCCTTCTTTCCTATGCAATCCTGCCCTCTGCACTGTCTTCCTGCACAAATGCTGCCCTTCTGATCTCTCATGGTTGATTGTTCTAAGGAGTGTATCTACCTGGTGTAATTATTCATCTTGAAGGAGTGAGTTCCATTCCAGGCCCAAAGGGTGACTAGGGACCATAGTCTCTGGAGTTTCACCAGTCTCTACCAGACCAGTAAGCCTAGGTTTTTTTTTAATGATTTTGAGTTTCACACCACATTTTCCTCCCACTCTATCCAGGATCTCCTATTTTGATCCCTTTCCAAGTGGTTGGCAGTGATAGCCAGGCACCATCTAGTTCTTCTTGTCTCAGGGTCATGTAGGCTCAGGTTCCCCTGGTCCTAATAATTTCTGTGCTTCTTTGATTTTCCTTACTCTTCTTTGCTCCAGTTGGGGAGAGACCAATTGTTGCATCTTAGATAGCCACTTGCAATCTTTTAACCCAGTCGCTACTCCCCAAAGTAGGATGTAGAATAATGTGTTTATGCCAATTGAACTTGATGTCCCCTATGACCATGGCTCACAGGTCCAGTGATTCAATCCTTCAAAGTGTTTGGCTGTGACTAAGAAGTTATCATAACTTTGCCCCCTGTCAGCTCTATTATATATATGGACATTCTTATAGCAAATGCAAATATATATGTAGAAATATCTGCCAGACATATATGGTCATGGGTATATTTCCTTTTGCCTAGACATACCTGATCATTTGGCCTGTCTGCCTATGTATCCACCCACATAATAATGTTTATTAGTGATAATGTAGTATCATGTATGTAAAAGTATTTACCTTTGTTGTCTGTACCTCTTGTGCAACTCTCTTTGTCTTTCTTTTCCTTAGTGTTGTGCTGGTCACTCACTTTTGGTATAGGGTCTTTTCCTTCATTGAAATCAATATGTAACTCTTACCAAGTTAGTAATTTTCCCTCACTTCCCTTCTCAACCCTTTTAACCAACAGTTTCCTTCTGTGTATAAACATTTCCTTGCCTTTTTGTAACAGTGCACTCATACAATATCTATATTTCTGTGATTGACTAATTTCATTCGGCATAATGTCCTCCAAGTTTATCCACTTATGAGGTGTTTCACAGACTTCTCATAATTCCTTCATGTTACACAGTATTTGATTGTGTGTATGTACCATAGTTTGGTTATCTATTCATCTGCTGATGGGCAGTTAGGTTGTTTCCATCTCTTTGCTATTGTGAACAGTGCTGCAGTGATCATGGGTGTGCATTTATCTATTAGTATCCTGGCTCTCACTTCTTTAGGCTATATACCTAGCAGTGGAATTGCTGGATCTAATGGTATTTCTATTTCCATCTTTTTAAGGAAGTGCCATACCATTTTCCACAGCGGCTGTACCATTTTACAGTCCCACCATCAGTGTACGAAGATTCCAATCTCTCCACAGCATTGCCAGCACTTGTTATTTTCTGTCTTGTTGAACTTTGCTATTATTGCTGGGGTGAGATATCTCATTGTTGTTTTGATTTGTATCTCTGATGAGTAATGTGGTAGTTATGTTTCTGTGTCAGCTTGGCTGGGCCTGGTTGAGTTGCTGGGCAGCTGAATGTAGTATTCCCCATGATGAGACTGGTAGTCAACTCCATGGTGGGATCTACTGTGAGCAGCTGAGTAGCCACCTTAGGGATGTGGTCTGCTTCTTCTATATAAGGAGAAGACTTGGGGAACGGTCTCTAGCATATGGTATGCTTGAACCCTGCATGTAGCCGTGTCACTGTTCAGCAGCCTGCCATGCTCTGTTGACCTTGGGACTTCCAATGGACTTGAATTAATGGCCTGCTGTGTCATTTGGTAACAACGGGGCTGTGCCATTTTATTTGTCGACCTCGGGCTTGGTAGCTTCAGCAGCCAGCAGCTCTCTGAGTGAAGAGATGCCTCTAGCTTCAGTGGGCCCGGAGCAAGAGGCTTTCACCCAGCCCCTAGAGCCTGTCATTTGAACTCAGACTTAAAGCCTCCAAATTGTAAGGATAAACTCCTGTTTGTTAAGGCCATCCCATTTGTGGTATATTTCTTGTCAGAGCAGCACTAGGTAACCAAAACAGGTAATGATTATAAGCATTTATTCATGTGATTGTTGTTGTTGTTATGTGCCGTTGAGTTGGCCCCAACTCATAGCGACCCCTCCTTGGGTTTCTGAGGCGGTATCACTACGGAAGTAGATTGCCCCATCTTCCTTCCAAGGAGTGGCTGGTGGGTTTGACCCACTAGCCTTCTGGTTAGCAGTCAAGTGCCTTAGGCACTATGCCACCAGAGCTCCTGCCTGAATATCTTCTTTGGTGAAATGTCTGTTCATGTCTTCTGCCCATTTTTAAAATTAGATTGTTTGTCTTTTTGATATTGAGTTGTTGGAATTTTCTATACATTTTAGAGATAAGTCACTTGTTGGATATGTTGTTGCCAAATATTTTCTCCCAATCAATACGTTCTCTTTCTACTCTTTTGAAGAAGTCTTTGATGTGCATATGGATTTAATTTTCAGAAGATCCCAGTCATCTAGTTTATCTTCTGCTGTTTGTGCATATTTAGCTATGTTTGATAGTCTATTTATGCCATAAATTAGGTCCCCTAAGTTTACTCCTATTTTTTCTTTGATGAACTTTATACTTATGATTTTACATTTAAATCTTTGAGCCATCTGAAGTTAGTTTATGTGTATTGTGTGAGATCTAGATCTAGTTTCATTTTTCTGCAAATGAATATCCCAGTTTTGCCAGCACCATTTGTTAAAGAGACTGTCTCGTCCTCACTTAATGGATTTTGGCACTTTGTCAAAGATTAGCTGACCATAAGTGGGTAGATCTATTTCTGGATTCTCAATTCTGTTTCACTGTTTGACTAATGTAGTATTAGTCGAATAGTAGGTTTTGTCATCAGGGAGCAAGAGCCTGCCTACTTTGTTTTTTTTTCAAAACAAACAAACAGTAGTGCTTTGCTTATCTGAGATCTCTTTCCTTTCCATATAAAATTTGTGATTTCTTTTCTCATGTCTTCAAAGAATGCTGATGGAATCTGGATTGGGATTGTATTAAGTCTATAGATTGTTTTAGGTAGTATTGACATTTTCACAATGTTCAGTCTGCCTATCCAGGAGCATGCTATGTTCTTCCATTTATGTAGATCTTTTATAGTTTCTTACAGTAATGTTTTCTGATTTTCTTTGTATAGGTCTTTTGTGTCCCTGGTAAGCTTCATTCCTAAGTATTTTATCTTTTTGGAACCTATTGTAAATAGTATTTATTATATCCTTATTCCCTTTTCAGAGATCTCTTTGCTGATGCAGAAGAATCCAAATGATCTTCTTTTTTTTTTTTTTTTTTTTTAGTTTAAATGCATTTTATTTTTAGACAACCTATACAACATGTTTTTTTCCCTTAAATGCAAACTCAACCACTGCCGTTGAGTCGGATCTGACTCATAGTGACCCCCTCCTTGGGTTTCCGAGGCAGTACCACTACAGAAGTAGATTGCCCAGTCTTCCTTCCAGGGAGTGGCTGGTGGGTTTGAACCACCAGCCTTCTGGTTAGCAGTCAAATACCTTAGGCACTATGTCACCAGAGCCTCCACTCCAAATAAATCAAGATCAACAAGATAACATCAGTCCCACTGTTGTGTTGTGTGGATGAAAAGCAGCAGCCAGGTAAGATGACAGGTGATAGATTCAAACAACTGCCAGATTGTTAACGTTTCTTCATCTCTAAACCATCCTTGAAGAAAATTATATACAGGCTCACACCATCCCCCACGGTAGTCCAGCAGAGCAACCACACCATCTAGATTCAAGTTTTTACCAGTAAAGAACTGGTAATTTTTGAAATTAGCAAGGATGTGCTTGATTTGTTCTGTAGTCCCTGTCATAAAACGTTTTACTGTTTCTGGTCTCTGTTCTTCAAGTGTTCCTTTGATTGATTTAATGTAATCTTTGATATAATTCTAGCTGGTTTCCTGCAAGTGACGGTTCATGATAATATCAATATGGTGATTACTGTGCTTTCAGTTTCTTCACCATCAGGGCCTTCAGCTGAGGCATTTCCACCAATGAGCGACTCATCAGTGTTACCCTCCATCTTACTGACCATCTTCCCCTCCACCTCCAGGCACAGCCCATCTGTGATCTACAAACCCAACCAATTTTTGTATGTTGATCTTGTATTCTGCCACTATACTGAATCTTTCAACTAGTTCTAGTCATTTCCTTGCTGAATCTCTGGGGTTTTCTACGTATACAAACCAAAAAACAAACTCACTGCCATCGAGTCAGGTCTGGCTCATAGTGGCCCCCCAAGGTGGTATCAATACAGAAGTAGCTTGCCTAACCTTCCTTCCAAGGAGTGGCTGGGGGGTTTGAACCACCAGCCTTCTGGTTAGCAGTCAAATGCCTTAGGCACTATGCCACCAGAGCTCCTGATATTACCCTTTTTATTTTGGTTGGTCTGTTGTGATGGTGCCCATCTCATTTCTTATTTGTGTTATTTGCATGTTCTCCTTTTTCTGTGTTAAATTTGCCAGTGGTTTGCCAATTTTATTAATCATTTCAAAAGGCCAACTTCTAAGTCTTTTTGATTCTTTCTTTTGTTTCTTTGTTTCATTTATTTCTGCTTGAATCTTTATTATTTCTTTTCTTCTGCTGGCTATAGGGTTTTTTTTTTTTTTTTCCTCTAATTATTTGAGACGTAGGGTTAAGGTATTGATTTTGGCTCGCTTTTCTTTTTTGGTGTGTGCATTTATGTCTATTAATGGCTCTCTGAACACTGCTTTTGCTGTGTCCTAAAGATTTTGATACGTTGTTTTTTCACTTTTGTTTGAGTGAAGGAATTTTTTAATTTCATTTTTTCTTTAATTTTTTTCATTACGCAGTAGTTTTTAAGGATGATATTATTATTCAGTTTTCTTATTTTTCCTTGTTTTTCTTATTGTTGATTTCCAATTTTATTGCATTGTTATCTGAAAAAATATTTTGCAATATTTTGATGTTTTTAAATTTATTGAGATTTGCTTTGTGGCCTAACATACAGTCAATTCTGAAGAATGTTCCATGTGCACTGGAAAAGAAAGTGAATTGTGTTGTTGTTGGGTGAAGGCTCTGTCTATGTCATTAACGTCAAGTTGGTTGATTATTGTTTAGTTTTTCTGTGTCTTTGTTGAATTTCTTTCTAGTTGTTCTATTGAAAGTGGCATATCAAATTCTCCTTCTATTACTGTGGAGTTATCTATTTGTCTTTTCAATTCTGTTAAAGTTTGATTTATGTGTTTTGGGACTCTTTCATTGGGTGTGTAGATATTTATTATGATTTTGTCCCCTTGTTTAATTGACACTTTACTCATTATGTCATTGAATCATAATGTCCTTCCATGTCTCTTCTGGTAGTTTTTGTCTTAAAGTCTGTATTTTCAGAAATTAATATTGCCACTACTGCTTTTTGTAGATTACCATTTGCTTGATATATATTTTTCAACCTTTGATTTCTAGTCTATTTTTGTGTTTGTGTCTAAAATGTGTCTCTTATAGACAGTATGTTGATGGGTCATGTTTTCTCATTCACTGTGCAACTCTCTGTCTCTAGATTTGTGCATTTAACACATTTACATTCAGTGTAATTATTGACAAGTGTGAATCTATTGTTGCCATTTTGTTACTTTTTTTGTGGTAGTGCTGATTTCTTCGTCTCATATAATTTTCTGTGCTGAGCTCATTTTGCTTATGAATTTTTTTAAAAAAATCATTTCCTTCATTGCTATTGTTTTAGTATTTGCTAAATATCTGTGCCTTTCCTCTTTATTATTTTGATGACAAAGTGTATTAAGTTAGCCTGTGATTTATTATTTTATTATTTTGAGGTTAGCCTGTGATTTATTATTTTCTTCCCAGATTTAAGTAGTCTGTTCTATATCAAAATCATCTTGACTTCCTCTCCACTTGGAAGTTCTGTACCTACATTACATATTTCCTCTTTTCAGTTTGTAGTTGTCCTTATTTACCAATTGATGCATCTGGCTCCCTGTTATACTCTTTTTTTTTTTTTTTTT